>NW_023458556.1:90605210-90646233 GCF_013731165.1 Rhagoletis pomonella | reverse complement strand
CTAAGTATTGTTTACTTGGGTATTTAGCAGCTCCTAAATACCTAAGTTCTTTTTACTTGAATATTTAGTCATCTCAAAATACTAAGTATTTGTGTATTTAGTACCCAAAGTGGTACTTTAAGTACAAAAGTATTTAGGTGTGCCCATCACTGGATGAAACTAAGTTTTTCTGAAAGCCTTTACTGTAAATAGAAAAGTAATTTCTCAGTTTTCCCTGCTTTGCGATTTTAAGCGGTTTTTTTTTTAAATATAAGTTTGTGTTTCTAACAGAAGAAGATTACAAGAATGAACTGGATGTAATATATGCCATTGCGGAAAATAACGGATATAAGAAAGGCCTGGTTGAAAAGTTAAGAAACGACACAAAATCGAAAAAGACAAGCAAAGAGGAAAACAATAAAAAAAAACTTGGGCAGTTCTAACTTACACGGGAAAGAAATCGTGTAATATTGCAAAATTCTTTCATAAGTACGACATTCAGACATCATTTAAAACAAGGAACACTGGGAAGAATATTGAAAGAGAAAATAAGCGAGGAAGACCCGCTAGATAAACGGCGTTTACAAATTAACCTGCGAGTGCCGATACAGCTACATAGGACAAACAGGACGAAATATAAGAACGATATCGAGAACACATAAGGGATTATAATAAGAAAAAACGAGAACCAGAGGCTACAACAGAATCGAGCTTCGCAAATCATGTGATCAAAAATAAATACGCACCAATGAAGATTGGACAAACAACAAAACTTCTCCGTGTACTACATAAAGGACAAAGATTGAATATATTAGAAAAACTGGAAATATATAAACAGGAGACCTTCAAGGGACAAATAATAAATGAGCAAATAAATACTGTATCGGACGTACTGTTTGAACCTCTAAAACTACTGTACGAGAAGAAAACTGACAACAAAATATTAAGGATAGACATGGAAGGGAATACACTAACTACAAAAACAAAGAAGGTAAAATTCAGTGACTTCTACCTGCCAGCAAAAACAAGGCAGAACAATTCATCTACCTATTGAGCACCGCAAATACTGCAAAACTAAGAAGAAATTCGTTCCAAAATACATCATACACCCACCCTGTCGGAAACAACAACAACCAAAAAGTAAGCAGTCAAAAGACCTTTTTGTGGGTATTGGGGTCCGAAGAATCTGAATTCGCAATTTATTTTTAGCAAAAAGGGCCACTAGGGTGCGTTTTAATGTAAAAAAAAACATGGAAGGAAAAGTGGAAACAATGTTTTTAAACAATGTTTATTCATGTTTATTTGCGCCCAGCAGCCGCGTCTTTGGTAAAAATAACACTAAAAATAGACATCAGATTCGGATTCCTCGTGCCCGACTATTTCCAGAAAGGTGTTTTGATGGTATGTATAAATATTAACATTTGAACCACTTTTAATTGATTTAAATGTGGCTCTGCGACCACCAACCTAAATTAAAAAAAAAGCAGGGAAAACTGAGATATTAATTTCTATATACAATCCAGGCTTTCAGAAAAACTTGGTTAAATCAATTCCCCAGCCGACCGCGGAACACTGATCAATCACAATACAACCTCAAATTTTATAATGAAAGACTTCCAGCACTGAGCTTAATATTAATATACATGTGCTATTGACATGTGCATGTGAAATGACCATCTTTGCAATAGTATATTGATGAGTTTTTAGACATTTTTAAGCCAACAAAACTTAAAAATTAAATATAATAAAAGTTTTATTTTTTATCTTGATTGTTCATCTAAGTAAAATCATGTTTATCTTTGAAAATGCGATATGGGGATCAAAGAAGGTATGAAAACTAGTTTGATTAAATCATAAAATCTAATAAAGTAATTAACTATATAAGTTTTGCTTCTCAAAAAGTTGTCTAATTAGTTTTTAAAAGTAAATCAAAATATAAATTTTAGAAAAAAAATCACTTTTATTAGCTCTAATAACACAGAGTTTGTTTTTTTTATGTATGATATCTTTGTTGAAAATTTAACTCTCTACAAAACTGCTTTAAGGTTTTTCTTTTATTTGTTACATTTAATTGTTTATAAAAAATAAAGTTGCAGAACAACATTTTCTTCATTGAAAATTCTTATTTTTGCGTGCGCTAAAAATGAAGACAGGGCTGAAATTTTGCCGACATTATTTTTTGCACCCGCCTCTGTGCAGCAAAAAATGTGCGCCCAAATATGCAAGGAAAGCTTAGCGTCGAAAAGCTTCAATCACAACAGACAGCCAGTGCTTTCGCTACTCGACTCTCACACCTGCTCTCAGAGAGCACTCTTCAACAAACCGACATATGCGAGCAGTGGAACCACATTTCCCGCTCATTAAGTATCGCCGCCGAAGAAGTAGTCGGATTTCAGCGTGCCCGAAAGAACAACTGGTACGATGAGGAGTGTCAGGAAGCTGCAGAGAAAAAAGATGCCGCCTACGTGGCCACACTGCGATCGGGCGCAACGCGCGCTATGTGGGACCGCTATAGGGATCTGAAGAGAGAAGCGAGACGTATTTGCCGCAATAAGAAGAGAGAGGCCGAAATACGTGAGTGCGAAGAGCTTGAAATGCTGGCCGACAGGAAGAATGCCCGAAAATTTTACCAGAGAGTTAGGCGACTTACGGAAGGTTTAAAGACCGGGGCGTACTCTTTTAAGAACAATAATGGCGACCTAGTAACTGATGTCCAGAGCGTACTTAAATTATGGAGGGAACACTTTTCCGCCCTACTAAATGGTAGCACCACGGAAAGTTGTGGAGAAGAAGAACCCGAGCCCGCAGTCGATGATGGCGGAGTCGACGTTCCACCGCCTGACTATGACGAGGTACGTATAGCAATAGCGCGGCTGAAAAACAACAAAGCCGCTGGAGCTGACAGCCTGCCAGCTGAGCTATTCAAGTACAGCGGCGAGGAGTTGATAAGGTGCATGCATCAGCTCGTATGCAGAATATGGTCAGATGAACGCATGCCCGACGACTGGAATTTAAGTGTGCTCTGCCCAATCCACAAGAAAGGTGACCCCGCCATTCGCGCCAACTACCGCGGGATCAGCCTTCTAAGCATAGGTTACAAGGTCTTATCGAGCGTATTGTGTGAAAGACTGAAGCCCTCCGTCTATGAACTGATTGGGCCTTATCAGCGTGGCTTTAGACTTGGCAAATCCACCATAGACCAGGTATTCACAATACGCCAAATCTTGGAAAAGACCCGCGAGAAAAGGATCGACACTCACCACCTATTTGTCGACTTTAAAGCCGCTTTTGACAGCACTAAAAGGAGTTGCCTATACGCCGCTATGTCTGAATTTGGCATCCCCTCAAAACTCATACGGCTGTGTAAAATGACGTTGAGCAATACCACCAGCTCCGTCAGAATTGGAAAAGACCTCTCCGAGCCGTTCGCCACAAAACGGGGTTTCAGGCAGGGCGACTCCCTGTCATGTGACTTCTTTAATCTGATGTTGGAGAAGATAATAAGAGCTGCAGAACTGAACCGCTAAGGAACAATTTACTACAAGAGCGTGCAATTGCTGGCTTATGCCGATGACATCGACATCATCGGTAACAAAAACCGCGAAGTCTGTTCTGCCTTTTCCAAGTTGGATAGGGAAGCAAAGCGACTGGGTCTGGTGGTAAACGAGGACAAGACGAAGTATCTCCTGTCATCAAACAAACAGTCAGCACATTCGCGCCTTGGCATCCACGTCACTGTTGACAGTTACAATTTCGAGAAAGTAGAGAGTTTCGTTTACTTGGGAACCAGCATTAACACCGATAATGTCAGCATTGAAATCCAACGCA
Organism: Rhagoletis pomonella; assembly: GCF_013731165.1. Classification (NCBI taxonomy): domain Eukaryota; kingdom Metazoa; phylum Arthropoda; class Insecta; order Diptera; family Tephritidae; genus Rhagoletis; species Rhagoletis pomonella. Next base: position 90,642,426 of record NW_023458556.1, on the reverse strand, counting down.
GAATCACTCTTGCCAACAAGTGCTACTTTGGACTGAGTAGGCAATTCAGGAGCAAAGTCCTCTCTCTCTATAAGACACTCATTATGCTCGTGCTGATATATGGCGCAGAAGCATGGACAATGACAACATCCGATGAGGCGGCTCTTGGAGTGTTTGAGAGAAAGATTTTGCGGAAGATTTACGGGCCTTTACGCGTTGGCGACGGCGAGTACCGCAGACGATGGAACGATGAGCTGCTTGAGCTTTACAAAGACATGGACATAGTGCAGCGAATTAAAATACAGCGGCTCCGCTGGCTTGGTCATGTCGTTCGAATGGACACCGACGCTCCAGCTCTGAAAGTATTCAACTCGGAACCCGCTGGTGGTAGCAGAGGAAGAGGGAGGCCCCCACCGCGATGGAAAGATCAGGTGGAGAAGGACTTGGCTTCACTTGGCGTTACCAATTGGCGTCAGTTGGCACAGAGGAGAAACGACTGGCGTGCTTTGCTGAACTGGGCCAAAATCGCTTAGGCGGTTACAGCGCCAAAAAAGAAGAAGAATTTTTTGTAACCGAAAAGGAAATTTTGATATGAGACCAGGGTTGCCACTGACTAAAAAAAATATTTACCAGCCATTTGAAAAAAACTTACTACTACTCTGAAAAAAATCTACCAACAACTTTTTTTAGCTTTTCTATTAAAAACTACCGTTTTGTTCTATTTCCATAGAAATTAAAAGATTTTATTGAGGAACTTTTTATTTAACTATTGATATGGTATTTAAGAAGGATTCCTTCAACCAAAATCGAAAGCGATGAAACACAGGCATCAAAGAAACTTCATCATTTGAAAAAAACTTAACTGGATTTATTATAGACAAATACAGCGATTAAAAAAACCCCTTGGTGATTTTTCTTATATTCACAATGTTGTTCAATTATTTTTTTCTTTTGCTATAGACAAATACACTGATCAAAAAACCCTTTTTTGTTTTTTATTTTTTTGTATTCACAATGTTGTTCAAGTAATTTTTTTTGCTTTTTTTGTTTGTATAAGACTATTGTTTGCGATTAAACCAAACCCATAAAAATTAAGGATTCAAGCTATATAAAGAAAAATTACAAAAATTTTCGTCTAAATTTCGAGTTTTTTACTCTGAATTTTTTGGTATGCAGTTTTATAGTCGATATAAGTTTAGTATAACAAACAATGTAGAAAGAAATTTATAATATAGAGATAACCTCGAGAAATAAAGCGGAAACGAAAAGTTTTATTTGTTTTTCAAACAAAATACTTTAACAAAATGCTACCAAAATGAACAAAAATTTACCTTTTTACCAATCCAAATTTTTCTACCAATTTTGGTAATAATTTACCAAAGTGGCAACCCTGTATGAGACCGAAAGAAAAACACATTCGTTTTATATACACATCGTCACTAGACACGAATAAAGGCGCGAGCTTAAAAGTTGACCGCGAAAAAAGGCGCATAAAAAAAACTTCAGCGAAGAAAGACTCTTAACATAGTTGACGGCGAAGAAAGACGCGTTAAAATATTTGACGGCCAAGAAGGACGCGTAAACTTATTTTCGCGGTCAACTATGTTTGCGGGTGTAATAGTATGTACATACATTCCGTTAATAGTTTTTGGGGAATAGTGCTGAAGTGAAAGTCCTTCGCCAAGTATAAATCTATGATTACGCGTCTTTCTTCGCCGTCAAGTAGGTTAGGCGTCTTTTTTCGCCGTCAACTAGGTTAGGCGTCTTTCTTCGCGGAAGTTTTTCTTAAGCGCCTTTTTCGTAAAATTTTTGTATGCGTCTTTTTTCGCCGTTGAAACACTAGCGCGCCTTTATTCGTGTCTAGTAACTATATGTATTTATTTTCCAATATCCAATAAATCCGGAAATATCAAATAATTATTTATTTGATTTTATTAGTAATAATTTGCATCAATTTAAATAATTCAGTATCATACATATGTACATACATATATGTTTTAACAAAATCGATCAAACAAGCTTATTCAATATGGAGCAAAGAACCACTTAACCTAACTTCGGCGCGCACATAACACTGTGGGTAATAGCGTAGCCGAGATATTTATACGGCTAGAGCTGGTACTTTGAAGCGCGGCCGAAGGAAGCCTACTCAAAAAGGAGTTGTGCGCGCAAAAATATTGCATATGGCATACCTAACGATCGTTCTTTTTTCTGACGAAAAACAGTATATTTCTGCGCAAAAATTCCGTTTCGCAGTATCTCTATTTAAAAATAAAAGCACTTTTACAGTACATTACATGAACAGTTTTCCAATGAAAATTAGAAAAATCCAAAAAATTCGCTCAACAACAATATTCTAGTTTGAAATGTCTACAAAATGCCGTTGATTTTTGATTTTATTTCTGACGGCGTCACGCATTTTCTTCCATACAAAGTTACTATGTTCGACAATTTGTTCTGTATGGAAGAAAATTACAACACCAAAAATCAACTCCAATTCCTTGCTTATTGAAGCTAGCGCCTTTATAAACTACAAAACTGCATACTTGGAATTTTTCTAAAAATTATTAATACAAAGTTTGTTGTGGATTTTTTTAAATTTCTCTACAAAGTTTGTAATGTGGATTTATATGATGTTCAGTGTTATATAGTTAACTATACTTTAATAAAAAATTATTAAACATTAAGACAGAAAAAAATAATCAAAACTGGTCAAGATTTTTTGTCCCTTTTCTTATATATAATAGTATATTGTATGTCGTCCTTTAAAGTAAACAAAATGCAAAACCGCGTATGTGTATTATGTAAATTATTTTCTAGAGAGTAAAAACCCTCATATTTCAAAATAAATGGTTCTTTTTTTATAAAGTAATCGCATTTCTGGCTAGTATATTTCAGGACGAATGGATAAGGATTGAGCCAAGAGCTTGTGTGAGCCAATCCAATTTTTGGCAGCAAATGTCAGTTACGCGGGTTTGTACTTTAAACGACGATGTCTATGCATTTTTAAAACGTGTTTCCGCGAGCATTGTGTATTAAAAAATGTATGCAGCAAAAAAAGTATAAATGCAGTATTTTGGAAAGAACCCCTGGAACCCAAAAAAGTATTATACTGCGAAAGAAATTATAGTGACAAGCGTTAGGCATACCCGATTTTTGAAAACTTAAATCATAATTTACTTTAATTATTCGTACTCAAAATAGTTTTTAAGAAAAGTTAGGTTTTATGATTTAAAGGTGCCGCCAGGAGTTAACATCGTAAATAATGCTCGGAATGTATTTTCTACAGATAACTTTTGAAATATTAAAAAAAGTTAATTTCCGTTCCCGGATTCGTAATACAGGGGTTTTAAAATGCGTCTATTTGATACCACTTTTGACGAAATACTAATATTATGATTACCAATGATTTTCCCAAGTGTCAGTAAACTGGAAAATTACCATAACAATGTTAGCACACGGCGGGAGTTTCTTTATTCATATTGCGTTGTTCCCGGATAATATGGGGCCGGATAATCTGAACGCATTCTTTTCATTTGGTCTCTAGTACGGAATTCATAGAGTACTGCATGAAAATAATGACGCTAGAGAAACCAAGTAAGTTTTTGTAAATTGTTTTGCGAAAAAAAAATTGAATTAAACATTAATAAGCTGATACCAATAAATTCATTCTCTTCTGTTTCTTTATAACCATTGTTCCTGATAAACTACACGACTATTCTCTTCTAGATCCGCACTGAATAATAAAGAAACACGCCACGGTCAATTAATAGAAAAAATGTGTGATCCACAAACAGTGTGGCCAGACATCAATTTTTAGTTGAAGCGGTTGTAATTTCAATTATGACTTTATTACTCATTGCACAATTTTGAATATGACTTTATTTCACTTCTGGATTGGAAATAACGTCATATGGTTTTATTTCCAAAACAAAATGGAAATAAGACTATATGGCCTCATTGCGTATGGTGTTATTGCACCCCACCCATAAATTGCTTTTTCGAATTTTTCAGCCAAATTATACGGTTTATTATAAAAATGGGTGAGACGAAATATACTTTCAATCATCATACAATTAACTATAAAACCTGTAATAACATTTTGCTTCCTAAGGACTACCATTTCTGAGATATAGCGATTCAAAATCGTAGTAAAAGGTGTGTACTCCATAGTATGCAAATCATAAATTTGTATAGAACCTTTTTGTCTGTATCTCTACTTAAGCGCTCATAACTTCTAAATTTATGATTCAATTTAGACGAGCAGGACCTTATTGTATTTATGAAAGATCATGCTTTGACGTGGAGGAATCCAAAAGTTAACAGGTTCTTTCATATCGATATTTTTACCGAAAGTAACTTTTTTTAATTTTTTTAATGATGCAAAATGGTCGATGAATCAATGATTAGCTCCTAAACTACTAATCCGATTGGAAAATATCGTTTACGTAGAAGATAGTAATTTTACTAGGCTGCACTACTGTGGAAAGGAATTTAAGATTCCCCAGCTATATAGTGCAATTAAGTGAGTGTACTTTTTCACATCTCTAAAACCGAAATTTGGCTATATTTCAAAAACTATTTAGTTTATGATTAGGGACCGGATTTTTATGCGCTTAAAAATCTAAACTAAGCGCATATAATGTACACTAAAAAATAAAAAAATATGTACTAAAAAACAAAAAAAAAATGCAAAGAGGTTTCTCGCATTTCTTTTGCTTTTTTTTAATTTATTTTTTGTTTACTATTCATATTTTATTACAAGTTTATAATTAACACAAGGATATATTGTAATTTGTACAATAAATTAGAAATACATATTCCATTTCTACATTTTTTTAAATTTGCTTTGTTCAGAGCTTTATTGGCAAACAAATTAATTGTTCTTTAGAATTTTCAAAGCTAAAGCTTTCCCTATTTGGCCGCAAAAATGTTTTGTATAAGAACGTTCTTTCTACGTCACCAGTGGTGATTGGGGCGTACTTGATGCAAGCTGGTTCGTTGGGATTATAGCTACACGATTTGTACATTTGTACGGATTTGTACATTTGTACGGATTTGTACATTTTGGCAGTCACATAGTGGTGCTGTTTAGAAATTTGAGTTCAGCTCAATAGAAAAATTTCCAGAAGCTGTAGTTTGCATTGTTATAGACTAACCGTGCTTCAATCGAATTTGAAGCTATTTCTTTTTTCGCCTTCAATATTGAAGAAGCGTCACTATCATTTAGATCTTTAAGAAAGGTTTGAAATTCCTTGAAATGTAGGCAATAATATTTTCCCGCCTCTAACCAGGTTCCCCATCTTGTTAATATTGGCTGTGGCGGAAGAGCGATATTGGGAAAAATGTTACCTGTTTTTGTCACCGCGATTCTGGGTACGTTGGTAATGCAGTTAAAATATTCAGCAATTCAACTATGAAGAATTGTGGAAATTCTGGCATTGCATATTTCACGGGGCAATATTTTGTTACCAGCTTATGAGATGGTACCAAAATTTATCGGTTACAAGAGTCACAGAATGCGAAAAGGGTTTTAAAATTGGATGGAACTTTATTTACCGGTTACAAAATTTTTATACTAGCGCAAAATAGACATGTAAGCAAATGTTTATTTTTCGGCTTTTGCAAATTAAATAAGTTCTCTGCAAGAAAGTTTGTTTAAAAAAATACGTATAATATATGGTACATAATAATAATAATAATAGATTGGCGCTTACACATACGTTAGTGTTTGGCCGAGCCTCTCCTCCGACTTGTGGCGTGCGCCTTGATGTTGTCACACAAAGCGGAGGGACCTGCAGTTTTACGCCGACTCCGAACGGCGATTGTATTTTTATGAGAAGCTGTTTTTCATGGCAGAAATACACTCGGAGGTTTGCCATTGCCTGCCGAGGGACGACCGCTGTTAAGAAAAAACCTTTTTCTATTTTTTTTGCGATGGTGCTTTGACCAGGGCTTGAACCCAGGTGCTTGATGAGTGAAAGCGCGCACTGCTTACCACTAAACCATGGTACATGGTGTATGAAAATATCCCTTTTCCCTTACAGTAAACCTTTTAGTGTTGACAATAATGATGTTTTTCAAATAAGGCGGATCGGAATATGCGCTCTCTGGGAAGACAATACCTGTAATAAATGTACCATGCGTTAATGGCAAATTTGATATAAAAGTTGAGATTTACAGTGCTGCGCAGTTTACATTTATGTATATGAGCATTCCATACGTTACGAACGTGACAATCGTACGTTTCAATCAGATACAAACAAGGAAAAACATTCGTTTTCTTTTACTTCTTTGGACCCTTGTGTAGCACATAATTAGTCTATATTTAAGAGAGAAAAGAAACAATCGAACCACATGGTCCTTAAATATACGCAATCAAAGAGAGTGGCGTTATGTGCCAAAAATGGAAGTTGATTACACAAGGGAACAAAAATGGGAAAAAAGTTGTTGTATCAAATGTTAAACCTGTTTTTGATAGACTTTTTTATGCTGATTACGAATCTGTAAGTATTACGAATCTGTAAGTTTCAGCTCTAGATTTGGAGAAAAACGAGGTCAAAGTGTCAAAAAATCGCGTTTTTTGCAATATTTTAGAAGCTCTAGCAAAGAAACAAAAGGCATTTCCAATTGGCGTCAGTTTGCACAGAAGAGAAATGACTGGCGTGCTGTTTTGGACTCGACCAAAATCGCTTAGGCGGTTACAGCGCCAATAAAGAAGAAGAGAATAATTATTATCTCGAACATATGTATATACATAGGTTAAAAATGCAACACCTGAAGCGCTGTTTTTAATGAGGTGTGGAATATAATGCACACACCACTAATTTTTTAAATGCCTCAACGTTTTTCGCGGAAGGAACGTTGGGGAAAGCAGTACAGCTGCAAAACTATCGCTAGTGACGTCATTCGATAGTTTCGATAGTTTAAAAAATACTATCGATATTTTCGATAGTATCGTATACTATCGTGTTGTAGTATATGTAGGGAAACTTCAACTCCGAACAAAATGTGTATAATATATACATATGTACATATGTAAATATAAATATTGCACATAGGTAAGTATAAATATAACATCTTAAACGTGAAATTCTAAATATTTTCCTTAGTTCAATTTACAGCGTCACATATTTAAGTAAAGATCACAAAATTTCAATGCACCGGCACTATCGAAACTATCGACTATTGCCCAAAAACAGTCGATGTTTTTCCAAAAATAAAACTATCGATACTATCGATAGTTTTGCACGACACCGGAACTCATCAATCAAGTTGTGATATTTAGCTTAATAAACTATAAACCAATTTAAATTAAACAAAATAAAAGTACATAAATTTAAAGTTTATTTTAAAACATAGCCAGTGAAATGTAATTTTTTATTTTTCATTCCACGCGCTCATTCTCATTTTTAAGCTCTACCGAGAATTACAACGGACGACGGTAAAGCGGACGGCGGTAAGTGAACAGCTGTTCAGTTACCGCAGTGAAATCCGTCCGAGTAAACACAATTGCGGCTGAGGACGGCTTCCATTTAACTGTCATTTTGATTTGGAAATTTGCATTAAAATATTTTTATTTGTTTGGTACGTGCGTGTGTGTATATTTGCTGGAAATAAAAATAGTTAAAAGCATTTGCAAACTTGTGAAAATAATGGAAATTAGGCAAGCAACAATGTTGAAGTGATTTTTGTTTATATTATTATATATTTTTATTTCAGTCCATGATGTACAAACAATGTTGGCACTAATCGATCGATTTTTTAATAAATTAGTTAATTGAATCCGATTACAGTTAATCATGATTCTTCTGATTAAACAGTTAATCGTAACGGAGTCATTTTTAATCATTAACCCTTAATTTGATTGAGTAGGTTTGGTGTTTAATTAATTTATGCTGGAATTGTCCTTTGCACACAAGGCCAGTTAATCGGGTATGGCTAAGTAGGTTTTCGTCATCAATCTAAGCCATTTGGTGTGCATTTTCATTAAGATCTATTACCAACAGACGTGCAAACTAGATTTTAATATCCCTTGTGCGATGGGTTGTAAAAATTCCGAGTTTATGTATTACTTATTATAATTTTTTTATATATGTATTATAATAATATAATAAATTGGCGCTTACACATATGTTAGTGTTTGGCAGAGCTTCTCCTCCGATTTGTGGCGTGCACTTTGATGTTGTTACACAAAGGGGAGGCACCTACAGTTTTACGCGGACTCCGAACGGCGATTTTATTTTTATGAAATTCTGTTTTTCATGGCAGAAATACACTCGGTAACTTTGCCATTGCCTGCCGAGGGGCTGTTAAGAAAAAGCCTTTTTTGTATATTTTTTGGGATGTTGCTTTGACCAAGCCTTGAACCCAGGGCCTGCGAAGTGGTAGCGCGCACTGCTAACCACTGCACCCCTGCGACCGGGGGGTGGAAAAATAAATAGGGACACGAAGTTTTGTAAAATTTTGTATATTTTTCTTTCGTTTATTTAATATTTATTATTTTTTTTATAAAACTGCACACTAAAAAAATTTAAAAAATCGGATTAAAACGTTGAAAATTTAGATGCAATCTCGCAGAATTTTTATGATTTTTGCACATAGTTTGAAATATAAATGTATATGGTTTTTGTTAGATAATGAGCTATACTTTTATAATATAGCATTTTCAGTTTAAATGAAACCATTTTCAAATTAAGCGAAACCTTTTTCAAATTAAATGAAACCTTTTTCATGTTAAGCGAAACCTTTTTCAAATTAAATGAAACCTTTTTATGTTAAGCGAAACCTTTTCAAATTAAATGAGACCTTTTTCAGATTCAATGAAACTTTATTCAGATTAACAGCCCGATTCTGTGCACTTGATAAATTGAAAATCTTTATAATTTGTCATTTTTTTTATTATTTATCAAGAATTGGTATTCTAGCACAGAAACCAAAAGCTTTTTTCTTGATAAATTATCAAGATTGAAAATGCTATTGACAAATTGAAATTTCATGTGAAATGTAGACATTTTGTATATTAATAAATTTGTTTCTAACAATTAAATACTCCATGTGCCGGCATTTGAACCTGCGACACACGGAATTATAGTCGACATCTCTAGCTACTCGGCTACGACAGTCAAAAGCTTTGTTGCTTTTAAATCCATATTTTTCATATGTGACAATGAAATCAGTTCCACACATGTGGAAATCAGTTCCACTTATGTGGAAATCGTAGAGCTTTTTGTTTTATAAATATTGACACAGAATACGAGGGAAGCTTTTACTTGATAAAAATCTTGATAAAATTTCTTTACAAAAAATTTTTCAAGAAAACACAGAATTGGGCCGTAAATGAAACTTTTTTCAAATTAAATGAAACTTTATTCAAATGAAATGAAACTCCTTGTTTGTATTACTTTGAATTAGCTGTTACGTGTTGCTCTCCCTTACGGTCAAGGCATGTTGAATACAGTGTTGCCGTTTCGGTCCAATTGGACCAAAATTGGTAGTTTCATTCCTTAAAATACTTTGGTAGGTTGGTTGGTTTGTTGTGATTTTCGAAGGGTTTTCGTAACTAGGCAAATCATATAATTTATTCATTTTATAAAACTTCAAATATCTCTGTTTTCGGGAGTACATGTAAAGGATGATGTGAAAAGGAAAAGAGAAATGGGACATGTCAAAATTATTCTTGAACCGAAGTTGAATGTTGCCGTGATTAGACTGTGCTCTAATCCATAGAGTTTGTTTAAGTTAAAAGAAAATAATAAGACAATTGTTATGCAAATGCCAAATTTTACATTTCGCTTAAGCGAGTGAGTGAGAAGGCAGAGTATTTGTACTTTATTTCCCTCTTCTCCCTTAAGAAAATAATAGTTGACAGCTTTGAATTCGTGTAGCAACAGTAAAAATATTCTCCCAGTTAAACATTATAATCGGCGTTATCGACTCCCTGATATAAGTATGGCGTCGATAACGATTTGTAACTGGGAGTTAAGGCTCTGTTACCTACGTCTTTTTACGTAGAAATCAAAAACCAACAGACTTCTACGTATGTAATGCTGTGCGTTGGGTAACGCGAAGCTCATTTAACAGATTCCTTATGTGAAGACTCTCAAGCAATGCCAAGTATGCATAACAGAGCCTTTAGTGTTAGCCAGACATGGTGCAAACGGCTCTTAAGTTGATTTCCTGTTCCTTAATTTAAAAATGTTTAATACTTAATTTGAATAAAGTTTCATTTAATTTGAAAAAAGTTTCATTTGGTTTGAATAAAGTTTCATTGAATCTGAAAAAAGTTTCATTTAATTTGAATAAAGTTTCATTGAATCCGAAAAAGGTTTCATTTAATTTGAAAAAGGTTGCGCTTCATCTGAAAAAGGTTTCAATTAATTTGAAAAAGGTTTCGCTTAAACTGAAAAAGGTTTCATTTAATTTGAAAAAAGTTTCATTTAAACAGAAAATGCTATAAATATTAAATAAACCTAAAAAATAGGAAAAATGTCGTGTCCCTATTAATTTTTCCACCACTGTATATACTGTTTTTTTTTTTTTGTAAGCGTGAAGCACAAAAAAGTATTCATAACTGTACCACCTACAACCACTTAACTAGACCACTTAATCAGTTTTTTTATTGGATTAACGATTAATGATTAATATTAATTAATCGTAATCACAACCGACAATTAACGATTAAAATAATTGAATCATTAATCATACAGATGATTACGATTAACTAATTTTAATCGTTAATCGTGATTAACATTTTAATCGTTAATCAGATTAACATTTTGACACCACTGTGTACAAATCAGAGTTGTAAAATGATTGAATCATAGGAGTCTGCATTCATTCGGCATTCTTTTCAAAGTGTTGATTGTTTGTTTGTATAAGGGCCATTACATTGTGGGACATTTTACTCCAGAATGTGATCAATTGTGAATTTTAACTATGTCGTCGGAACGTATACAACAGCTAAATTTATTTTTTTAACATAGAACGATAACTAATGTATAAAATTGCTTTAACAAAAATACCAAACGATTTCTTAGTTTTATGTAACTATCATTTGAATGAATGTGACTGGTGGGACATTGAGAAAAACTCTATTTTACCCTTGTGCACTCATAGATGAATTTTAGCCAAAACACTTAATTTTCACGAACGTGTATTTGTGTTGTAAAATATTAACTAAACGCTTTCGTTTTCAATAAAAATGAGGTTTGTATAATCTTCATAGAAATATTAAAAAACGTTTAAATTTGTGACTGGTGGGACATCTCCATTTGACTGGTGTAAAGTAATTATGCATGAAATGAAAGTTTCTATAAACAAAAATTACAACTTCTTTTGATTTTTTTAATATTTTCCCACAGGTTAATGAAATGTAGTCACTTAAAAAGAGGTTACTACTGAAATAGAGATAATTAGGGCATGTTTAAATTTATTTCGTTTTCCTTTTTTCAATGGAATGACCCATAAATAAAAATCCCATTCCTGATTGGCTTAAACTATTTGAAACAAACAAACTCTGTTGTGTTATTAGGTCCATTCTTTTGCAACCGAGCTACAAAAGAACACTCGCTTAAATGACGAAATACACGCAAAGCAACAACACAAACTCGGCTATTTATCCGAGTTCAGCCAGGTCGGTTAAAACATACGCGACCTGAATAGTAGTGTTGTTAAGTGAAAAAAACTGCTCTATTGTGAATTGTTAATGGGAAAGTGGAGAGGGAAATTTTTGTTTTCGTATATACATTATTTATATTTTAAATAAGTATATATATTACGCAAATACTTCGAATAATTACTAATTTCTATTGTTTTTTGTGTCTAAACCCGATGAACTAATCACATGTTTCTTGCCAGCTACCAGCAGGGTTGTTTAAGTAGCTAAAAGGAAATTTTACCCGAGTTGAGCGTTCTTTTGTCGCTCGCTTACAAAAAAATGGTAGATTGCCATTCAGTATAGAACAGAGGTGGGCAAGGCCGAGGCCGAAAAGAGCCAAGGTAAATTCTAAATTCTACACAGAGCCACAAAAACAACAAAAACAAAAATTTTATTTTTAAATAAAATTATTATTAGAAATGAAAAACATTAATTTTATTATTATTCTAATGTACGTAAGATATAAAAAATATCAAAAGATCGCTTTGCCCAAATTTTCAAAATCTGGTTTTACGTCAGTTAAAGCCGTTTGTAACAGTTCTGTTAAATGTTGGTTAGTCAATTGTGTGCTGTATTTTGACTGCGAATTTCATTGTAGAGTACAAAGACTCACAGTTATACGTTGTACCCAAAATTTAAGTTATACGGCACGCAGCTGTTTTCAACAGCGGATATTTTAAATCTGGTACCTGTTGCCGGAATTAAAGCAATCCTAAAGCTTTGAATTTCCAGTGCCTTATCGTCTTTTAATTCCAAAAACCCCAATTCTTCTTCGATTTTCTTCAAAAGGAGTATTTCGGATATTGTAAATTCATCCTCAATTATGTTACATAAAAAAGGGTTTATGAAGTATGCAAACGTACACTTAATAATTTCAAATCGGCAAATCTTTTTTCAAAATCTGCGCGACAATTTATCCTCTTTGACATGTGCAATTTTTTTTTCTAGCCATGGAAAATGATTAAATATTCTTTTTTTGAGATCATGTATAAAAAGACGTAGTGTAGCTTCAAAACTTAAAATAATTTTCGACGAATCCAAAACAATTTCATTCTCTCCTTGCAGAGACAAATTCAAGTTTTGCAAATGTTCCATCATATCAGTAAAGAACATTAAGTCAGAAAGCCAATTTTCATTCTCCAATTGCGGGTAATGTTCCGATCTCAATTTGCGTATGTGTATATAAAAAGAAAAAAACAACACAATGGAAAAGAATGTCCAGCAATGAAATATGTATTTTAAAAAGTAAAAAGAGCCGCACTTTACTAAGCAAAGGGCCGCATTTGGCTCAAAGAGCCGTGTTTGCCCACCGTTGGTATCAGTGTTGCCGCGAAGCATTTTTAGTGGTAGCCAAATTCCTTTAAAAAAAAGAGCTAAAAAAAGTCGTTGTGGCTAAAAATGGTAGCTAAAATTGTTTACTTACATAATCATATATAAGTATACACCCAAACATTTTCAATTAATAATGGTATAGAAAAACAATGAACTCTGGAAAAAAGCTAATATTTTATCCAACCAAAAACCTTTTCGTATAAAAGGGGAAATATACGACACCAGCTTGCTGGCTCGATCAAGTGATTGTAGCATCAGGCTCGAAGCATATAACTAGCATGCTGGTACAATATTTATTTCTTTACAAATGAGGTAGAGGAAAGATCGAAATGATTGAGCCGAAATTTCATAATTTTTCTACCATTTTGTTAAACAATGTTTTTTTTTTTTAATTCACAACTGCAATATCGTGAACTTAATATTCCACAAACACTTTGAAATTTCCGCCAAAATATTTTTTACTTAGAAAATTGAGCTAATTTCACCACTCACGACACCAGCATGCTGGCACAATCATAAAATTTTCAAATAGTTTTTGAAGCCGCACCAGCAGCTGGTACAATCACACCACAAGAACATACACGGTCAATCGACTTGATGGGCCATTTAACTACTGAAGGATATTAAGGACCAGTTTTTCAGTGCACGGCCGTGGTTCAAACTAAGTTTAAACGCCCGATCTGGCTGGTTTAAACTAAGATCAGCCAATCAAGTGTCATCCAGCTGTTCAATTTGAACCCAGTTTATTTAATCTGAGTTTAAACTGGCACTGAAAAACTGGCCCTAAGAGCCGTAAACGTATCTATTTTAAACTATAGTTAAATCGCTAATAGTTAAGTTAAAAAACAGCCCTAACACTTATACAGTATGTATCTATAAAAACGTAAGGAACATACAATACATATATGTCAGTCATTCTTAGTTTAAAAATTCATCTCTTACATAAATGCAAAAAAAAAATAGATACAATTAAGCATATACAACTTTTTCATGCCCAGTATGAATAAATTCTCCAAAGGGCTAAAAAAGGGCTAGGGGCAATTTTAAATTTTTGTGGCCAAAAAATATATGTGGTAGCTAAATCTAGCCACCAAAGGGCTAAGACGGCAACACTGGTTGGTATAGAATGTGACTGTGGCAGAAGCATTCGCCCTCACACATGATTGTGTAATTAAAATGAATGCACACTTTTACCATTCAGTACTAATACTTTTTTTCCCATATATATTTTATACTTGAAGATTTAAACCAGATGTTTTTGAATCAAAAACAAATATTTTATTTCATCGTGTATGCCATTAACCCAAATCCAATGGCTGGTGCGAAATTATTCTAAACAAACTTATCGCAACCGTAGAGCAGCAGCCGGATTCCAACTTTCGCTATAGCTAAAACTCCATCGCCAAAAAATTCTCTAAAAATCTCCATTTTTGATTAATTTTTGGGCAGATTTTAGCGATGAACAAAATGAACCGGATAAAGTGAGTCAACTGTTCTTACAGCTCATGTAGCTAAAATTGCGATTCCAGCGTATTTTGCATCGCTAAAAATCTTAACTTTTCGTTTTAACTCGTTCAAAATTGGCGACTAGAAATAATTGCTTCTAAAAAATTTATCAACAAATCACAGCTAATATTCATCTTGTTGGTTTAAACTACTCAACTCAACTCAACTATATAGAAAAAACTTTGTAATTAAAAAGGAAAAATGGAAAACTGCAACAGAAAAGTGACAAAAGAACCAAAATTTATGCTTGTACAATGTTTTGAAGAGCTTTATTGAAAAAAGAAAAATGTAGATGTTCTCTTAAATCGACTGATTATGGCTAGGGATCGGAATCTCATGCAAATGCATGTTTTTATTGGGCATCTTTAAACGGAAATGGGAATTTTTAAGAATCATGAAATTTCTTTTAAAATCGCATTCAATCGTTAGTGCATATTTTTGCATATTTCGCAGTAAATGCATGATTTTGCATATTTTGCAAAAAAAAACCTGTTTTGCATATTTATTGCGAATATTTTAGTATTTTTTACAACAACTGCATGTGGTTTTTGCATGTTTTTGCTTTTTTTGATTTG
Source organism: Rhagoletis pomonella (assembly GCF_013731165.1). Classification (NCBI taxonomy): domain Eukaryota; kingdom Metazoa; phylum Arthropoda; class Insecta; order Diptera; family Tephritidae; genus Rhagoletis; species Rhagoletis pomonella. Next base: position 90,627,375 of record NW_023458556.1, on the reverse strand, counting down.
CAACTTTTTAAATGAAGTGCGAAATCTCTTGACAAAAAAATTACCTAATTTTTTTTTAACATATTCATCTAAATATCTTCTCGGATAGCCAAGCGGCCTTTAGTGCACTCTCTTCTACCTGTGTTAGATCTCAAATAGTGGAGTTCTGTAGGAGAGAGCTGGCCTGTATCTCTGATCAATACGAAATTACCCCAGTCCCGGGACATAGGGACATTTAAGGAAACGAGGCAGTGGACCAACTAACAAGGTGCGAAATGTATCACTCCAAGGCCAAGCAGAGGTGGAACCGTACAGGATCGTACAGGTTTACCAGGGTGTCCTGCGACCCACTTAAAACGAAAACTCTCTTAGAAGCAAAGAAGATATCTACAAACTTACTGCAGTATGCACATTGCACTGGCCTGTTGGGATACATATCGAAATTATTGGATTGCCCTTCCGCAGGTTCTGTCGCAGTTGCGATGGCCCTGGCTCAAAAGAGACAGTCGAAACACTTTCTGTGGGAGTGTAAGGCCCTTGCAAGGATAAGGCTAAACACACTCGGCAAGCCATTACTGAAGAATGTTTCAGAGTGCAGCTGCCTATCTTTGTATGACGTATTGGAATTCATTACAGCCGCCAAATGGATGTAGGTTGCACGAGTTGTGGAATCAAAAAGGCAAACTTTCTAATTGCTTCTCACCAGGGTGACTTAAACCAGTCACAGTCTCCGACTGTCACTTGTGTCAAGCGGTTCTCTCTTTCTCGGTGTGTTTCGCTTATACCTACTGAGCTTATTGTGTTTGAATACACGTGCTTTCTTTATAAATTTACAATTCTTGCTTGAATTTTCACTTTATATTCTTGGGTGTTACAAATCACTTAGTGCCAAGTGCAAAAAAGGGCAACCATGCCCTCTGGGCCCCCAATCATTGGGGTAAATCGGTTTGCATCGCTTGCCGAAAGCTCCAAAATTAAAAAGAAAAAAAAAGAAAACTACCATTAATAAACATATTGAACTACCACCAGTGAAAAAAATAATCCTAAATTCGTAGTCTTAGAAGCAGTTGATAAAAACAAAACTCTATCCCAATACTCATGTTTTGCGGTCCATCGCTCAATCAACTTAATAAGCAAAGAAATTCATTATATTTCCGAACTTCGTGACGGCAATCTACTCTTGCTGGTCAACAGTAAAAGCGTTGCAGAAAAATTTCTAGCTTTAAAAGATCTATGCGGGATATGCGCTGTGAAGGCAAAATATCACGAAAACCCGAACTTTAACAAGGGAACTGTGTATGCACCCTTCCTAAACAACGTGTCAGAAACTGAAATAGTCAACGAACTATCGTCTGAAGGCGTCGTGGCTGTTTGTAAATTTCAAAAAAAAGGTAAATGAAAGAATGCAACCAGCTGGAGTCGTACTTCTAACATTCGACCTTTTCCATATTACCGAAAAGCTTGATATCGCTTGGCGCAACGTGTACGTTAGACAATATGTTCCCTCCCCAATGCGATGCAAAAACTGTCAACTTTTTAGCCACACCGCCAAATTTTGCAAACGTGCTCCGGCATGTGGCAACTGCAGTCTACCCCCCCCATTCCCCCGTAGTCTGCACACGCACTTTCTGTGCCAACTGCGCATCCGACCACCCCTCTTCATACAACAAATGTGAAAAATTCATTCCAAGCTAAAGAGATAATGAAAATAAAAGTAACAAAAAAAATGCACTATGCGAGAAGCAATGAATATACATACATAAAAACTCCACGCCTTCATTCACCGAATCTTCTCCCTCCTTTTCTTCGGTTGCTATACGAGCCGAAAAAAAATGAGCAGCCAACCGCACAAGCCAGTTCACAAATCAATTACAACCAACAAAACTCAAACGCACTAAAAACTTTCAACTTCTCATTCAACTCAGTCTGATATCACTGCATCCATCGACAATAACATTTCTTTACACTCCCAACAAAATATCAAAAAAAGCACAATAAATAATATTTCACCACTATTCCAAAACAATGATTCTCTCTCTATCCACTCGCAAACACAATACCCCCACACTCAGTTGATCAATCACCAAATAATTCCCCACAAGAACTTGATTTAACTTCTCTTACTTCAGTATATAACTCTCTTATTAACCCTACTCTCAACTTATCCAACAACGACGACAATTTCGAAATAGACTTTAGCACCTACAATAGAAATCTCCATACCTCCACAGACACAACAATGGTTTCTGATGATGATTCCTAATTTCACTTCTAAATGAAAACACTCTTTGGCAATATTCTAACACTCATTAATTTTCAGAAATTAAATAAAAGTGCATTAACTTTTTCTGTCTACAAAAAATGACTTCCATAATGCAATGGAATATTAAAGGATACTGGAACAATTTCCAGGAGCTCCAACTTTTAATAAAAGAATACAATCCGTCGATAATAAGCCTACAAGAAACCCACATTCCCTCAAATATAACACCCTACTCACCAAACGCATATATAAGTTATTTCTTCAACTTGAGTCAGAATACGACCAGCAAACGGCATTTCCGTACTCATTAAAAAAGATATACCCTATAAGCAAATTAATATAGTATCCAACATTTCTACTATTGTGCTTGAAATAAACGTAGGTTTCAAATTTTCGTTGATATCAATGTATATACCTCCAGACCAGAACTTTACCTCAAAAGATTTCTTCTCTATTTTCGACAATATTTCAACTCCTATGGTATTACTAGGCGATCTAAACTCCTGGAGCCCACTCTGGGGCTCTTCCACCGGAAATTCAAGAGAAAATTAATTGAAGACGTCATACTCGCCTCCAACCTAATCGTTCTAAACGACGATTCACCCACGCATTTTTCCACCCACCAAACTTTTTATAATGTTGATGTTACACTTTGTTCTGCCATCCTAGCCTAGCCCCAAAATGTAAATGGACAATCTTTAACAACCTCCATGGAAGCGACCACTTCCCGATTATAAATACGTTGAATTCTAGTATTAATTCAGAAAAAGTATACTCCAAAATTTATTACCGATTTGGCCGAATGGTCGAAATTTCAAGAAAGCTGCGACACGTCCAAAATACCGATCTCTGAAAACATAAATAAAGAAGCTGCTACCATCTACGGTATTATTTCCTCGTCGAAAGAGATAACCGATTAGTTTTCCACCACCTGGTCAAATTATTCCAAGGATTATAATTTTACAGCAGAATTCATTTCGGAAAAATCAGCAACCCTAGGTACGTCGGAATACAACCCACGCGTAATCTCAGCAGCTGCCAAAATTATTGAAAAAGAAATAACTATGACCGTGCTCGAGGAAGCAGTTAATTTTTCCAAAGGAAAAACCCCTGGTTATGATAGAGTATCATATCCAATGCTCAAAAGTCTGCCTATTGGCATGAAAAATAGATTGCTTGAACTATTTAACAGAATTTTTATACCCGAGCGCACTTGTGCACAAGGGTATTATAACTTTGTTCACATAACGGTTGTTTGTAACAGGCAAAACGAATCGAGATAGATATAGACAAATGTATACATAAATGATCAGAATGAAAAGAGAAATCGATTAAGCGGTGACTGTCAGTCCGTCCGTCCGTCCGTCCGTCCGTCTGTGCACACGATAACTCGAGTAAAAATTGAGATATCTTCTTCTTTTGGGCATAGGACGGATGGTATTGAAAATGGGCGAAATCGGACAATAACCACGCCTACCTCCCATATAACGGTAATTTTCAGAAATACGAAAAGTGCGATATTTTAGTAACTACTGAAGATAATTCACTCAAAATTGATATTTACAATGAGTTTTAGACGAAAAATAAGAATATTAAAAAATTTTGGCAAATGGGCGTAGCCACGCCTACTTATGGTTACATGTGTATATCTTGGTAACCGCTTTACCAATTTCTTCCAAACTTGGCACAGTGCTGCTACAACATACCAAATGGCCGAAAATTTTTAAAATCGGACAATAACCACGCCCACATCCCATATAACGGTAATTTAGAAAAATACGAAATCCTCGATAAATCAGTAAATATTAAAGCTAATTTATTCAAAATTGATGGTTGCAACAATTTTTTACCAAGAAATACGCTTATGATACAATTTTGGAAAATGGGCGTGGCACCGCCCACTTATGATCACATATATGTATCTCGCTAACCGTTCTAGCAATTTGAACCAAACTCGGTATGGTTATTGTGCTTGCCAAAGCAAAACGTTGAAAATTATTGAAATCGGACTAAAATTACGAACGTTTTTCATATAACGGTATATTTCAGAAATGCTTGAGACTGCAATATTTCGAAATTTAAGGACGCTAATTTACTTAAAATTTATACACCCCGGCTTATCGTGTAGCGGTAGCTTTCGGAAAGGAGGAAAACATATATTTAATAATTGCGCCGGGTATTTAATGTTCGGCTCCGCCCGAACTTAGACTTTCTTACTTGTTGAAGCTGGCATTTTCCCTCAGAGCTGGAAAAATGCGGACATTGTTCCCATTTTATAACCCAACAAGCCACTAGAGGAAATAGGTAGTTATCGGCCAATATCATTAATTTCATTCATTAGCAAGGTGTTGGAAAACATAGTAGCCAAACGAATTATGTAGCTCGCCTTAAAAGATAACCGCGTTAGTCATAACCAAGTAGCTTTCAAATCAGGGCAAGGTACATCTGATGCACTCCTCCACCTCGAGCACTATCTGTCCTCTGCCCTTTCGAATCGAAATCATGTATCAATACTCGGTTTGGATTTCGAGAAGGCATTTGACAGAATTGGTGCTCACGTAGTCCTAAGGCAACTCACAAAATGGCAAATTGGTAAAAAAAGTTTACAACTTTGTTAAAAGTTTTTAACTCACCGCACTTTTAGGGTCAAAGTAAACAAAAAGTACTCTAATAGAGTTTTTTTTTTATATAATGGCATACCTCAGTGTTCCCCTATTTCCGTAGTCTTCTTTATCATCGCTTTCGATGAAATTAGTAGAATAATTAATAAATATGAGCTTGAACATTCAATATATGCTGACGATGTACTCATCTTCTCAAAAAAATAATGATCCAATTCAAACGGAAAATAGGCTTTCCAAAATCCTTGATGAAATTTCTGCATGGTCAAAAACATCAGGAGTAACTTTCTTCATATATGCAGGCAGAAAATCCGTCAAAACTCCAATTTTGTATACAATAACTATGTATGTAATTAACAATCTTAAGTATCTAAAAATTTTAGGTATCGTCTTTGACAAGACACTAAACTTTAAACAACATTGTATACACTTAAGAAAATACTTAACTCTAGATTAAGCATTATAAAATACTTTTCATCTAAGTATAGTAAATTACATCCCGAACTCTTGTCAATATAACCAAATCTCTAATTTTGTCGGTAATCGAATACGGTCTACCGATTTATGGACAATGCACTAAAAGCACTAAATATAGCACTTTTGAATGCACCTTACCACGCCGCCATTCAGAGGAGTCTTCGGGCTTTCCTCACTACACCAATCAAAAATCTGATGTCCGAGTCTGGACTCATGTCTGTTAATGAGCGATATCAGCAAACCGTCCTTCGTTTAATCAACAAACTGTATTTGACAAACAACACAATTCTACATAAAGACGTGGAAAATATTGCTCGAAGATGACGTCGTATGAAGGCACCATCAGCTGTATACAAAGCTATACAATACGCAAAGAAATGGGTATTTCCTTTAAACCTGTTCTTACCAAAACAACAAAATTTCCTTCTTGGGAGTTACCATCCACCACTTTTAACACTAAACTTCTGGACTACCTCAAACTAACAACAAACCCTACTATATATCAAAAATCTTTTTGGAAATCAAACAATCCTCCAAAAATGAAGCGATGGAAATTTCTATTTACTGATGGACCGAAAACAGCTCAATCGACGTCTTTTGCGGTAGTATTAGAGGAGGGGAAAACAATTAAAACAGGACTGCTTTTCTAGCACAGTTCAGTTTTCGCCGCTGAGCTAGTTGCCATTAACTTTGATATTAAGCATGCCACAAAAAACAAAGGGAAATACATAATCTGCACCGATAGTAAATCGTCTGTAACCGCACTCCAAAATTCTAGTAATAAAGAACCGCTTATTGAAAATTCAAGAGATCTTTTGATACAACACCGTTCCAAAATAAAAATTATGTGTATACCCGGCCATTGCGACATAGCCGGCAATGAACACGCGGACATTACTGCCAAAGCAGCCCACAAGTCACCTTGTATATACTTTCAACCATTAATAAAATCCGATGTCGGCCGGCAAGTAAATAACCACTTCAAGGAGCTCATAGCATCTGGCTGGGAAACATACCAACACGGCTATAAATTCTACAACCCACATCGTATTAAGCCTATCTTACCCGCATCAGCTTCCGCAGACCAACTCCGAACTATCACCAGGCTACGTATGGGTCATACAAAGATCACTCACGAATACTTGCTGAAAGGAGAGCCACCACCAACTTGTGCAATGTGCCAATGTCCACTGTCCATAAAACACATCCTTGATGATTGTAAAATATACAAATGCGCCCGAGATAATATATTCGAAAACAAAGTCCCCACAACTATGCTTAAGACTTTGAGTATTGAAAACATAACAAATATTTTTAATTTTACTTATCAATTACTAGGTTTATACGCACGTATTATTTGCAAAATGGTAAAAATTGCCGTATAAACGCTGAGGTAATTTTTTATTTGCAAATAACTAAATCACGCAAATAAGAATTGATTAGTGGTACTATTTGCAAATAAGCGCAAGATGCCGCCATTTTTAGGTTTATTTTCTTTTTCGATGGTCATCTTATTGCCTTTTTATAATCAAGATGTTGCCATTTTTAACTTTATTTTCTTTTTCGATGGTCATATTATTGCCTTTTCATAATCAGGCAATATTAAAAAAGAATTTTTCACCATCGAATAAACAGTGAGTTAGGTATTTGCAAATTATTTTTATTTGCAAATAGCTTACGTATAAACTTAGTAAATGTAACCTCTTATACCAAATATAAGCATTTACTTACATATATAGGCACATGAATCTTACCCTAATGATACTTTATAATATGTTATAAAATCTCTTAGTAATTAGTCAGGCCGATAGCCTTAGCTACTAGTTGCCTTTTTTTGTAATATAATTATTTATAATTATATTTCACGGAATTAAATAAATAAATAAATTAAACCAGTCAACCACTATTAAACTGTAAATCAGTCATCGACTGTCATTCAAAGCGATCTGACGCGTTTTCAAGTGTTTGCTAGTGTTATATCTTTCCGTTATTCCCAACCATTAACTATTTTCCCTCTCATTTTTCATTTCTTTTCTTCCAATTTCCACCCACGTGCGTACATAAATATTTAATTCTCTAACATGCCGTGGCCTACGGATAGCCTCCAAATAGATTCTCCGCGTTATCGGTTTTTGACGACAATCCGCCAAAAAAAAAAACCAAATACTAAGCAAATTGATTTCCCGCAACTACCCCATAAACCCACTCCAACGAATGTCCCCAAGTTCATATTAATATCTTCTGCTGATAAAAAACATCTCTCTTTGCCAATTAAGTCCCTTCGCCATAAAAAAATGCATAGAAGGTATCTCTACAGAAGTAGATTCAATATCACAGATGAGAGATGGTAATCTTCTTATCTTAGTGCGCAATTCCCGAGTTGCTGATAAGTTGTTGAAAACGAAAGCTTTTCCAAATCTTTGTCCAGTCAATGTTAAGTTGCACGAAACCTTAAATTCTGTGAAAGGTGTAATATACGCGCCCTGTGTTAAGCACGTGCCCGAGAATGAAATTTTAAGTGAAATGAAAGACCAAAATGTAACTGGTGTATATAAATTCTCTCGGCTGGTCGAAGGTAAATTGTCTTCCACTGGTCTAATGGTTCTTACTTTTGATCTATTCCGTCTCCCGGAGTCAGTTGATGTCGCGTGGTACAAGGTTAAGGTAAAGCCTTACATTCCGAACCCAATGCGCTGCAAGAACTGCCAGCGATTGGGTCATACGCAGAAAAGATGCTCAAGTAACACAGTCTGTAGTATCTGCAGCCTACCACCACATGCTCCGGAAGTCTGCACAAGAACTCTTTGTGCCAATTGTGCTAGTGATCACCCATCTTCCGACAAAAATTGTCCAAAATATTTACAGGTCAAAGAAGTGCTTAAAATCTTAACCCTCGAAAAATGCAGTATTGGCGAGGGGCGCCGTAAATACAGAGAAAGACAACCCTTCTACCAACGAGCGGATACATATGCCAACATTTCAAAAAATACCTCCTCGTTCCGATCCCATACCGCCTCAAATAACGAAAATACCGACAATTCCACCGCAACAGCAATCTTAGACAACACTTCTTCTGCAGCACCTTCAAAAACCATTACAAACAAAGATTCCAACCTCAAAAAATCAATTTCCAACCCGAACACATCGACTATCAACACCAATGATTCCCTTGCATTATCTTGCCATCTACCATCTACCTATAATTCACTGAATTCCACCTATCTCAACAGTCCCAGTTCATCTACAAATCTGGCATCTTTATCCCCGTTTTCCCAATTCACACAAAACTTACTGAAAAATTATGATTATTACATCAACCATAAAACCCTAGACGACTCAATGGACTCTACCCAGGGAGAGCTCTAATTTGAGCCCAAGTGTACAGCATCTAAAAACATTATTTTCGGTATATTTTTTTGTAAAACACATTTTTACAAAAATTTTATACGATTTTTACAGACATGAATTTCAATATTCTCCAATGGAACATGAAAGGTCTTCTGAACAATTACTCGGAACTTCAGATGCTCATCAAACAACTCAATCCTTTCTTCATTGCGATACAAGAGACACACTGTAACAACACCTATTCTGCCAAGGAACTACTTAGGCTATTTCCACAATGCGCCATCCAATACTCATTCCAAACAGGGAGTTGCTATCCTGGTGAAAGACTCTTTACCACACAAAATAATAATGATCAATTCACAGCTCCAGGCTGTTGCAATCGAAATCAATATGTGCCTAACATTTACCATTGTATGGATATATATCCCGCCATGTCAAACTTTCAGTAGCAGAGACCTTACCGACATCTTTTCATCAATAAATTTACCCATCCTGTTTCTTGGTGACTTTAATAGTTGGAGTAATTTATGGGGATCAAACGTTTTAAATCATCGCGGAAGACTTGTCGAAAACGCGATTTTACAATCCAACCTCTGCGTTTTGAATGACGGCCGCCCGACTCACTTCTCCACCCACGCCACGTTCACCTACATTGACATCTCTCTCTGTTCTTCTTCCCTATTTCCACTTATAGGTTGGCAAGTCCTAAACGATCTGAACAATAGCGACCACTTTCCGATAGTTCTAAAAATGGCACTGAGCTCAAATAATTTTCCCAGAGAAAAAATCCCACCAAGATTCCTTCTGGTAGATCTCTCGAACTAGAGCAACGGACTCCCACAAATAGCACAAATCATGATGCAGCCAACTTTGCCAAAGCTATTCGCGTAGCTGCTGAATAGAGATCTCGTAAATCTCAGATCAGAAAAAATGAAAGCCTGGTACCGATTCAAAATAACCCCCACACATCAAAACCTTGTTATATTTAAAACAGGGTACGAAAATAAACTATATTGTACGTTACTATTTCGTTTCGTTTATTACTTCAACAGTTCGGTACAATACGAAAACAAAACGGCTGAGTTCACTTTGGCGATACTACACTACAGTAGTTTAGTAGTTACAAACGAAACAACAAACGAAATGAATCGTGCAGAGAAAAATATATGTATGTATGTGCACATATGCAATAACTAAATACAAAACGAATGGCTGCAATGAATAAAAAAAATTAAAATGTTTTTTAATTGAATTGGATATGAAAATTTACAGAAAAAAATATTTTTCACGTAATTGAAACGTTTGCATACATATAAAACGTAGCCTATGGTACAATTGTCACAAACGAAAAGCAAACGTTTCTCGTTGGGGAAAATGACAGTGAATCTTACAATTTGTTTCTGACTATGAACAAAACCACAAATGATATGATGATCGATGAGCAAATGGGAATTGTTTTGTACAGTTTATTTTCGTACACTGATTTAAAAACGCCAATGCTAAATTTCGGAAAGAGATGAAATTAGAAAAAAGACGCAGCTTTACTAAATTTACCGAATCCATTAATCCGAATTCCTCAGTCGCCGAAATTTGGAACATAGTTAACAGGCTCAGTAACAGAAACACTTCAAAACCCCCTTTTATCATTAAAACCAATAACATTACCTTATCTGACCCAAAAATAATTGCCAACCACTTCGCTGCTGACTGGTCTAACTATTCAGCCGACTAATTTCTCCAACAGTTTCAGGTGTTCTAAAAATTCCATTCACCAACTAAGCTTAACGCTCCCAGACTCGCATCCAAACGCCGTGCTTATTGAAAAGCCTATAAGCAGCATAGAATTAACCATGTGCCTCGGCAAAGCCAAAGGCAAAACCCCTGGCTACGACCGCATTTCCTATAAGATGATGAAGTCCATATCAAACTCTGCCAAAGCTCGTCTATTATCTTTATATAACTCTGTTCTAGACTCGGGTGTGATCCCACAGAACTGGAAAATCGCCACGATAATCCCCATACCCAAAGCGAATAAGAGCCTACTCTCCTCTAATGGATATAGGCCAATATCGTTACTATCTTGCCTTTCCAAAGTTCTGGAGCGTATTATAGCCAACCGCATTGCCAGGTTTTCAAACTCGCTGCAGCTCATTGATCGATGCCAAGTCGCCTTTCAACCTAACCGAAGCACCACTGACGCCCTTCTCCACATATACTACTATGTAACCAAAGCTCTGTCCGTGCGGCTTCACCCTTCTATTCTATCAGTAGACTTCGAGAAAGCATTTGACCGCATCGGATGTCACGTTATCCTTAAATGTCTTCACACCTGGGGAGTAGGCCCAAAAATTTTCCGATTTGTTAAAGCTTTCCTATCAAGCAGGCGATTTAGGGTTAGGATCGGTAACACTTTTTTCTAACATTTTCCCATTGGAAAATGGAGTTCCGCAAGGTTCTCCACTTTCGGTTGTCCTCTTCTCCATAGCTTTTAACCAGATCAGTCAAATTATGAAGAGCCACAATTTTGTCGACCACTGTCTTTACGCAGAAAATCTTTACATCCTCGCCAAAAGAAGCAACGCCGCGGTTATTTGAAAATATTTTAAGAAGCATCTCCGATTGGGCGGAGTACTCTGGAGTAAAAATATCTTTAGAAAAAACTAAAAATTTTCATGTCTGTAGAAAACGAAAATGTGATTTTTACAATTATAAGATATCTTTCAATAATTTCGAAATCGAAAATGTTAAACTAAAAATTCTAGGTATAATCTTCTCTAGTAACTACACTTGGAATAAACATTGCCTATATTTAAAGAAATCATTAACTGCCAGACTAAATTTAGTATCTTACTTTGCAAGCAAAAAAATGTCATATACACATCAATACACTCACATACATAACAAAGGCTTTAATTCTTAGCAAGATAGATTATGGGCTGTACCTATATGGCAAGTCCCCGAAATCCACCTTAAACTCCTTTAGTCCAGTTTACCACCAAGCCGCAAGAACATGCATCTATGCGTTTAGAACAACGCCTACCAAACACATTTTGGCAGAAGCGGGTCTACCAACTTTAGCGGATAGAGTTTATCAAATCCACGCACGCTTGATACCCAAAGTCACTTTCTTATCCGGTTCCGTCATCGACAACGACGTCAGAAGCATTACTTCTCATCGAAGCAACATTCCAAGAGTGGCCTCCTCGCTTCACCTGGTACTCGAGATCGCAAACAGTTTAGGCCTTCCTATCATCGAAGAAAGAAATCAAACGCTGCAGCCTCCATGGTCCATCAAAAAATGTTCATGCGATCTTAGCCTATCTAGACTAAAAAAATGCGGCACTTCCGGTGAAGTGTTTCACAGAATGTTTCTGGAATGCAAGGCTCGTTATGAGGCAGACAATTGGATACTATGGTTTACAGACGGATCTAAAACAAGCGGCATACCCGCAAGTTATGCAGTGGTCGACAATAATGCCCACACCATAAGGATGCAAATTCTGACTGACATAGTATCTTCTATCCTCAGAGCAATTTTAAACCCATCTCCGAGCGCCACGACAGTTAACATGATCAGAGATATGCTCATACAAAATGGGAACAAAATTCGCTTACTTTGAATCCCAGGTCACATTGGTACTCAGAGCAACGAGGCAGCGGACAGAGCAGCAAAATCAGCATTTACAGCCCCTGTAATTTTAGACAACACAGCGGAGAAAGCTGATACGCGACGTTATATTTTACAACATCTGCACAACAAAAGCGTCCACGAATGGCATAGCTACAGCCACCACCACTACACATTTATTAACCGAAACCTCTGCACGCCATCCTACCCGACTAATATTTGGAAAGGCCACATAGTAAAATTTTCAAGACTTCGCCTTGGACATACCAGGTGCACCCATCAACACCTCTTATCAGGTGATCCAGCACCTCTCTGCCCACACTGCCAAAATGCTTTGACCTTAAATCATATTTTTTCTGAATGCGCGGCACTAGAAGAAGCTAGAACGAGGCACCTTATCAATGACTGGACAGAGCTCCTCAAACTCCCCACCAAGGATAACATATGTTCAATCAACAACTTTATCAATGCCATTCAAGAACCAATTTAAGCTCATAGTTCAAATTTTCACTTTACATTTCTTGCTAACACACACATACATGTACATATCATATACGCATTTATAATTTAGTAGAGCTGATAGCCCTGGCAGCTAATGCTCATTAATTGTATTAGCAGGTTAATTTATTTAATTTTGTTAATAAATCATAATAATAATAAACTGTAAATATTTCTATGTACACAAGATCGTAACTGTTTGCTTAATTATAAACTAATTTTATACATAAATATTTACTTAGGGGATTCAAAAGACGTGTTAATCGTCGTTAAACCTTAAGCTTAACATTTTTTAAAATGTAAAATAACAGTTAAAATGGTTTTAGGGAGCTCTAATTATATAATTTTTTTCAGTTTAAAAACATTTCGGTGTAGTTAGAAGTTCTCTATAACCATTTTGGTCATTATTTTACATAAAAATGTGATTTTTATAGCGGCTATAAAATATTGGAAAAATATTTTTAATAGCATATTTTACTTGTTTATAGCGCATATTTTTGAATTTTGAGTGCATATTAATGCGCATATATTACATTTTTTAGTGCATGAGATTCCGAGCCCTAATTTATGGCTATATTAAAATTCTTAAATAAAAAAAAAAAAAATATTTCTGCGTGTTGTCTAGCAGATATGCCTTGAGCAGAGATTCCTATCATACTGTCTTCATAAAACACTTAACTTTCACTTTACTCTCCAATATTATCTATAATAAAAATGATAATGCTGCTATGTGTCACATTTACATAAAAATCTCGCCCGCTGACCGCTGGTAACTTCCTGAAAGGGATACGGACTTTCTTGCTTTTTTTGCCAAGGCTGTTCCTTAATCTTCTTTGCGAATATTAATTATTAATTACAATTTTACAAAATGTTAAACTTTGCCGCATAAACGCAAAGTTAATTTTTAATTTGCAAATAACTAAGGCACACAAATAAATATTGATTAGTGGTATTATTTGCAAATAAGTGCAAGACGTTGCTATTAGGTTTATTTTCTTTTTCAACGGTCATCTCATTGTCTTTTTATAAACAATACGGGGGCATTTTTAGCTTTATTTTCTTTTTTGATGGTCATGTGATTGCCTTCTTATAATCAGGAAATATTGAAAAAGAAGTATTCACCGTCATATAAACAGTGAGTTAGGTATTTTCAAATTATTTTTATTTGCAAATAGCTAAAGTATAAATGTATTTATTTCCATTATTTATCACCATTGAAATGTAAAAAAATTTTGACAGCTGCTGTTGTTGCCCAGCGACACTTGCGGCCGGACAAGGTACTAAAATTTTTGCTAGGCAATTTTTAGCGACAGGGAGGACAGAATCGCAATTTTTTCGCAGAAAATTTTAGCTTTAGCATTTTAGCGATAGCGAAAGTTGGAATCCGGCTGCAGAAAGGACACATCTAAATACATACATATTAGAACCCTGCATGCGACATTCATTTCTACTCTGAGGAAAAAAACACGTTGTAAAAATGAAAATTTATTATTTGATTAGCTCGGGATGTAACTATGTAATATTGATGCGCCTAAAAGATGCAGCGATTTCTATTCTCAAGTTACATACCTGATGACAGTACGAATGGAAATTATAATAGCGAGGTTTTAGTTTTTTAAACTATAATTTTTTATTATTCATATGTAATTAAGAAAGTACATGTATACAAAGCATGCACAGCGGTGACAACACATACACACATACATTGTACATGTTTACCCAGCCAGCAAAAAATCCGAAAACCGATCCGGAAAAGGACAAAAAAGTGGATAAACTGCGGATTTTTGTCCGTTTACTGATTCCATTTCCGGATACTTTGACGATCCGTTTTCCCACTAAAGTGTGCGGCAGAAACGTACGTACAGACAACAGTATGTGAAACGGATACGTTTTCGGCTGTTTTTTCTGAAATTTGCCTGATTGAATTCTTCGTTCAATACGCTATCCTTCTGCACTTTACAGATACTTTTTCATGGTTCAAAATAAATAAAATAAAATTAGGAAGCGCCTGACGGAATTCGAACCCGGCACCTTCTGGAAGCTAACGAATAGCGGCACACTCCTCTGCACGCTGAGCCACTGCCGACTACGCATGTATGCTTTCAAATGTTTAGCTTAAGCAAATAAAATAAAATTATTGCTTTCAAACGACATCATCTTTTTCGAACGTTTTCCGGATACGAAAATTGATGATAACTGTAGGAGTTTTTTGTATGCGTTTTCGGATACGGAAAATTGAACTAAACTGCACTGTTTCCGGATACGAAAATTGATGATAACTGTAGGAGTTTTTTGTATGCGTTTTCGGATACGGAAAATTGAACTAAACTGCACTGTCGGCAAAATTTACGTTTCTTTGCTGGCTGGGTATCTGTACAAATGCACTAATCGCGCGCTGTGATGATTATTCAAACTCAACATTTGAAAACACGTTTACACTGTAGCTGAGTGTGCAAAGACGCTTGATACAATTGATTGCTGCCAAGAGCGTCCGGGTTCAATTACTATCAGACGGAACATAAAATTAAATTTTTTTTCTTCTTAATTACGAAAAAGCATCTGTGCACTTCACAACGACATATTTTATAACGTACATACTCAAATTTAAAACGAGTTGGGTTAGTGCTCTTTCATATGCGTTTTTTTTTTAATTTAGCACGTGTTTTTTTTATTCTAAAATTCTTTTCCCTCAGTGTAGCATTTATACGACTTAGTCGAATGTGAATGTACTGCTTATTCAATTTATAGAAGCCAGTGTACAACGTGGTGAACAGTGTTGCCGCGCCGTCTCAAGAAAATGTATCACCGACCAAGCAAAAAATTTATCCAAATGTATCCAATTTTCTTTTTTTTACGTATCCATCTCATAATTTGTAAGAAAACAAAACATTTTCAAGAAAAATACATAATTCAACCCATCCTACGGACTTGGAATACATGTATATATTTTTATTTTCCATAAAATCAAACATTTATAATTTCAGTTTGTAAGTTAAATTTGTTTGCATAAGTATTTTGCAAAGTATAATAAATAGTAATTAATATGTTACATTTGTACCTGTACACTCTAACAAGTGCATGTATGTGAAAGTAAACAGGCAGTGTTTAATTTTATTACACGGTGGAAACTTTGCACACATTAAAAGAGGAAACTCGCAAATTTGAACAAAAATTTTTTAGAGTGTATTTAAAGTCTTTTCAGTAATATTCATACAAATTTCCTTAAATAAATCGAATTTAGTTTTTTAAACAGTGTATTTTAAACGACACTGAGTTTTTTTTCTTTTTAACCGACTTCACAAAAAGGAGAAGGTTACCAATTCGTCGGAAATTTTTTTTAAGTATGTTACCGCATATTTTTGGACCACGTTAACCGATTTAAATAATTCCTTTTTTTTAAGGAAGGTGTTACCTCATAGGCGGTCCATACTAGTTTGGTTTAAATCCGATCATTGTATCATGAAGAAATTAACTATAATCTTAAATTTTTATATAAGAATTGAAATCCGTTTTTTTTTGCTTAAAAACTACTTGGTAAATTAAGAAATGAAAATATGCGATGTGAAAGAGATCACTACATTTATACTTTATATATATATTAAGATCTTGCTTAAAGCACCCTTTTTAGCTAATTAAAACAATTGCGCTTATACTTATTTTGGTGACATCTCTTCATATGTTCATTGCTTCGTTCACAAAAAAATAAAATGCTTCAATTTTACGGTTTAGTAGTGATTTTTAATATATTTAGAAAACCTAATGTTTCTTTACCATCTTTAATGGAAATCGATTTGTGAACGAAAAAAACGTTATGGAAAATAAAAATTTTGGCCTATTTAACCCGCATCCATCGGACATTTTTTGTAATACAAAGTACGTTGTGCATCAATTTGATACATATGGAAAAAGACTATCAAAACGGACAGTTTTGCTAAAATTTCCCCCGTTTGACCGTGTGACCGCTAGTTTTCGCCAGTCAACAGTCAAGCTTTCTATAGCCGGTGTTGGTAAGGTATATGAAACAATAATTTGGTGGTTCGACCAATGTAAATTCCTGCATAATCTTTTTATACTCCATCTTTCCTTGATGAATTTCGCTGCTTGAATGATGATTTCATCTCATACACGACTGATAGTTTGACCGCTACAAGGCGTCACTCAAAACTGATAAATTCTTGATTAACAAACTTGATGGACAATTTCTACCATACATAACTAATCACATATATCTGGGCAGTCTACTCGTTAATTTATCGCAGAGTAGGCCGGCTGTCACACGTTCAATATTTATTGTGATCGTGATTAGGGATGCAAACGATACATCGATGTTTTCAATCGATGTTATCGATGTTAGCATCGCAAATATCTCCCGATCCAAACCAGATGGAGACATAAACTAAACGGCATTATAAAGCCCAAATATTGATGAATTCGGGAAAATTATTCAGATTCTTCAAAAACAGTTTCTCGGCCTTTAATTCCAAGGTTAAAGTTCAACTAAGAAAGAAATTTATATATAAAAGCAAATATATAGCTATCGAAAATTAATACAGATCTAAATGAAATAGTATTTTAAACTCTAAGTATTGCTGAAAAGAGCCAAACTGTTTCGATTTGTCAAAAATAAATCCCCTATCGTGAATTCCGAGGTCAATGGTCAACTAAAAAAACAAAATTTCTGATTTAAACATTGCTAAATGTTTTTTTAAATCGTTTTATGCGATATACATACATATAAATGCACATATGTATGTGTGGTGGGTCGTATATATATATTTTTAATTACACAATATCACAAGTATGTATATGTATACATATAATAAAAATTCGTCCATGTATGTATAGATATATGCACATGCGTACATTTGTATGTGTGTGCGTTGTAACTTCCCTGCAAAAAATTGTGCGACTAATCTCTCAAGAGAGTATTCCGAGATTACTCTCAATCGGGTACAATTGGGCATTAATTAGTCGCAACTGGTCTCATACGGGTAGTAATGGAGATCAATTAGTCTCGACTGGTCCCTTACGGGTATAATTGGAGATCAATTAGTCGCCGACTCATCTCTAACGGGTACTATTTACGATTTAATGATATGTGCGCACTTATTCAATGAAATTTCATGTGCGGCGTTGGCACATAGGAGAGTATTCGCTTAACAAACCTGAGCACCATGGTTCGAAACGCGGCTTGCCAAATTTTTATTTTTTAAAAGTGAATAGTCGCTTTTTGTACCCGTTCGGGTATAAAGGGGAACAATTAATCTCTTCATAGGACATGCTCGAACAAAAGCGAACAGTTCATTCCATATAAAGAGATCAAAAGTGGTATTAGTCGCATGCTCCTTTGCGATTGCTCCCGAAGTCATCCTGGATTAGTCGCATTTTTTGCAGGGTTAGTGACTGTCTACATACATAACGGTCATATAGGGTATTATCATAATCAACAATATATTTCTATGCTTCCGTAAATAGCTCGATTAAATACATCTCAAATTATACAAACAAAATAGTTAGTTGTACTTTTAGTTTTCCCAGTCAATAATTTAATACGACGTTGATTCAGTTTAAAATTATTTAAGCTGCTATTGGCGGCAAACTACAGTGCAAAATCTGAATCGCTGCAACTTTGGCATGAACGCATGTGCCATCAAGCTAAAGACCATGTGAAGACCGTTCTAAGTCAATGAAATATTTCATTTAATAGCAATAATTATTTCTGTGAGGGCTGTGTTTTTCGAATTATCGATGCGTCTACTGCATAAAGTCGAAAGCAGATGTGGCAGCATTTGTTGAACGTTTTTTGGATAAGGTTGAAGCAGAAACTGGAAAGCGAGGACAGTGCATTCGGTCCGATAACGGATTAGAGTTCTTCAACAAAGATGTGGCAGATATATTTCGTAAAAGAAAAGTGGTTCATCAAAAAACAACCCCATATACGCCAGAACACAATGGCCGCGCTGAAAGGGATATGAGGACAATTATCGAATTGCACGGTCTATGATTCATGCCAAGGAATTGAGCCTGAAATACTGGGTGAAGCAGTGAATAACGTCGTGTACACTCTCAATCGGACTGGTAAATGCCAAGTGGACGGAAATACGCCATTTGAATTGTGGCTTAATAAAAAGGCCGAGTTATCTGTGCTGTGAGTTTTTGGATCGGAAGCTTTCATGCATATACCACAGGAAAAACGAAGAAAGCTTAATGCGAAATCCAAGAAAGGCGTGTTTGTCGGATACGAGGAAAATTGCTAAGGCTATAGGATTTGGATACCTAATGAAAGAAAAATTGAAGTTTCGAGGGATGTTATCATCAGAGAAACGTTCAAAGAATCCGCATATGTACATGAAGAACACGCAGAAGTAGAATCTCCACTTGAAAAACCAGATACGAACACTGACAATCCAGAAATCAGAACTGATGGCTGTGAGGATATTTTTACTAAAGATCTCGGTATCGAAGATGCAAGTAATGAGCTGAAGGTACGTAAGATCGTTACACGTTCGAAAAGTAGAGAGACTGAAAGTAAAGCTGCTCTCAGCTATGCGTATGTTGCTGAAACTGATGAGCCGGACTGCTATGAGAAGGCGGTCTCTACTAACTATTGTGCGCAGTGGAAGCGTGCCATGGAACGATGAGTTTAATTCGTTGATAGCAAACCAAACCTGCGCATGAATCACATATGACGACAATCGTCTGAACGATATCGTGTCGAGATTGTCTTGCTTCATAAAAATCAAAAATTGTTTGATCGTTTGTGTGATATCGTCAACTCGATTCCAGTTTTGCTTCACGTAACAGTAACAGTAGCACGTAACAGCAACACAAATGCATAAATCAGTGTTTTGACAACGTCGTTTTGTCAGTATCGTTTGAACGACTATCGTTTCAAAGTTACGTGATTCATGCCCTGGTCATTGGTGAGTTTACCTAAAGGAAGAGCAGCAGTTTCGGATAAATGGGTCTACAAAGTCAAGCGTGACAGAAAATGTGAAATTGAACGCTTTAAGGCGTGTCTAGTGGCTAACGGATTACTTTGAGACTTTTAGCCCTGTTACCAAGTTTACGTCCATTAGAATAGCTCTGATCCAGTACTCCATGAACTTACAGGATTTTACACGAACTTGCAGGAAGTTGCAGGAAAAATGTTCCCGTACTCCAAAATCCTGTAAATGAGAGCGACTTTTGGAGAGTTGTGTAGAGAATGAAGTTGCAAGATTTTACCCGAACTTTTTCTTCTGGTAAAATCATGAAAAGTGCCAAGCAATCACTGGTTGACGTTTTTTACAGGAAAAATGTTTTTTTTTGTTCCCGTACTTTTTATTGTTACTCACTTTTTACTCTCACTTCAGAGAGTAATTTTGCTGTTTGACAGTTTTACAGGATTTTTCACGAAAAGTATTGGATCAGAGCTAATGATTCTAGTGATGTCAGTTGAGCTTGACATGATTGTAAAGCAGTTTGTTGTGAATATGGCGTTTCTCTATGGCACTCTTAATGAGGAGATTTATATGGAACAACCTACTGGCTACGAAGATGGAACTGACAGGGTGTGTAAGCTGAGCAAAAGTCTTTATGGTTTAAAGCAGGCATTGAGATGATGGAATCATCTATCTATCAATCTAAAGGTTAGTGCAGCTGATCCGTGCGTTTTTATTGGTAGTTTCAACGATGCGAAATTAATTCTTGCGATTTATATTGGCGATGGCATCATAGCAGCGCAGTCAGCAGAAGCACTTTGTAAACTGATCGACCATCTTACGAAAGACTTCGACATAAAAGTTTTCGAACGATATTCCACCTTGGCATGGAAGTTTTCAGGAAACCTGGAAAGATTTTTATTTGACAAAAAGCGTACACAACAAAAGTGTTGGACCGATTTGGGATGCTCGACGCCAAGCCTGTCACAACTCCAGCAGAAGGTGCGCATTTAAATACAGAGAGCAGTCAACAGGTGCAGTATCCATATCGAGAGGCTGTTGGATCTCTTATGTATCTGTCTACAGTGAAACGGCCAGATCTGGCTTATGCGGAGTCGTATGCGAGTCGTTTTTTGGACACTTATACGAGCGAACATATCGTCTTGATAAAGCGAATTTTCAGATATCTGCGAGGGACTCTCAGTGAAAGTATTTTATTTGAAAAGGGTAATAATTTGTTTTTGAATTGCTTTAGTGATTCGGACTTTGCTGGTGATTTGGGGACCAGGCGATCTACTGAAGGTTATGTGATCATGTTTTGCGGTGGACCTATTTCGTGGTCGTCGAAAATTCAACAAACAGTAGCACTCTCAACAACTGAAGCAGAGTACATGGCCCCTTGTGAGTCAGTCAAAGAGTTAGTTTAGGTTCGACGATTACTGGAGGAAATGTCTGGAAATTACACAGTACAGAACTTTGTTTGGACAATCAAAGCGCAATCAACGAATCCACAATACCTCAAGAGGACCAAACATATTAGGGGTATTCTCGAAGTCTTGCACGATGCACGGATTGCACGAAATGCAAAAAATACTATTCCAAATTTCGAAGAGTACGAGAACACCCCATTGCAAAGTGGTAGCATGCATGGGGAGCAAGCAGCGAAATTATGTATCAAATACAATAACAAGAGACAGCAAAAAAAAATTAAGTGAGCGAGATGAGAGGAATGAGAGAAATATGTAGCAATTCCAACAACAAAACAACTAGCACAGGGTCGCTATTATCTTGCTATGCTATTTTGCAAAATATATACATGGGTTTCGACGTTGCATATTTTGCAGCGATAGGAAATGTTGTTTCCCATGAATTTTCTTGTTGTGTGTTTGCAATTTATGCAATCCGTGCAATCCGTGCTACGTGCAATGGCTTTGCAAGATTTGGAGAATACCCCTATTGTCAAATTTCATTTCATCAGAGAGGTCTATGAGAACAAAGGGTTCACGCTTAAGTACGTGCCAACAAATATACAGCTGGCGGATATTTTCACGAAACCTCTAAAGAACTTAAATTACAGTAATTTAAAGTCGCTCTTAAAAGTTTGTTCATTTTTTGTAAATGAATAATCTGACCAACAAAAATGGAAGTGTTGGGCATACAAACAGCTGTGTACCTGGCTGTGTTTATTGCATCAGATTAATCGTTATTTTGTCTTCTTACACGTTCGTATGCAGGCATGCATACATAATTAAATATGTTCATGCAATAGCAATGCACATATACTTGTACATTTGATGTCTAGTAAATACTCACTCCTATTTCTCTCTTTATATTTACCTTTATCTTTATCTTTATCCTTTATTTTCATCTTCATCTTTATCTTTATCTTTATCTTTATCTTTATCTTTATCTTTATCTTTATCTTTAT
>NW_023458556.1:90604937-90605200 GCF_013731165.1 Rhagoletis pomonella | reverse complement strand
TTTATCTTTATCTTTATCTTTATCTTTATCTTTATCTTTATCTTTATATTTATCTTTATCTTTATCTATATCTTTATATTTATATTTATCTTTATCTTTATCTTCATCATCTTTATCTTGTTTATTTTTATCTTTATCTTTATCTTTATCTACATTTTAATCTTCATCTTCATCTTCATCATCTTTATCTTTATCTTCATTTTTATCTTAATCTTAATCTTTATCTTTATCTTTATCTTTATCTTTATCTTTATCTTTATCTT
>NW_023458556.1:90604554-90604927 GCF_013731165.1 Rhagoletis pomonella | reverse complement strand
CTTTATCTTTATCTTTATCTTTATCTTTATCTTTATCTTTATCTTTACGTTTATCTTTATGTTTATCTTTATGTTTATCTTTATGTTTATGTTTATGTTTATCTTTGTCTTTATCTTTATCTTTATCTTTATCTTTATCTTTATCTTTATCTTTATCTTTATCTTTATCTATATCTTTATATATATCTTCATCTATATCTTTATCTATATCTTTATCTATATCTTTATCTGTATCTCTATCTTTATCTTCATCATCTTTATCTTTATCTTCATCATCTTTATCTTTATCTTTATCTTTATCCTTTATTTTTATCTTCATCTTTATCCTTTATCTTTATCTTTATCTTTATCTTTATCTTTATCTTTATCTTTA
>NW_023458556.1:90589369-90589554 GCF_013731165.1 Rhagoletis pomonella | reverse complement strand
GCGAGGCAAAGCTCTCGGTGGTGATGCTGCCAGACTGTTTGCAACACCTTTTCTTTATCTTTATCTTTATCTTTATCTTTATCTTTGTCTTTATCTTTATCTTTATCTTTATCTTTATCTTTAATCTTTATTTTTATCTTTATCTTTATCTTTTTATCTTTATCTTTTTATCTTTATCTTTTTAT
>NW_023458556.1:90588715-90589359 GCF_013731165.1 Rhagoletis pomonella | reverse complement strand
TTTATCTTTTTATCTTTATCTTTTTATCTTTATCTTTTTATCTTTATTTTTTTATCTTTATCTTTTTATCTTTATCTTTTTATCTTTATCTTTATCTTTATCTTTATCTTTATCTTTATCTTTATCTTCACTTTCATCTTCATCTTCATCTACATTTTCATATTCATCTTCATCTTCATCTTCATCTGCATTTTCATATTCATCTTCATCTTTATCTTTATCTTTTCGTTTATCCTGATCTTGATTTTTATTCCTTTTTCATCTATACATATATTCACCCACACCTTTGTAATTCAGTATCAATATTAAAGCATACATTTATTTCCCGCCCAACTATGTCATGTATGGCATTGGTATTGGTGTAAATTTTGAATTGATTTTTTCGCTTTATGTTGCGCAAATTTGAAATTTTAAAAATTGCCTGCACATCAGCTTCAAAATACCTTTCTAATGATATATATACCTTATACCTTAGAAGCATAGTTTAGCCGTAAAAGGGGTGTAAAAGAAACATGATTTCCTATTTATATACATATATGATGATTTATATATATGATGATGATGATGGTATGATATACGACACGAACATTTACCATGTTTATCTTTATCTTTATCTTTATCTTTATCTTTATCTTTATCTTTAT
>NW_023458556.1:90513673-90588705 GCF_013731165.1 Rhagoletis pomonella | reverse complement strand
ATCTTTATCTTTATCTTTATCTTTATCTTTATCTTTATCTTTATCTTCATCATCATCATCATCATCATCATCATCATCTTCATCTGCATTTTCATATTCATCTTCATCTTTATCTTTATCTTTTCGTTTATCCTGATCTTGATTTTTATTCTTTTTTCATCTATACATATATTCACCCACACCTTTGTAATTCAGTATCAATATTAAAGCATACATTTAGGAGGCATTTCCCGCCCAACTATGTCATGTATGGCATTGGTATTGGTGTAAATTTTGAATTGATTTTTTCGCTTTATGTTGCGCAAATTTGAAATTTTAAAAATTGCCTGCACATCACCTTCAAAATACCTTTCTAATGATATATATACCTTATACCTTAGAAGCATAGTTTAGCCGTAAAAGGGGTGTAAAAGAAACATGATTTCCTATTTATATACATATATGATGATTTATATATATGATGATGATGATGGTATGATATACGACACGAACATTTACCATGTTCGTCTACCTGTACGGTGATCAAGAAAGAATGACTGAATAATAAATGAAAAATTATTCGTTATTCGGTATTGCTTGAATCATGAATGAAAATTTATTCTTCATTCGAAATTACTTGAATGATGAATACAAATTTATTCGTTATTTGAAATTATTGTTTAGAATAAAAGTGTATTTTTCATCCGAAATTACTTGAATGATGAATAAAAATTTATTCGTCATTTGAAATTACTTGATTGATGAATAAAATTTATTTTTCATTCTCAATTACTTGAATGATGAATAAAAATTTATTCTTCATCCCAAGTTACTTGAATGAAGAATAACAATTTATTATTCATTCGAAATTACTTGAGTGACGAATAATAATTTATTCGTTATTTGAAATTACTTAAATTTACTTAAAATTTGAATAAAAATTTATTCATCATTTGAAAGTACTTGAATGAAGAATAAAAATTTATTCGTCATTCAAAATTGTTTAAATGATGAATGAAAACTTATTCTTATTATTTCCATTCAATTATTCATTTTCCTGATTACACCCATCCCACATATGTACATATCCAATGCCTTTCATAAACGTATTGGTAGGAATAACGAGCAGTTGGGGAAATTTATTAATGCTTTGAAATTTCAGCAAGCGTTGTCGGAGATGACAATGCAATCAATAATCGCGTTCTAGGTGCTCACGATATTCACGATTTGCAGTTTTTTTTGCAGGAAAGCGTTCCAGGTGCCAAAAAACCTGTAAGTCAAACCACTTTTGTGAGAGTAACTTGCTCTCTCTCTCAGTCAGAAGTTGCACGTTTTAGTCCGAAGTTTTTCTTCCTGCAAGTTAATGAAAAGTGTCAAACGATAGGCAGGGTTGCATTTGTAAACAAAAACAGAACCTTAAGCGCCACAGAGACAATCAAATAAATACGTCAAGCATTGCATAGGTATGAGGTTGGCTCGTGTCTTGCCCGCAAACGCTCAAATAAACTCATCAATTCAACAAACAATTTCTTCTTCTTGTCCGCGCACTTGCTCACCACGACGATCAGAAGGCAAGTGCGCTTGCATAACGCGGGAGGGTTGATAAAGATATTTGATCGTCTCCATGGCGCTTTACATTAAAAAAAAAATGGAAGTAGTTACAGGAAAAGTGGTTTTTCGCGTTCCAGGTGCTTTTTATTGTTTCGCTCTCGCTCCTCTCTTTCAAGAGAGTAATTTTGTTATTTGACAGTTTTACAGGTTTTTACACGAAGTTATCTGGAACGCAACTAATGCTCGTCGTCTCGTTGCAACTCGGAAGCGTAAGAAATATTAGGGCTGTTCAGGATGTTTTAGAAAAGGTCTTGGATTTGCAGTTGGCATTGCATTTGCAAATTTTATGCTTGCTGCCATGGCAAACCTGTGCGTTTTATTGTTGTGAATTTACAAATGCAGCAAAACCATGCACAAGTTCCTGAACAGCCCTATTGTGATTATGCCCATCTACACATAGGTGTCGGCGTGGGATGAAGAGGCCGATATTTTGGATTATCGTCGCTCATAGTGTTTCTCAGTGACCACTTGTTCAACTATTTAATTAATTTGGATATTGATTTTTTGTTGTTTAATATTTTATTGTAGTTCTATATACATAATATACTGAAATTCCGATTATTATTTATCATGTACTTTCCTTATCTTATCTTATTACATTAAACGAGCAATTCTTGTATATCAACTTATATATCCATGACGTTCTCGGGATTGGCTCTAACGATTTTAATGAAATTTTGTATACAGATACTGTTTTGCGTTTTAAGGTTATCTAAGGTTTAAGGTTGCCACCAATTCAAAATTAGTTACAAATTAATTAAAACATCATAATATGGGTATCAAATGGAAGGTATTTTAAAATTCCCCAATGCAAACATTTTTTTAATAGGGTTGCCACTTATTTTGAATCGCATATTTGCAAAAAGATTAATCAGCTATCAATATGTTTTATGACTGATATTTTTTTTTTCAATTTAATAGACAATAACAATACTTTTGCTTTTATTTCAGATTGTTTTTGAAGGCGACGAACTTATTTTTAAGTGTCGTGCCCCTCGTGTTGCCATTGGAGTACCCCGAGAATCCGAAGATATTCCATCAACGCAAGCTCACATATTTTGGGGTTGGTCGCAAAAAATTCGCGTACCAAATTCCACTGAAGACATCGTATTCAACGATCCTGAAAAAGAGTTTAATGACATTGATATCTCAACAAGGCACTTCTCAGATTCGGGTATACTTAATTCTATTCTCAAAATTGGAAAAATAAGTAAGAGCCACTCTGGGATGTGGGACTGCACTCTGAATTCACAACAGGCAAATTTATCTAAATCGATTGCAGTAATGGTAATAGCAAAAGATACTCAATACTGCCAGGCAACTGTAGTTCACACAAATAAAGGGACATATTATTGGCCTCAAGCAATACGTGGAGAAAATGTGAGCTTAGTTTGTGCCGAAAATGAAAATGAAAAGCTTATAGCCACATATAATTGCAATCAACACGGAGAATGGGAGAACTTAGAAACGGGCACTTGCCCATTTGTGAGTGAAACTACTAGAATACTTGAACAGTTTTCAAAAATGAATTTTACATTAACTAAAAGTAGTTCTTACGAAATAACTGAACGACTTCATAATTTCACACGTACGCAATTATATTTAAATAATATTAAGGATCCGATGGATTTAGAGTTTATTGTACGTACATTAAGAAAATATGATTATTATGCCACCAATCAACAAGATATTTCATACCTAATACTTAGTATAGTATCACAACTCTTATTGTTACCAAAAAGCCTATTTGAGGAGGCACAATTTCAGTATGAAACCAGCCTTAATATGTTAAATATAATGGAAAAATCCTCATCGAGTATTCAATCATTCCCGTCTCCATCTCAAGAAATCTCAGTAGAGCCATGGTCTATTCCGAGGAATATATTCGTGGACTTTTTCAATATTCACGTGGATTCTTTTACAGGTATATCATGTATCTGGCTAAATAATGTTAATAATGTGGGAAGGCGTAATTTTGAATGCAACACTTCCAATGATACTTTTCCGATTTTCGAAAGATATATAGATGCTGCTATACAGATACCAGTAAACGCACTATTTGGTAAATCTGAAAAATCGATTAGACTCATGATTGCAGTGTTTCGTAACGGAAATCTCTTTGGTTACAACGGCAGAAATAACAGTTTGCCTGAGGCAAGTAGATTTATTTTGACGTCTGTCGTGATTGGTGCCAAAATAGCAAAAGATTCTATTCAGACGCAGCCTTTAGTCGATATAAGTGATAAAATCTTCATAATATTAAGAGCTCACCCTTATCATAACGAAATAAGCTCACCGACTCCAGCGTGGTGGGATAGTGATATAAATGACTGGAACCCTCAAGAATGTCGCAAATTGTATTTGCATCGTGGCTTATTGCTGTTTACATGCAAACGCCTGGGCTACTATGGTCTTCTTCAACGACGTGAGTACCTCAACGTCTACACAACCGAAGGTTCGGGAGCAACGTTCAGATTTGCTCCCCTAAGCATATACTTGGGGAGTATAATAGTGTTTTGTTGTTCGTGGTTAAACATTGCAACGTTCATAGTTTTTCGTGAAGCGATACGAATGAATCGGCAACAAAGACACTCGCTTGTGAACATTTGGCTCTCTGTTTCGTCATTGGCGGCAGTATTTGCTATTGGAATTTATGAAACGGAATATCCGCATATTTGCAGGATAGTTGGAATTCTTTTGCATTACTTTTCTTTATCTGTGTTACTATGGCTGTGCGTTTGTCTAAGCAATTTGTACAAAGGGCTGTCCAAAAATCATCGAGTAACCGCTGACCCCAACCTATCCAGAGAAAACAAAGTAACGAAACCAATACTTAGCATATATTTAGTTGGTTGGGGAATAGGAATGATAATTTGCGGTATATCGAGTGCAGTAAATATCAATGAATACGCCTCGTATTCATTTTGTTTCCTACACAATTCATCGTCGTTCAATGCGTTATTTGTGCCAGCAATAATACTTCTAATTTTCCTCGGAATACTTATGTTGTGTGTTTACTGCCACATGAACCATAGAGCGATCAATGTTCTGGCAAATAAACAGTTTGCAGATAATACGATCACTACAGAAAATATTGATTTAGACTGGCTCGATTTAAAGCAAAGCACAGGAGCAAGAGTAAATCATTATTATACTGGCATCGAACAATATAGGAGCCTCACCCTTAGTAATACTGCTAGCAGCATAGTGGATGACTTCGAAAGATCGAATATAACACATTTGCGGGCTCATTTGTTATTTTTGATACTATTCATTATCTCATGGATATCAGCGGCACTGTTTGTGTATCAGACAGCTGAAAATTCGACGAGCCATCGAATGTACAGTGTAGTTTTTGCAATATCGTGTACTTTGCTGGGCTTTTTTTTGATACTCTTTTACACTTTGTCCAGAAATGATACAAAAAGCGCATGGAGCCGAAGGTTTTGCTTTGCTAATGCCATATGCAAAGCTCACGAACATAGTAAGTATGATACCAATGTACCTTCAAACATGCCTGCAAACAAAACTTCCGCTGTTTATGATGTAAGCGTATCCGGGTCCAGGTCCAACAGCCAATGTTCAAGGCAACGTAGTAGCAGCGTTCGAAGTATGAAGAGCAATTCGCATAAGAATGAACAACTTCTTCAGAGTATTGATTGCCCCTTACTGGGCACTGTCTCATCGAACATAAACCAACCACCCATCATCAACAATCATCACATGACCGCAAACAGTCTTGCTACAGTACCCCTAACATGCGAAATACCCAGCGCTGAGGTTTTCTACAATCCAAATCAAATAATCGTTGCACGTAAGTTTTTTAAAAAGCAAAAGCGTTTGGCCAAGCGTAATAATTTCGAGCTGCAACGACAAGTAGAGCGCATTGACTACATGGATAATGTTAGTGACATATCGTCTTTAACTGGCAGTGAAAATGGACACATCTATTCAAAACGACATAATGCCATTACCCTCTTAAGAGGTGGTAGCAAAGTTAACAATACAAATATATACTATAAACCAGGAGGGAATTTGCACTCCGTTCCAAAGTCGCCGCATTACACACCAATCGAACATTTTCGCGATGGCATCGCTTTGTCTAGAATAAATTCGGACAGCTCTACTCAAACTCGTACAATTGCAACCGATTTTGTTGCCAATATCTATACTAATATACCTGAGACGAAGGAACCAAAGCATGAAGTGATTAAGGTTAGGAATTCAAATCGCTCTTGTAAACCAAGTCGTGTGGAAACTCTAAGCGAGCACGAAGAAATTGAAGGTGAACAAAATTTTTCAGATGAACAGAACGTTCCGTTATGTCAAAATGCATTAGCAGTATCGACAGCAATTAAGTCAATTACTAAGGAGGAATCAAAATTAAATCCACAATCCCCAATACCGCCACAGCCTCCGGAATCTGTAGCGGTACCAACGAAATTAGTGGAGACTGGAGATGTAGAGGCAATGAACATTGTTGGTTTACCAAGTCTTGAAAGTAACACCAAAGGCCAATCCATAGTGGAAAATAACTTTGATTTAAAAATGAATGATGTTTATATTTCGAAGCCACTTCATATTACAAATAATGTAAAGGTGGATGAATACGCTCCATCTGGTTTTTTAATTCGTTTCAACTTAAAACACTCCAAATCACTCAACAATCTTCATGATTCTGCCAATTCCTCAAATCGATTTTTACAAAATCAGTCATCTATTCTCAATTTGGAAAGTTGTAGAGTTGGATCTTGGAACGGAAGTTCCATAAGTATACCTTTTGCAGCGAGTAACAACCAAAGATTTTCAAATCAAATAGAAATTTCTGAAAAGTTTGAATCTGCCAGTGAAAGTAATGTATTTAAAATGCCACACACCAACGCTATGCATTCAATTAGTCCAACGAATGAAAGTGATTTAAATTATCAGAATTCAGAAATTAGTATACGAAGTCACGGATTATATGAACCACAACCAGACAACGACCTAAACATTACCCTAACTGAAGAGTTTCCATATCAGTCATCGAACACCAGTGACGGGGAAGATCCCTTAAATGACTTTGAAGATGATATTACGAAAACTGAAAATTCAATGGTGCATTTAATAAGTGAAAATGATCCATCAATTGATGAACTATATGAAGCTATAAAGCATCACAATACTCCTGTTATTAATCCAAGTCTGAAAACGAGCAATGAGGATCATGTTGTAATTCCGGTAGATATGTTAATCACACCATTTGCGGCGGCAGCATCAGTGTCGACAAGTGTGGCGTCACCGTCTCAACGGATGTCGACATTTCCATCTTCAAATTTGTTGTCGAAGTCTTTTGCGGAAACATCCAATGACACGATAGAGGACGACAGTAGTCAAAGTAGTATTATTTCATATATTGATCAAAAAAATCTTAAGAGCTAGGACTGAAAATATCGTTGTTAATAAGTATAAAATATTGTTTATAAGTGTAAAATATTTAGAATACTCATAGTTTCCTAATAAAGTTAAGACCACATTAAAATTGTCTTTGCGTTATGTTTTTAAAATTGAGGAAATATCATGTAGCGATGTTGCATCGCAGCATGCTTCTGTGCCAAATAGTAGCGTTAACGCTACGTCAAATGCAGAAATAACACCAACAATAGGCCTATGCCTATTTGTTTGTGTGAAACACGAAAATGATAGTTTCTTCGTTTTCTGCAGGCAACTTCACTTCCCAACGCCTTGTCAAAATCGGATTTTCCAACCGCCCGAGTGTTGTCGCCTCGTTGTTTCGGTATGCGTCATACAAATTGTGTGTACATCAGGGTTGCCACTGACGAAAAAAAATATTTACCATCCACTTGTAAAAAATCTACCAAATCTGGGAAATATCTACCAATAACTTTTTTATAATTATTTTAACAAAAACCATAGTTTTGTTATTTTTTTATTTATTTTAATTAAAACTAGTTTTTTTATTTTTTTTAGTTATTTCAATAAGAATTAAAATTGTTTTTAAGAACTTTTTATTTGACTAGTTATACGGTATTTGAGTCATATTATTGGCATATTCTCAGTTTTCTTCAACCAAAAGCGGGAGTAATGAAACTAAAGGCAACAATGAAACTTCATTATTTGAAAAACTTCAACTCGAGTTATTATAGGCAAATACTGTGACTCAAAAAAGTAATTTTTTTTTTAATATTCGCAATATTTTTCGAGTAAAAATTTTGTATTGTTTAAACTAAATCCAAAAAAATCGGGGATTCAAACTATATACCAAATATAGAAAAATTCCAAAAATTTTCGTCTAAATTTCGAATTTTTTTTAATCTGAATTTTTAGAACAATTTAAGGTATGGAGTTTTAAAGCAAATACTATTTGAGTATAGCCAACAATGTGCTGCTTAAAATTCCCGTTGATTTTTTTTATTTTTTTTCCATTAATAAAAAATGGCGTTGATTTATTTTTTTTTTGCGAACAATCATAGTGCGTAATTACATACCTGTCATTTTTTTCTTTATATTTAAATAACCATTTAAAATATTTAGGCAATCAAAAGTTCCTCGGGATTCCAGTAAAATTAGTTTTGAATGGAGCGCGATATGTTCGCCTTATATCGATATACATTTATACGTATGTAATTATATAAAAAGTATACAAAAAAAAATTTATAATATATGTATTTGAAGATAACTACGAAAAATAAATCGGGAACGGAAAGTTCATCAAAAATCTACCAAAATGAGAAAAAATTTACCTTTTTACCAACCCAAATTTTTTCTACCAATTTTGGTAACAATTTACCAAAGTGCCAACCCTGATGTACATGTAAATTTTTTGACAGTCAGACAACGCTAACGCTTTTTTTTAGGTATGGCGGTTACACACTCATTATTTTTTTCACTCTCCCGAAAACTTTGACTTTTGAAAGTTTGGCGTCAAATTGGCTTCTACCTGTTTTTAATGTACCTTGAGTTTGAACGATACTAACATTTTGCAATGTATGTAGTTTGCATTTACAGAATATTGTGAAAATAACAACAAAACAATAACTTGAAATTTTAGTAACCGTGGAGTGCGCGCCTTTTTCCTCTATCAATTGAAGCACCTCTTTGAAAACTACTGGGACTTGCGAAAAATTGAAGAGCTGCGCAAGCTTTAAGGAGCGGAGGTATTGAAGTTGAACGAAGTCATTCCTCTGTGTATTAACCACCATGCTTTAGCTTCCTTTGGAATGCGCTTTGAATCTGAACACAAACAGATAATACATGAAAAGCCTTTAAAGCATTAACTTTTGTTTACAGTGCAGGCTGTATCGCCAGGGTTGTTATACAGGGCTATCAACCGAATCCTTCGTAGAAAATCTACGAATTCGAAAAACATTTTATCACTGAATGAACTGAGTGAACTCGAAAAAATCGTTGCCAGCTTCGAATGCTGATTCGAAATCAGTTAGTGCAAAGGAAACAATAGACGTTTATATATGCCCACGCTGCCCCTGCAGTCGCAATGGACGAGTGAGCAAAGCACTAGACTGCCAATTGAGAGATCCGAGTTCGACGAGTCCGAGTTGTCGGACAGCGGAGCTTTTTTTCCTATTTTTATTTAATTCTTGTTTCTTTTTTAATATTTTTTTTAGTTTAGATTTTATTCTTTTAAAGAGAAAAAAAAATTGTTTATTAATTTTTATGATATTAAAGTAATTAGGTTTCTTTCCCCAAATAAATTGTTGTCGCCTTCTCTTTCTCACTGGATCTTCACGGCTATAGTCAGGCCGATACTGTTCCATGTAGTGCCGGTTTGGTGGACAGCATTAGAGAAGAAAACATTTGTTAAGAGTATAGAAAGTGTATATAGGCTATCAGTGATCGGCATGCCAGGGGCAATTAGGACTACACCGACGGCGGCACTCTATACCTTGTTGCTCTCTTGCCGGCGGACCTATCGGCCAAGAATATAGCATGGAAAACTACCGCCAGGCTTTATGCTACGGGTCAGTTTTGTGTGCAGGTCTTCTTTTGGATACCACAGACGAGTCAGACCAGCAATAAAACACTGGAGAGTCTTCATATTTATTGGCTCACCCATTACTTGTGCGAGCAAGCCAGCGGCACAAAGCTCCAGCTTGGGCACAGTTAGCGTCTTCAAGGGAGCGACGCGGCCTTCGAACAAAGTAGATGTACTTAAATGTTGTCATCTCCGACTGAACGAGCGTAAACACAAACACCAAATGCTTCGAGACTGGCGTCACAAAATGCTTAAATTTCATTAGGGGCGCCAGGCAAGGCGAATTTATACAAGGTGGTATTACTGGCGAATTTAGATTACAACAACGACAACCACATGTATTTTGTATGGAGGATGTTATGTCAAATCTCAATTCGCTCCAAAGTTTACATGTATTTTGTTTTTGCTCTTGATGGGTGTGCAGTCAAATCAGTAAAAGCAAAAACAAAATACATGTAAGGCGAAGAAATCAGCTGATTTTACAACACCACCTTGTTTAAATTCCCCTTGGGCGCCAGGCTGCAATATGTAACTGCCATCCCTAAATTGGCGCGTCAAGCGCCAAGCAACTGTCAAAAATCCTCATGCCCATACAATTTGTATGAAGCATCCCACAATAACGCGGCGCTAACGCCGAGCAAATGGAATTTTAATTTTTGACAGGGCGTTACGTGCTGAAGTTGGATGCAGAAGACGAAAAGAAAGAGAACGGACAAAGAAGTGAAAAAGGAAACGAGAATAAAAACGAGAGGACATGAGAAAACGTCAAAATTGACGACGCGTTGATTTGGGTATAGCGCGCGATGACACTCGTTGACAATGGATAACGCAACGCTTAGCGCTCCAATTTAGGGACGGCAGTCACGCTGAAATGATGAGTACTGAAATTCTCCGAAGGCCGACCAATCGGTGTCAAGTGAGAGCGGCGAGCTCTCATCCCATTCGAGCTTATCCAAGGCGAATTTATACAAGGTGGTGTTGATGGCGAATTTATATTTTCGCCGCGGTACTTCCGAAAGTCATAATGATGTGTTTGTTGTAAACACATCGTTTTGACATTAAGAAGTACCGCGGCGAAAATCTAAATTCGCCATCAACACCGCCTTGAGCTTATCTCTCCACATGCGCTATAACATGATTTTCGCCCTGGTCAGCGTGGGGCCGATCAAACCAAGCGGGTCATAGCAACAGCTATAGTAGATAGTATGGAGCGTTTAGAGTTCCTGATGGTATTTCATTTGGTATTATGGCGCTAATTCGATGAAGAATAGCGCTATTGTGAATCTCGCTCGTTTAGGTTGTTCGCAATAGTATATTTTTACCCTTGAGAAGCTTTGTTTACAGATCGAGTAAACTAAATAGTAGGGGTATTCTCTGAGTCTTGCAAAGCCCTTGCACGGTGCACGGATTGCACGGTTTGCAAAGCTGTCCCATACGAAAACCGGTTTTTACCGTGCAATCCGTGCAATCTGTGCACCATGCAAGGGCTTTGCAAGGCTCAGAGAATACCCCTATTGTGCTTATACATATGTACATATGTAAATATATGCAAGTTAAAACGAAATAAAAAAGAAAGCGAGTTTATAAAAACGTGGTAAAAATAAGTACAACGGAGTTCTGGTTCAACGATTCGTCAGAGGATAGGAGCTAAGAAAACTGGCCAGGAGCAGAAAACGTTTGATAGAGTTTAAGTGTAGTCTTTCGAATATATTTTGACATAAAATATATTTAAGAAATTTTGTGATCCAAATCTATTTAAAATATATTAAAACTATAAACAGCTCTTTGATTTGGTTCTCAGAAATCGTGCCAACAGAATTTTGGGATTTTCTTTCATAAGTAAAACCAGTCGTTCGAGCTTGTGTTTAGTATTCACGACGTTAGAACTGCATAAAATTAATAAAAAATGTTTAAAATTAGTGTCTAGCCGCCAAAAAGTAAGAAAACCAATGCAAAATCATACATTTTTCACAATTTTCTAACACTTCCCTACACCAACGAAAGCAAAATTGTGTTCGACAGAAAATTCGATAATCAACGAAAATTTCGACACGCTTGCATAGCCCATAGTACTAAATTCACTTTCGATCTTCGATAGCCAGCGAAGATCGAAAATCGAATGCAACTCATAATAAGGGCCATAGTCCTTATCTTATTCAATGTTAAGAAAATAGTTCAATCGAAATCACATTTCTTAGTTGTACTCATAGTAGTAAAAATATGCAGCTTCTGCTGACTATAAAGGTGTTGTAATGAATAGAATTTGTTAATAAACAGTAACCGTACATTTTTAATATTAAAAGTATTTTTGTAACGTAACAATTTAACAATCCAATGAAAAGAAATCGAAGGATTTAGGAATTCAGCGATTAATTCAAGGATAATCGTAACAATACTTACAGTAACGACATTTTAGCATTCTTTTTTTATTTCCCTTTCGTTTATTTAATATTTTTTATTTGTTTATGAAAGTGTAGCTCGTTATCTAACTAATCTTTAAACATTCTGGGTATGCAGATTTGTAGGCAATTCAATTTTATTTGAATGAAGTGCAAATTTTAAGTAACTAGGACTTACTATTGATTTTTGGAAATTTTTTGTAGAAGGTGTTGCGGATTTTATCCATACAAAAAAATTTTCGAAAATACTTTGTTTGGAAGAAAATGCGTGAACAAAAAGTTGTTAAAAATCAGCACTTACCTATGTAGCTACTTCAAACTTGCACTTTATTATACTAAAATTTAAATAACTGCGAACTCAAAAAGGATTAAAATATTTGGTTAAACAGTTTCAAATTTTGATGAACATTTGTTAAAATTGCGGAAAAAGTAAAAAGAAACGGAAACGGAAAAGAAAAACGGCAGATGCCGATTCTTTTGGCCGATACTAGCCGATGCCGATGCCGATTAATCGGTCGGACTCTACTACCGTCATTAAATTTGAGAAGAGTTTCCTTGTCCGCATCTGACATATGAATGATGAAGAACAACGGGGTTGTTGGAACACCATTTTCGTAGATGAAAATTTCCGCGGCTAGTAGGCTAGTAGTTTGATTCATAATCTCGCGTACAGCGGCGGATCCAGAATTTTCTGATGGGGGTTTTGCGGGAAATTTTGCCCCATATTCTAATTACCTTAAACGAGCAATTTGTGTGTATATATACTTATGTATCCATAAGTTTCTCGGCAACGGCTCTAACGTAGCAAAATGACAAATCGTTTTAAAAAGACTTTCGAAGTTGTATTTCTTCCAATTGTCAAAAACTTTTTATTTGTCACGGGGAAAATACCGTAAAAATTATTTGTATCGTGCGAATATCTATAGAAATTATCAGGGTTTGAAAAGCTGTTAGCACAGCGACAACAGCCAAGCATTTGCTTTTTTATAAATTGTTGTTGCTTTGCTAGCCGGCAATTACAAGTACCTGATGAAGATCTTGCAGAAGCAATGAGCTTAGCCGACGACGCTTTAAAGGTATTTGAAGAAATGCGACAAGATGCAGAAAAAAACTTTAATTTGCTTTTCGAACACGTAGAAGAAGTATGCACCAACCTAGGTACAGAAATCAAAGTACCGCGATACAGCAGTCGCCAAAAGAATCGCTTTAATGTGAAAACCGGAGACGCCGAGGCATACTATCGCATTGCTTTTTACATTACCTTCCTTGATACATATATCGCTCATTTGAAAAGCCGGTTCCTAAACCATAAATCAGTTTAAAATAATTTTAGTGTTTTGTTTCCAAAATATGATTTTAACTTAAAAAAAAATCGGAGGAATTGTTTGCTTTCTATGAAAAAGTAATCGACTGCTCGAAACAAAACTTTCTTCTGGAGGTAAAAATGTACGTATATTGGCACTTTTGCCCGTTTCAATAGCCACACCTGAACGAAGCTTTTCATGCCTGAAAAGAATTAAAACCTACTTGAGAAATACAACATGTCAAGAAAGGCTCAACGGTCTAGCATCTATGAATATTCACAAAGATATACATTTTTCAGTTGACGAAGTTCTAGAAGAATTTTTCAAAAAACCACGAAAAATTTGAAAATTCTTCGTTTCATTGATTTATAAGTAAAAAGAAAAATTTAATGTGTTTAAAATTATCAAAATGTTTTATAAATAAAGCGAAAAATTTAATATATGATTTTAAAGATTCATGTTTTGAAACTTTATTACGCATACTTTCTTCTAAAGAGCCTTTTTTCTAGACCCATATTAGTGAAATATTATTCTTTGACTTGAGTGGGGGTTTTAACCCCCAAACCGTGCGAAAGCTAATGAGTATATTAAAAAGCTTGGGTTGAATGGTTGGCCCTGCCATGAGTATCTCGTTCAATAGCCTGAGGTTGTGGTAGCAGAGCCATCAAAAACCACTCGCAGCTTTGTTGTGCAATGGTCTTCCTTGATTATACAATGATAGGGTAGGAAGTAGGAAGTATTTGCATTCATGCACGTCCGCGCTGGGTACCAGTGCCATGTTATTGAGATCAATTTATAAATATTATTTTTTTTTCAGTGTGTAAGAGACAATGCTTCCGATAAATAATTTGTCTTTGTATTCTTACATAATTCATGTATTTATTGTGGTATTTTTGTTTGTGGTTAAAATAGAGATATCATTTTATTTATTTCATTAATGTTGGAATAATAGGTGTTGAAGTGAGGAAATAAATTTGTTTTTTTGCTTAATATTGCCTCACTAGGCTCTCAAATCGGGGCTTTGCCTGTGAGTATGATTCAACCAGGGATTCTACGCTGTGTTTCATTGGCAGGCGGATCGAATACTCGCCTGAGGGTAAACGAAAAAAGTTTTGCTCGAAATGCGAGTCGCAGTCGAGCTCCCCTTTTTGACGCTTTAACGATGGGTTCACAAACATGGTTTACTTCCCAAAAAGACGTACCAAATTGTCAAGTCGAGCATCAGACCTCGATGGCCTTTGATTGACAACGAATGACGAAAGCTTAGCAGTAGCCTATTAGCCTTCTTCATAAAAAATAAAGTAGCTTTATAAAAGGTTTATAAATTGAAAAATGTATGAAAACGTCAATTTATAGAGCTTTTGAAACCTACTTTATTTTTTATGAATAAGGCCATATGTACTATATATCAATTAGACAAAGGGGCGTGCACCTCCCATGCAAATGGAATTTTTAATGCTGCATATCTCAGGAAGTATTTGTGGTAGACTATTGGAACTTAGTAAGGAAACATATAAAAACAATTACATGCACATGAAGGATAGTTGCCACTTGTTTAAAAACAGATTCAACTTGAATTAAGGGAATTATTTATTTGAAATATAGGTGTCAGACGAAACAGGTCTAAAAAGGTTGTTGTTTAAGCCGCCGCTTAAACTTAATTCAGCGGTCGTGCGCGCATCCTTTGGCCGCAGCGGTGTCGAGGCGACTCCGAAAAATGATTCCCGAGCGCGCGCGGCCGCCTACCATCATCGTGCCAAGTTAGACGAAAATTAGTTCAGCTATTAACGCCGGTCTACGCGCACGCGCCCCATTCAAAGTATAATTTTTAAATTCATATTTTGCCAATCTGTTTAAATAATTTTTTAATAAGTGAACGCTCTCCCTTTGAAAACGTAATTTTGCTGCGCTAAGTTTCAAAAATATATATAAAAAAATAAAAATAATAAAACAATTTGTTGGACAAACTACTTGCGACTTTTATAAAGGGAATCGAGCTACATACATCAGCCAAGCAACCAGAATCAGCAGCTAACAATAGCATCAGCAGTAACAACAGGCAAAGCAAAGAGCGTACTTGCATATACAAATACATAAATCAAGAAAAGTAGTAAGTAGGCAAATTTTTAATTTCCTTAAACATTGAAATAATGTAACTTTCATTTTCTTAAAAGTTATATTATTTCTAATAAACTGCCAACGGAAATAAATACGTATATGTATATACATAATTTGGGATTTGTGGATCCAAAATGGCGACCAACTTTAAAAAAATTATTGGATTTGTTTGAAACTCTTAACCGCCATTTTGAATTTTGAAAATCTGACATCAGATTCGTAATCAGCAACCCCAGAAACCCATTGGAAACGTGTTTTAACCCTTGACAATGTTTAAAACGTTCAGTATCAACGTTTTAATTTTAGTACTTTTTTTTTAATTTGATCGCAATATTGGATCCCCCATTTTGAATTTAAAAAAATTGACTTCAGATTCGTAATCGGCGACCACAAAAACTCTCGAGTGCCGGGTTTCGAACAAATCCAATTATTTAAAAAAAAATGGACCGCCATTTTGGATCCGCCATTTTCAATTTCGAAAAACTGACTTCAGATCCCTAATTAGCAACCCCAGAAACCCCCTGGTAACAAGTTCCGACCCATGACAATGCGTAAATCGTTCAGTATCAACGTTTTAATTTTACTAGTCTCTTTTTGAGACCATATTTTCGGGCACTAGGCCCATTCTAACTGCCCAAGACAGGTATGTAATTAAGGGAATGTTCCCCAATAATACCAGAGTAATTAAATGTAAAAAACAAATTTTTAGCTGCATTTTAACATGTCAAGAAAATAAAAAAATTGCTCAAATCCAGTGAAATTATAAACGTTGTTTGAACACTCCACAACATTTGCATTTACTACAGAGTGGAAGATTTGAACGCAAATGAATTCCATTTTAAAAGCCGTCAGGAGAAGGTGAAGAACAAAGCTTATCCTTCCATATCAAATCGAATTCGAGACAACATACACACCTCTTTTTAAAAAGTTAGTAAAAACGAATGCAATAATAAAAACCTCTTTTTTATGTAACTTCACATTTTATGTATGTATGTACATATGTACATCTATTAATTTTATACAAAAAGAATAAATTGTATTCAGTGCATTTCACAGTTTATTTATAGATAATGAAAACAAAAACGCCTGGACTTTCTCTTTGAAAACCTCGCGCAATATCCCTTTTGGTTGCCATTATTTGAGCCAATTTTTCGTATTGCCCGTATTACCGCTCGCGAAAACACAGAAATCGAGAAAATTCATTTAAGATGGCTTTTACAATCATGCACAGTATATTTTACTTAATTTTGTTAATAAAATTTTATTATTCAAACGCACGAAAATAACAATCGAAACGTTCTCCGTCAGCAAATTTGCAACTTAGAAAAACGGAACTACGATCGAAATGTAGAATAGGTATAATCGTAAATTTCGAAGATTGATCGAAAGGAAACGGAACGCAGAATACCAAAGTTGCCAAACGGAGAAAATTTCGATTCGAGTCGAAATGCAGAATAGGGCTGATTAACTATTGTAACCTTGTATTGTTCGAATATTAACTATTGTAACCTTTTATTGTTCGAATATTAACTATTGTAACTACAAGCTTTGAATTTCGTGTAGTTGTAATTTTCGAATATGAAAATGTAAGCGATAGTACGGGTAACCCGACCTCGCAGCTAGAGCGGTATTGTCATTCCACTCCTGACCGCCACCGCAAACACTCATAAACTCCTAATTAAATATTGTAATTCTCCCCTTGAATTCAATAAAGATGCTAGTTTGAAAAGTTTTAAGTTAACCTCAAATCTCATATTATTTGGACATACATACGCGCATAAGTCTGTATAGTTGTGCACTCTGCACGTGAGAATCGAATGAAAGTTTCGAACATGGTCCTTACGATCCGACCAAAAGAATTGGCAACCCCGGCAATACCCATATGAGCGTGCACGCACTGAATGCACTACATAATTCGGCCATCACGCCAAAGATCTTCTCATACGTATACTCCACTCAACACAAAGTCGTTTGCGGATATAGAGTGCGGTTATCAGCGGTCATAGGCGTTGCTTATTTAAGCGGTCCGGCGAAAGGAAAAAATTAGCATATTATACGGAAAGTGCAAAGCAACTGAAAAATATTAAAAAAAAATAATTCTAAATATCTCTAAAAACCAATTTAACAAAAAAAAAAAACAAATACATTTAGAAACAAATCAAAGGGAGAAAACAGTAGAAACCAAAAGACCGTGAAAATTAAGAGTGCCGAAACCTACAGTAATGTAAAAATAAAATGGAACAGAATAAATAGAACACAAAAAAAGTTACGCTGTAAAAAATATAAAATCATAAATAAACTAGAAATCTAAACCCAAAAGTACAAAAAACTAAAGAAATCACCAAATATTTAAAGTCAAAACATAATTCTAGCGAAAAGTTGGGAAGAAGACTGGAAATCTAAATCTTATATATAATAATAAAATTATAGTTTAAAAAACTAAAACCTCCCTATTATAATTGCCATTCGTACTGTCATCAGCTATGTAACTTGAGAGCAGAAATCGCTGCATCTTTTAGGCGCATCAATATTACATAGTTACATCCCGAGCAGAGACCGGCTTTGAGTACTAATAAAATTAGTGTACTTATTCATGATCCATAAAAATTAGTGCAAATGAGCACTTACACTAATTCAAAAAATGACTAAGGC
Source organism: Rhagoletis pomonella (assembly GCF_013731165.1). NCBI lineage: Eukaryota > Metazoa > Arthropoda > Insecta > Diptera > Tephritidae > Rhagoletis > Rhagoletis pomonella. Next base: position 90,570,649 of record NW_023458556.1, on the reverse strand, counting down.
TTTCTGCACATTGGTCGTCCAATCATAGTTGCTTCATCGGCACAATCATGATGCAACGATTACATGACGACTACACTTTCGCACACTCGGTCGTGATATTTCAATTCATTTGGCGTCTAAAAATTCACTTAAAGCAGGTATTTTCTGTTTTTCTGGTGGATATTTTCGCGAAATATTTACAAAAACCTGCAATTTTTAAAATATAGACTGTGCTGCAACAATTCTAGACATCATTTTTCAGTAATATCTCTTCTTTTCTTTTCCTGAAATGTGTTTTGTGCATGCACACAGAGACTTTTTACAATTTCGTCATATATAGTTAAAACGCTCACATTTATTGAATTTAATTGCAATTATCCACTTTTTAATAATTTCCACAGATTTTATGCAAAAAAATACTAACTTTTATACAAATATTAACTTTTTCACTAATTTTTCCCCATAAAATGTAAACAAACAATGTGTGCACAACGATTAGCAAACGACAGTGCCGTACTTATCCGTTACTGCATCTTCTACGATTTGCCGATAACTAGCCGATAACGACAAGTGTGCAGATCTCCTTTGAAATGCATGTGCTTGGTCCAAAATTTCAGGGCGAGACGATAATATAACTATGATTGGACGACAAGTGTGCAGATAGCCTAAGAGTAATTTCCACCAAAACAAGAACACACTCAAAATATACTAGCTCTTATTTGTGGCGGCAATTTTTGTCTCTATCGAGTATAGTCTACCCAGCTGGATTTTACTCATTTGGTCGAGTGAGAGGCTGAAAATAATTTCAATGAGTTTAATATTATTTGTGTTCTGCTTTGTTCTACATCAGTGTTGGCATTTTTGGTACAATTGTACTTTTTTGATACAATTTCGTTTACTACGCAGTACTTTTTAGTACAATTTTGTGATGAATACTATAAATATATACGTAGCTCTGAAAAATCACTACGGGAATTCGTTTTATCTTTTTGTCCTCGCCTTCTCGTTTTTGCCTTTGTAAGTTTTGAAAAAAGGTTTTGAAATAACCATTATAACATAGCAAAAGGTGTGCTATCAACCTCACATTCCTAGGCAAGTTTTGAAAGAATATTTTCGATACTAAATCTTATTAAAACAAAATGTCGAAATCAGCTTCATATAGTTAGAAACAGTGTCATCGTTAATTCTTTATGTTCTTAAATATCATAACTTCACGACACTCATATATTGACTAGAGTTGACTATTTATTTTATTATTTTTTAATTCTAATTATTTGTTTATAAAAATATAGTTAATTCCTTAACAAAAACTGTATGAAAATACGTTTAAATCTTTGAACAACATTAAAAAAATCGACAAACTTTCGTAAAAATTTCGAGCTTTCTATTTCAATTTTAGTATAATAAAGTGCAAGTTTAAAGCAGCTGGAATTTGCCGTCAATGTCATATTATCTAAACGCGATTTTTTTTTTAACGAAGAAAATGAGCAACACCTTCATCAAGAAAAAAAAATATATATATTAAAAATCAACGATAAGTCGCAGCTATTTTAAACTTGCACTTCATTTAAATTGATCGGACTACAAACGGCATTCTCAAAACATGTATTTCTAGGAAATCGAGTTAAAAGCCCGAAATTTTTACGAAAGTTTGTTGATTTTTTTAATGTTGCGCAAAAATTGAACCTTGGGGTTTTGTTAAAGTATAAACTGCATTTTTATGCAAATACAAATAATTAAAATTAAATAATTTTAATATAAATGGACAATCTTGTCAATATGTGAGTATGGTTAAGTTTTGATAAGCACTTGAAATACTAAAAATAAAATGTCAAACTTTAGTACTGAATTCAAAGAAGATGTCTCCTTTATCCATGCATAATAACTTAAAAAAATTTGTTTGTTAAGAAGTGTACCTTAAAATATGTGCATACATATTTATGTTCAAAGTGTAAAATGTACCTACATAAACTTTCCCATGAATACCATCAAATCATTGATCTTGAAGGGAATCTATGTATGCATGTACTAAGAAAATATATGAGCAAATTAAAAAGTCGATGCAATTTACAGTCGAAAAGTATAGTTTTTGTATAGATTTCGTACTGAAGGAACAATTTCATTTCCCAACACTGTGCGACATGCGGGCGCCACCATAAACAAGTCTGTGCTAAAAGTGAGAGTGTGTTAGTGAGCCTTCGCATGCTGTCGCTTTCTCGTCGTTTGTAGATACATGTTTTGTTGCTATAAACCACGAAAATCACTAAATTCACTAAAATCACTCAACTGAACTATTGGTGCTTCTTAGTGCTCCTACTCATGTCGGTATAACTAATTTGTTTAATGGCTCAATGAGATAATTGAGCACTACACCAATTCATAACAACAGAGAACTTAGTCATTGTACATGCTCTCGCTTTGTGTGCCGAGCGTAAAATAGTGTTAGTGCATATGTGTGAATATTCTGCAATGAATAATATCCACTAACACTATTTCTTGTGTTATTCAACCAATTACTTAAAAACACGAATAATTGCAGTTCCCTGATCCCGAGCTAATAAAAGGAAGGTAAAAATAAGTGGACGTTTTTGGTGTGAGCTTATAACTTGAAAACGGCTTCACCGAATTCAACCAAATTTATGTGGCATATTCGTTCCACATATCATGCAGATGGTTATTATGGTTATGCGAAATTTGCCGGAATTCGGAAAAGGGGGCGTGGCACCACCCATACTAACTAAAATATAAAAATAAGTGAACGTTTTTGGTGTGGCCATATAACTTGAGAACGGCTTCACCTAATTCAACCATAATTTCATGTAGAAAAATGCCAGGATTTTTCATTAATTTTTCAATATTTGGTGTAGAGAAGCACACCGGGGTACCGCTAGTATATTTATAAATAAAAGTGAGAAAAAAAGTTTGAGCTCAAAATAGTTTGCGAAAAAAGACTTTATGTACGTTTATATGTATATACTTTACATATCTATACTATATATAAAATTAAAGCCCAAAAAAACGTGAGAGCAAAACGGCCGATGTACCTATTTCTACCACAATAGAACACAGTGGTATTTTTAAAATGAAATTTTAATAATAAGTACGTTTAATTAAAGTATTAAGTTGATCAACAATACCACGCATTGCTTGACCGTTTGCCCTTCACGCGTTTGTGTTTAGAGAGCATCAACAAACCCCATACATATTTCTCTTTATTCTCTTATCTTATACTCAGCTAGCCCAGCGCAAACATAATAAATAACATTATAGTTTAAAAAACTAAAACCTCCCTATTATCATTGCCATTCGTACTGTCATCAGGTATGTACAGTGACGAGCAAAACTGTAACATGGTGTAACACTTTTTATTTCAGCGACCGCTATCTTTCCAAGTTCTAACGACATTCATACTTTTGTTGTACATTCTTATTGGTACACCTGTACTTCCCCTCTCATAACGAATTGAAGTCAATCCAACAACAATAATAAAACCAGCGGACAAAAATGTAAATTAAGGCATATGTTACAGTTTTGCACTTATATATTTTTAACAACTTTTTGACAATTTTCACGAAAAAAAAGAATTGTTAACACAATGTTCAGTATACTTTTGCTTTTTTTAGTTCCAGGATGCAATTTGGCATACCTTATTTATATCGCTGTAAAAATTTTGGAGGTATAGCCTCCCATATATCCTTGGTTTGCTTTCATAGCTCATGTACTCCATTGGACGGACTTGCATACTTAGTAAGCTGCGCTTTTAGTTGATTTCGCAAATTTTCGACGAGATTCATATCCGCGGATTGTGGAGGTCATTTCAAAATAGCAAATTTTGCTTTTGCATCCAGTCTTTGCGAACATGTGCAGTGTGTTTTGGATGATTTTTCAGCAGAAACTCATTTTTCGACTACATCTTGCAAATTTTGTTGAAATATGAACAGATACTGTTCCTTGCGCATAATGCGTACTAACGGACCAACAATATTTTTAAAATACAACCCCAAACTATTATTGACCGACTACTGTGATTCACAGTTTGCCTTACATGATGCGCTTAGGCTTAATTTGGGTCTTTGATCCAATACCATGCCCGGCCATCTGATTGAAAGCGATTAATTTAGTCTTGTCAGGCCAACTAACCTTAAAGCTAATCTTAAAAATGTGTTTTTTATTGCATTATGTAAGGCCTAACATATCCCAATAGGCAACGGTCCGGTTTTCGTGCGATCCGGCAAAATGCTACCACTCTCGCACATGTATTTTGATCAAAATGGTTTTTTCTTCTTTTATTATGCCTCGCTGCCTACTGATTTGCATTCAATTTTAATACCTTAAGCGCTTCTGCAATAGTGGCTGCAGCGCTACTTGCTACTAAGTTCACAAGATATCGGACCGTAATATTTTTTGGCAGACTTCCTTTGTCCTTAATAACATTTTAGGCTATATTTTTTCTCAGTCTTAACATTTTCATGTGGCGAGCTCCACAATTTTTTGCCACTTTTCCTACGGTCCCGCGTTTCTGCAGTAAATCTATTATTTACATTTATGTTTCCTGATTAACCATATTATCTACTGGTAATCACTTCTTGAATAAATTACAATACAGAAAAAAGTCATCTGACTTCTAACTAATTAAAAGATAACTGAGAGTGAGTGTTTGCACTGTAACATTTGCCTTAATTTACATTTTCGGCTGCTGGTTTTATTATTGTTGTTGGATTGACTTCAAATCTTTGAGAGAGGGAGTAGGGGTGTACCAATCATAATATACAACAAAAGTCGTTAGAACTTGGAAAGATAGCGGTGGCTGAAATAAAAAGTGTTACACCATATTACAGTTTTGCTCGTCACTGTAACTTGACAATAGAAATCGCTGCATCTTTTAGGCGCATCAATATTACATAGTCACATCCCGAGCTAATAAAAGGAAGGTAAAAAAAATAAACTTTGCCAGCTTCAGGCATGCGCAAAGCGAAATTTATGTACAGGCAGCGATGCGTTCAAAACAAAGAAACACTGTACATCGTGTATTTCGTTTGGCAACTGTTTTTGTTTTTCTTACTTCAAAATGCTGCTTGCCACGATATCGGCACATGCTCACTGTAAGCTTCTTGGAGTGGTATATGTATATACATTGATCTTCAGCTTTTCCTTTATGTCATAAAGATGAAGTTCGTGAAAAAAAGTTGCCCCTGCGTAGCAGAAACCTAATTTTACATCGCTGTAATAGCATTAAGAATAAATAACACAAAGAAATGTCTGTTTCTCTTCATGCAAATTCTGCACAAAACAAAATTCAACAATGTTAGTTCAACAGATCAACATTCAATCAATCCCATTAGATTTCAATACATGCATAGATATGTACATACATAAGTATGTTCAAATTAGAATTGATATGGTAAAGTAATTTAGCCCTGTTTTTTATGGGAATCCTGCCTCTGTCTAACCGAATTCCAATTTTCCAACGCTGTAGTGGAATGCACAAATGTACATATGGCTATTTGTTGGGCTTCATAGGAATTCGGCGCATTGTTTTCGCGAACTTGATAAATTAGCAAGTGCGTTAAAGGCTGAGCGCTGTGCGTAAAGCGAAATTTATGTACAAGCAGCGCTGCGTTCAAAACAAAGAAGCACTTTACATCGTGTATTTCGTTTGACAACTGTTTTTTTTTTATACCCGAGCGCACTTGTGCACAAGGGTATTATAACTTTGTTCACATAACGGTTGTTTGTAACAGGCAAAACGAATCGAGATAGATATAGACAAATGTATACATAAATGATCAGAATGAAAAGAGAAATCGATTAAGCGGTGACTGTCTGTCCGTCCGTCCGTCTGTCCGTCTGTGCACACGATAACTCGAGTAAAAATTGAGATATCTTAATGAAACTTGGTACGTGAACTTCTTTTGGGCGTAGGACGGATGGTATTGAAAATGGGCGAAATCGGACAATAACCACGCCTACCTCCCATATAACGGTAATTTTCAGAAATACGAAAACTGCGATATTTTAGTAACTACTGAAGATTATTCACTCAAAATTGATATTTACAATGAGTTTTAGACGAAAAATAAGAATATTTTAAAATTTTGGTAAGTGGGCGTAGCCACGCCCACTTATGGTTACATGTGTATATCTTGGTAGCCGCTACACCAATTTCTTCCAAACTCGGCACAGTTGTTGGCCTTGATACATCATACTAAATGGCCGAAAATTTAAAAAATCGGACAATAACCACGCCTACCTCCCATATAACGGTAATTTTCTGAAATACGAAAACTGCGATATTTTAGTAACTACTGAAGATAATTCACTCAAAATTGATATTTACAATGAGTTTTAGACGAAAAATAAGAATCTTTTAAAATTTTGGCAAATGGGCGTAGCCACGCCCACTTATGGTTACATATGTATATCTTGGTAACCGCTGCACAAATTTCTTCCAAACTTGGCACAGTTGTTGGTCCTGGTACAGCATACCAAATGGCCGAAACTTTTTAAAATCGGACAATAACCACGCCCACATTCCATAAAACGGTAATTTCGAGAAATACAAAATCTTCGATAAATCAGTAAATATCAAAGCTAATTTATTCAAAATTGATGGTTGCAACAATTCTTTACCAAGAAATACGTTTATGATAAAATTTTGGAAAATGGGCGTGGCACCGCCCACTTGTAATTACATATATGTATCTCGCTAACCGCTCTAGCAATTTGTACCAAACTCGGTATGGTTATTGTGCTTGCCACATAAAAGCAAACCGTTGAAAATTGTTGAAATCGGTCTTAAATTACGGCCGCTTTTCATATAACAATAAATTTCAGAAATGCTTGAAATTTCAATATGTCGAAATTTAAGGACGCTAATTTACTTAAAATGTATACACCCCGGCTTATCATGTAGCGGTAGCTTTCGGCAAGGTGGAAAACATATCTTTAATACTTGCGCCGGGTATTTAATGTTCGGCTCCGCCCGAACTTAGACTTTCCTACTTGTTTTACTTCAAAATACTGCTTGCTGCGATATCGGCACATGCTCACTGTAAGCTTCTTGGTTTAGCATACATACATTCATCTTCAGCTTTTCCTTTATTTCATAAAGATGAAGTTCTTTAAAAAATCAGTTGTCGCTGCGCAGCAGAAACCTAATTTTACATCGCTGTAATAGCATTAAGAATAAATAACACAAAGAAATATCTGTTTCGCTTCATGCAAATTCTGCACAAAACAAAACTCAACAATGTTAGTTCAACAGATCAACATGCAATCAATCCAAATATATTTTAATACATGCATACATATGTACATACGTATGTTCAAATTTTAATTGATATGGTAAAGTAATTTAGCCCTGTTTTTTATGGGAATCCTGCCTCTGTTTAGCCGAATTCCATTTTTCCAACGCTGTAGTCATTGTGTACAAATACAAGTGAGATATCTTAGCAATAGACGTCATCCTGGGCCACAGCTGCGATCATCTGCGCTTTTTTGACCTGAGTTGCATTAAATAGTCTCTTAAAACTTGGTAGTATTTGTTGTTCAAATGGTAACATATATGCCCAAAAACTTGAAAAATATTAGATGATTGCTTTTTAAAAATGCTATTTATAAAATTTGGTTTTGATTCCGACATTAGAAATATTCAGATTATAAAAGTTTTTCACATATGTTTTAAGATTTTAAAGCTTTTAAAAAGTACGGTAGGATGCAACAATGTGCTTGAATTTGTTTGCTTCTTCGTCAGCTTATTCGTTTGCAGACTAGAAAAATGGCGAACAGCCATCAAAATACTGATTCAAAATACACATCTTTCACTGGACACACAAATGGGTGCGCGCAGCAAAATTCAGCCCTAATGGTAAGTTAATTTCATCGTGCGGCGACAAGTTAAGAATTTGCGATACATTTTCAGGCGAATGTATGCGAACGTTCACCGGGGGAAGAGGTATGGGACGACAGCTGGCATGGTATCCAGACGGCAATCTGGTGGCTTTAGCATTAAGTTGTAACCGCGTTAAGATATTTGACAAAGCTGAAGGCGAGCTAATACAGTGCATTCGTCGCCGGAGAATGATGTTGCATTCACCCAAGTGGAAATTTCTTGGTGACTGGCGGCGATGACGATACAATAAGATTGCTTGATTTATTAGAAGGTCGGCCAATTTATACACGGTAGTAGTGCACTTTAGCGGAACCATATAATATAAATTTTTTCCTGTATTCAACAGTTGCTCGTTTGGAAATCTACATAGATTTGATGCCAATTGCTCGCAACAAACCAGCCAGTTCTCAAAGAGCCCAAATTGATTTTAGTCATGCAACAGCTCCACATAACTCCGCCATAGACACACCAGTTGCTGGAGTACCAAAAAGCTGTGATGACAGTATTTTAATTGATCCACGACAATCGGTGGCATATGGAATGCGTGATGGAAATTTTCTGGTGCTTGATAGCCAATATACTACAAGAGTGTGGCGTGATAGTATTTTTTCTTAAATTTCCATCTTTTATTTGCAGTTACATTAAGAAGCTCATAGAGGACAGAGCGGTTGGTGAGGAAGGTGTCGAGTTACTGCAGTACTGCAACTGGGAAAATCCGCATTTCGCACGTGCCCCACTCGTATGGAATAGTAGCTTATGTCAAAAGGCTGGTTTTAGTATAATGCGGCATTCGCAGCATACCCTCACTGGCGCCGAGCCGTTGAAGAAATTTTGGATAAATAAACGTGCAAGAAATAGTTCCGATACTAGCACGTCCATATTCTTGTTAAGGGTCATCAAAAAATTCCTTGTGTTGTAAAAAATAAAGGGAATGCCGGATTATACTAAAGCCAGCTTCCCGACATAAACTACTATTCCATACGAACACAGAAATATAAATGTATCTAAAACTGAATAACTCAAATCAAATTGGATTGCATTTGCATAATCGGGCAGGTTCTGCAATTCACTTCCGAGTGAATTTCAACCCCTGCCAATTTGAATTCAAAGCGAGTTTGATTGAAATTCACTCGAAAGTGAATTCCAGAACCTGCTTGTATATACCTAATATTGGAATCTGTTTTGATTGTAAAAAAACAACTTGCAATCATTTAGATTATAGTTTTGAAAGAAATTGATTGCAATCGTAAATTGTGTAAAAATTGTTAATAACAATCTGCCTTAAATTTATTTTCCCCATGTAACGGTTATAAAATACGTTAAATCCGCACTATCTGCATTAACAAAAAATATACATTGGAATATTTAAAATAAAACGATTCATATTTATTTTCTAATAAGAATTGTTTCTTAATTGAAAGTATTTAATACTAATATAATGTAGTGGTTAATGTTTTAAAATGAATTCGCAATATGTCCGCAGCTCAGGTTGATTTGAAGAAATCCGTTTAAATTTTTCGAATTACGTCCCCTTTCAGACACGTCAAGTCTTGCTTTCAAGTCTGCTCGTTCGTAGGCTAAGGAGGTGAGAAGAGAGGGGAAGAGTACAGATACCTCCGTACCGTCAATTCGTTTCAAGTTTTCTTGTCTCTTTTGATCTTTTCGTTGCTTCCCATTTAAAGAACCAAGGACTTGAATTCAATTAAAGTTGACGCGTGTGGAAGCAAATAGAAAACACAAAAGAGAATGCGAAAAAAATTGCTTTCAAGACTTGACGTGTCTGAAAGGGGACCAAATCTACTTGAATACAGGATAGGCAGGGTTGCATACAAATGGTAATTCCGTAAATATTTAAAATATGTTAGTTCATTCAATATTTGCATCTTGGCCAATAAATAATAACAAATACAGCCGAGAAAAAAAAGTTTCGATTAAAACGAGTTTTTATAACCCCCCATAAAATTCCGATTAATTTTAAATACGAAAATAACGATATTTTTTCATGGAGAGGTATTTTTTTAATATACCTTGTTTATACCTACACAAAAACCGGATTAGCGAAAAACCGATTGGACTCAACATATATTTCTTTACAGCATTTATCCCCCTGTCTTTATAGCGCACTCGATAAAGTCTTATTCAAAAGTAAACAAAATCTGCTATTTTTAAACGACATCTTTTTAATAAATAATTTGCGCGGTTGACCCAAGCGGATACAAACAATAATTGTAATTTATTATAACAATAATTCGAATTTAAAACGGGCTGTATAAAGAAAACCAGCCTATTGTCACTTCACTTTCCAATGGTGCTGATTGCTGCAAGAATTATTTAGCGATTTAGAGCATGATCAACACAATATATGCTCATAAATATGTATTATTTCACAGATCTCAGGGTCAGCTTAGAAATACGTCACCAAAATTATATAAAATTTAAGTAGGAATTATTTTTATTTATAACGTAAAAGCGCTATCTGACCCAATCTGATAAGTATATTTCCCCTAAAGTTAACCCATTTTATTTAATTTGTCTCTCGTGAAAATATATATTTTATTTAAAATTTTCAGATATGTACATATATTCCAAATTTTTGCTTTAACTTTTGTCTCCTTTTAATATTTAATTAGATACCTTAAGATTAAAATAAGCTTAAAACGAAACAGCACAGCAACCCTTTTCTGTTCATCTTGAGAACACAAAACCCTCTTTTGTTAAAATTCGGCGCTGCACAAAATCCTGGCTTTTATATTTTCCAACAAAATACCACTTCGCAACCCTGGATTTTCACGAAGCGTTTCATTCGGGTCGTAGTTTTGCTACTTCGGGCCATTCGGTGTTGTATGCCATATTGGCTGCCATATTGTTCACACTGCCATCGCCATATTGAACACCCTGTCAACCCTAAGATATCTCACTTGTATTCTTCCACAATGGCTGTAGTGGCATGCACAAACAACAGCAAATCAATGATGTACATATGTATGTGTGTCTATTTGTTGGGCTTCATGGGAATTCGGCACATTGTTTTCGCGAAGTTAATAAATTAGCAAGTGCGTTAAAGGCTGAGTTTTTTGGCTTATACAAAGTGGAATTTCGTTACTACCCCGTCGGATATTCAATTACTTTGAAAGCAATTTAAAAAGTACTTTTTTGCCAACCACAAGTAGTTTGAGTTCTTCCTTTTTTCTTGTAAGCAACTAACTTTATTAACAAGGCGATGTCCTAAACCCAAGCTAATTATCCGACGCTGCATATGTTCCAACTACTTTAAAATTCATAAACTGCACAAATAGTTTGTTTCCAACTACTTTGTCAATTGATTAATTTCTGAGACAAGTCAGTTATTTTCGACAGGGTAAATACAAAAAAATCTTTAAAATAACAGAACAGTGCGAAGTGTTTAAAAATGCCTAAAGCTAAAATAAATTTGTCAAGACAAACGAGAGCCGCAAGGGCAATGGCCGGTTATCAATTTAAAAAAAAGTGAAAAATATAATATCGTTGCCCCAGTCCCAAATAGTTTTTCAGACCGTCCGGCACATTGCCGTTTTTTACCGTCAGTGCTGCTTCAGTATTCGTTCCGCAATTTTTTTTACACTCTAAAAACTGCATGTAAAATTGCTACTGAAAAGTGTTTATTTTCAAATAAAATCTGTGTAAGTATACGCATAAGATGTTCAAGACTGAATTTTTGAACATGAGATTTTTTAAAATATACACATGAAGTGTTTAAAATTGCCAACGTTTTTAACGCGAAAATACATTCCTTACTAAAAATAAAAATTAAGTACATTTTATGTGTCATTTTGCTCTATGCGACAAATTCGGTATGTAAAAGTAAACAGGCAGTGTTTAATTTTATTAACACGGTGTCTAAATTTGCACACATTAGGAGAGGAAACTGGTAACCTCTCTTAATATGCGTTAATTTAAACAAACAACTTTTAGAGCAAATTTTAAACGCTTTTGGCCTTATTCATAAAAAATAAAGTAGGTTTAAAGAGCTTTATAAAGTGAAGTTTTCATACATTTTTCAGTTTATACACGTTTTTTAAAGCTACTTTATTTTTTATGAATAAGGCCATTTATGTGTAAACTGTGTAATTGTGAACACTAAGAAAATTCGATAGACATTTTTTTATTTAAGTTTAAGTAATGATTTCACTTTACTTTAAAATAGTTAAATTAACGGCCCTAAGAGTCAAATTCACAGTGCTGTACTGAAAGCCTGTAGTTAACTGAAGATTCTGAGTTAACTACGCACTGTGAATTTGGCCTTGAGTGTTTAGAATTCAACAAACAAATTTCAAATTTGTTCTACGCCACACATATGGTCAGTAAAAGTAAAAAAAGCAGTATTTAAATTGATTAACACGTTGTGCAAATTTGCATACATTAAGAGAGGAAACTAGTTACCTTTTTTAATAGGCTTAAATTTAAACAAACATTTTTTACAGTGTAGTTTACTCGGCAAAGATTTGTTTGTGTATTTCCCCGACGAGCTGATGGTATTCTATTGCAAATTTTGTTTAATACGGAGGGAAAATTAATCGAGTTGGTACGGAATTATCCAGGAAATAATTGACAACTGATCATTAGTAAAATAAGTCATCTTGGTTTCAGTGAAATTCATTTTACTGAAAGTACCGGACGACATGCTACGGATGTGTTTGAATTGGTATCACTGATCGATGCTGATTGGCTATAACACTTCGCTCTTTCAAAGCGACTTGAAATTCAGTTTATACATATGTTTTGAATCGCGGCGAAATGAATTAAAGCGACTTATGCATGCGTATAAACGTAGTATATTGATACTGAACTGATACGGCACTGATTTGTGAAGATAGATCTTAAATTTTGTTATTATCACCAATCGATTACAACACATTATATGTACATACATATGTACTAGGGTTACAATGGCCGCCCAGATGAATTATGGATACTAATGAAGGCCCTGAAGGGGTTTTCCCATTTGAGTTTCAATACGGTTTCTCCTTAACTTTGATGCAAAATTACTCACGAGGCGTCGCGAAGCACGCCGGGTATTTGCTAGTGTATGTATATATGAGCATAGATACATATGTACATACATAAAAGAATACAGCCTCATTGCGTAAGTCGTAAATTAGGCTAAATTGTACGAATCGACAACATTGGCATTGTCTACTGTCGTGCTGAAATAAGTAAACGACGAAAATCGTCGAAAACTATACAGTGCTGCCAAGTATTTGCGTTTTAATACACTAGTCGAGAGGAAATTTTAGGCAATGACGTGAAATTTTCTATACGATTCGACTCTCGAAAAACTATTTGCATTCGACACGTCTCTCGCAATGAGGGTGATAGAGACATATACCTTGTTTATACCGACACATAAAGCGCTTTGACCCAGTTCGCTGTGATTCAAAACGGAACCAAATTTCAATACGCTCAGAAATTCAAAAGTGTATTGACTCGATTTTGTTTTCAAATCGGTGTTTTATTTCTCACATCGGTTAGAAAACAGGTATAAACACATCACTCATTTAACGCGAAGTGAAACAAGGCCGGTTTTCTTTATACAGCCCGTTTTAAATTTGAATTATTATTATAATAAATTTGAATTATTGTTCGCATCTATTTCGGTCAATCGCGCAAATTAATTATTAAAGAAATATCTTAAGAAAACAACAAATTTTGTTTACTTTTGAAAACGGTTTCAGCGAGGGCGCTATAAAGACACAGGTATAAACTTTTGAAAGAAATATGTGTTGAGTCAAATCGTTTTATTGTAAATGCGGTTCTTACATTGGTACAAACAAGGTAATAATGAAATATTTGCTAAAGTTTGAAATTAAAAAGACAGTGTACAAGTTTCGTTAGCGAAAATCTCATAAAATTGCCATTAAATACAAATTAAAATAAATGTTAAACCGAGTTTTTAAGTACCTAAAATAATTAAAAGTTAAAACACAATACATTCGCAGAATAAATGTAACAAACTAAGCGCACTAAATTAAAATTATTATGAAATAAAATCAAAAACTTTAATAAAATATATGTATAGACAAAAGAAATAAGAAACCCAATTCCCAACCGCTGCATAGTGCAGGAGCCCACTAGCAAAAGCTAGCGGCATCTAATGGAAACAACAACAGAAGCAGACACAGTAACAGGAACGGCAGGAGGTCAACGGATACCGGTAGAAGAGTAAAGTTGCGGCAAAACAGGTGGTAGAAGCACAGAGGTCAAGTAAGTGTATCTACGTATTCTTCTCCTTTATACATATGTATACATACATATTTACTCATATATGTACATTCTATATACATACCCTAGCGGAATAGATTTACGGTAAATCAAAAATTTTACATATTTAATTCACCTCGAATAAATACGCCGACTCCCTCGCGCTCTTTTTCCAATTATACATACCTTTATACTCAGTTAGACTCCAATCGGGCAACTAAACCTAGCTACACACGACGAACATCTGCGCGCACATGCACGGCTTGCGGTGCGGATTCGTTATATTTGTTTTTTTATTTAATAATAAATATTTTTTTTATAATGTCTAGCTCATTGTTCATATAACACCCCGCGATAATAAATTGTAAACATAAATATCAATATATTCGCGAAACCATGGGCCAAATATATGGCCCTATTATGTATGGCGACTGATAGCCGATGGGCAACCATAGACTGAAATTCACATTACGTATGGCAACTCGCTACTGACTGTCGGCTACTGGCAAGGCTACTGAGTCTGGTAGCGCAATTTTCTGTATTATGTATGGCTACCATCTCTTTTTATAGTATACGTAGTATATGTAGCAAACGTCAAATTGAAGCAACTGATCACCATCAGTCGCCATTGTTATATTTTGCGAATTTTGGAGGAGAAAGCTGAAACAAATTATGATCATGGCAGAAAAATTGTAATAATATGTAAATTCTATTTATATTGGTATATAATTAACAGTTTGATATTTCTCCAGGCCAGTGAAAATTACTAATAGCAAGCAATTTGAGCGTTTGGTGCATTTAATGCAATCCAACCCAGGAATTGCAAGAGGAACACGGACATTTGGACAAAACAAAATCCAAAACGACGAACAATGGGACGCTTTTGCTACGGAAATAAATAGTTTCGGCCCTCCAAATAGATCTAGAAAAGAGTGGCAGCGGGTAATAATTTTTACCATTATATATGTACATACTGCAATAAGCATTTTCATGTACATATGTATACATACATTTGTGTAGGTATGGATTAACTACAAGGCCAAAACCAAGAAGAAAATTAGTGCAAATAACCGAAATATAAGAACGACTGGTGGAGGCCCATCAGAGGAGCAAACGTTATCTGCACTCGAGCAAGTGATAGCAGATATTTTACACACAGACGTAAGTGTAAATCCACCCGGCAATGTGTTTGGTATTGTGGAAATGGACGAAGACGAACAAAACGTAGAGCCGTCATGCAGTTCTTCGCCAAATATTTCGATAACTGTTCCAAAAAAAAGGCAAAAAAAAAATATTGAAGAAATGAAAGTGGACATGTTAAAGTCGAAAACTTTAAATAACTCGGCTATAGCACAAAATTTAAAAAAAAAATAGAAAAAAATACATACAAAATGAGCAAATATGCTGAACAAAATCATGATTTAAAAAAAAGAAAAATTTGAACTATTAAAAGAAAATATGAATTTAGAGGCGGAACTTAAACGAAAGAAAATTCAACTTAACGAATACCAATTAAACAATATGTAATTTTAAAGATTCAATCAGGCAGGTTCTGCAATTCACTTGTTGCTATCGCAGCAACACTTCGACATTCATCACACGTCGGCAACTAGCTATATCGATCCGAAAATTGTTGCTAACTGGTTACAGAATCTTCCTACAGGTTGTGCTTCAAAATATCACCTAAAAGCCATGTGTTTTCTCCTGCGTTATTCGACATAATTTCCTTGAGTCTACCATTATTCCATATGAAGGCATCATGTGTGGCTCCTGGATATCTGGCATCGACATACGTTATGTTCATATTGAAATCGCAAACCTAGGTAATAAGGAATTTGTGTGTATCCAAGATAAATATGCGGAAACTAACTTACCATTAACGCGTTTATACTGAAAAATCCTTTTCTGTTTATGTACAGGTGTTGCAGTTCCTTTTCAGGTGATAAAATGTGCACATGAGTGCCATCCACACAACCCAACACACCTGGAAATCCACTCTTATTGTAAAAATTTGTTTTGCTTTTATTCTGCTCTTCTTCGCAAGTGTCAAATTTGATGTGCTTGGGACAAATCTTCTGCTCGATTAAAGAAGTAACTTCAGTTAGTATTACTGACATAGTGGGTTGGGAGATGCCAATATTGAAATCATTCCCTTGGCATTTTTGATAACTCCCTTCCGCAAAGAAACGGAGCACTGCGCAGAGTTTAAGAATTGGAGGTACCGCAGTTGATCGAAAGCTGCTTTTGAAATGAGGGGATAGTTCCTCCAACAAATATACAAATGCTTCCTTTGATATCCGAAAATTGCTTACGAACCTGGAGGTATAGATTTGTTAAAGAAATATGTACATGACAATTTATTTAACTTACTTAACAACTGGTAGATCCAAAGGATTGGAGCGATCCCTTATGTGACGCCGTATTAGAGCAACGTTTGCACACTCTTCCCGAATTGCGAAAAATAACTCATAGCTGCTGATCTTTCTGCTTTCTTTATTTTTATAAATATAAATGTTTCCCGGTTGTGACGATTTTTTTATTTGTTTACATAAATTGTCAAACACATTGGAGCAAAGTTGCCAATTACTTCAAATGTACATGTCAAAAAAGCAAACTCAGGGATGTTTTCTGCGTTTTTCTGTATACTGAGATTAATCGCTATACGTAATACAAAGTACGATACTGGTAGCCACGGCTACTAGACCGGCAACTAGACACCAGTCGCCATACATAATAGGGCCAATAGAAAAGTTACAGAAGACAAAGATGAAATTCCAGAATATCTGTTGGACGAAATTATCGACCTTTCTGATGATGATGACGATGACCAAGATCTTAGAGAGAGCAGTGATGTTGATCCACAGCCGCCTGCTAAACGGCAACTGGCCAAATCATTAATTTAATTTATTTAATTTTTTTACTTAAAACTTTTCATAACTAACATTTCAAAATTATATTTTTTTCCATATTTTTATAATTTCTTTTTCAATGTTTCTTCAAAACCAACACTGAAAAAATTGGTACATAAGAAATGAGAAGTAAATTAATATTAAGCTGGAAAACGCAAGTTTTGTATTATGATTGTTTTCTTTTCAAATGAAATTTATTGAAGAAACTGAGAAGCATATTATAGATCAAACAGAAAGCAAAAAAATACTTAGTTTTGTGGAAAATATGTTCAAAGAGCATGATAAAAAAAATCCAACATTTTGCTTCACAAGCACTACAAACATTTTCTAAATCAATTTTTTTTTTTTAATTTTAATTGTTGCATAGGTCTCTAGCAATAATTCGGCTTTAACAGATTGAAAAAATATCAATTAGTCGACGAGTTATAGCCAAAAAACCATATAAACAATATGCTGAAAATCGGCATTTGACTGCAAAGTTCGAAGGTCGATTATAAAAAATTTCGAACTAACATAAACAAACGCCGCGATAAGGGTCTTCTAATTTAGCCTCTATTTTCAGCCCTCACTCTCAGAACCGACCTAACTTTTGCTAACCTGAATTTGTTCCACAGTGTAATTACAGGTATTGTCTTCCTAAAGGGGTTTGCTTCACATCGAAATTCGTGCTCCCTTATTTTAATTTTGACGCAATTAATGTTCATTCTTTTACTTTTATTTGGCTTTGCTTTTTGTTTTCGCTCAATTTAATTTTTATAAGTTTTCAAAACAAAAGAAAAAACGTTTAAAATTAAGTGAGCCATACAAATTTTAAATTTATTTACAAGCAAATGTTTTTTTCCAGCTTTTGCAAATTGAATAAGTTCTCTGTAAGATGGTTTGTTAAAAAAAATACGTGAACATACTTACATATGGTATATAGAAAAAGGGATATTTCCAGCAGTAAACGTTTTAGTGTGGGCAACAATGATATTTTTTAAATAAGACAGATCGGAATATGCGCTCTCTGGGAAGACAATACCTGTAATTATTGTACCATGGTTTCAAACCCATTTATTTATTATTTATTTCATGGTAGGAGAGCTTCTCAAACAATATAGAAGCAATTTTTTCGATTCAAGTTGTTGAAAAGTAATGAATATCTAAGTCCCGCGACTAATCCCGGGATCCCGGGATTGTGACAACGCCATCCCGAAAATCCTGGGATCGGTAAAAGCCGAAAAATTAACATCCCTAATGCACATTAACTAAACGTTAGTTGTTGATATGTAAGTAGGTATGTACATATGTAAGTACATACAATTTCCCTACTCCATTACGCACTCATTTTTTTGTTCTCGATTACAATATACGTACCATGATAAAAACCATAATAAAAACATAGTAACGTAAAACCGTTTTCTCAATTCGTCGGCCATGATTTTTTTTGAAGTTTGCCAACATTTTAAAATCATATGAAATTGAGAGTAAAAAAAAGGAATTGTTCGAAGTTATTGTTTGAGACTGAAAATAGGAATGTGTGTGTGAGTTTGTGTGTAAAATTTCAAAGTTAAATTGCTTGCAAACGTCAAGAATTTGAAAAATTCCTCTCAGCGGTTCTACCTTCCTATTTTTTTATCATGATACGTACTGTAAATTGCCATACTCAGATGTGCTGAAAAAATACAGTGTCTTGAGAAAGGCCAAAATATAAAATAAAAATAAAATAAAATAAATAAAAATCTGAGCAAAGGAAATCACATACAATAAAAATAAATAAAGCTGCATACAAAAAAATACAATAAAAATATTTAAAATAAAATTTAAGTAAAAAGCTGAAATAATACTGCGGGTTAAAAACAAAATCCTTATATTTACACTTCCTTACCCCATATTTCCAAATCTGAACTTTTAATAATGGAAATGTACAAACAAATTATTTCTACCTATCCTTCTTTCTCAACTAATAATCCCCTTCATGATCTTATGTTCGAAATACATAGATTCGTAATCTTTTGTCACAGATGGACGTCGGCAGCGAGTTTCACAGAAACCCTGTTAAAAGTGAAAATGAATCTCCTAGACACAAATTGGGAAAATATCGTTCCTGCTTTTAAAGAAGTATCTGTCTCACCCCTATGCTCAGAGATTTGTAGTTCGGTTACACTGGCCTACGAGAAATGCTTTGAAATGCAAAGGTGAAATGTTGAAAGCTTTTGAGCACCTCCAAGCCTACACAAGTATTCAAACGACCCCAAGTAATACACTGAAGTCTACAAAACCTTCAAATATCTCTCTAGATTACAGTCCACAGCTCAAGTGTCTCCTCCCATAGACACAACACCAAACTCCCCTATCCCCAGCTCTGCTCCAAAGGACACAGGTAATAAAACCAATTTCGTAGCCAGTAATGTAGAATCCACCAATGATTCGCCCCGATGCACTCCAACCCAATCTAATCATTACCTCGCTCGATCCCACCGGATACCGGATGAGGAAAATTCCGACCCGCCAGACTCGCTCTCGCCAATGCAAATATCGGAAAGGAGGCACGAAACCTCTAATCCAGAATCTCCAGGTACAACTCTCTCTTCTCCACGTCCTCAAACAAACTCCTCATAAGCGGTGCCAACTTTGCACAGTTCAGATCCTTCTATTGGCTCTCAAAGCTCAACCATTGCTTCAACCCCGAAGAAAAATAAGTCACGTCCGCAACCGTTTTCATTATCTCCTGCCTCTATCTCAATTACCCCAGGTGCCACTCTGACGGCAGCAATTTTAAAGAACAAACGGGAGCATGACCGTTGTTCACCGAATTAGAAAGCCAACCGTAAGGGGTTATTTAAGGACAAATCCTAGCTCACAAGCGAACAACAAGGCATCACAACGCCCACAAAAACACTGGAGACACCCACACTTCAGACTACAGGCTCTGCACACCCATCAGCAGGCGAATAGCCCTTTCGCAACTCTTGAGACGCTGAAACATAAGCAACATACTCGTCATAAAATATAAGCACCGAATTCTCAAAAGGCGGCGCAAAGTCATTTTCCTCCTACACAAAAAAAATCGTTTGAATTCTCCTCACACTCTCATAAATTATTTACTCCTTTTCTAATCTTATCCACTTTGCCACATAATACATGCCCACATAAGTAACTCGCATCCCCACACACTCGTATTATTTTACTTATACATTTTTTGATCTTCTCCCACAGGCGGATCCAGATGTGTCAGCTACGCCAAAACACCAATTAAATATCTCCTGCTCTGTCACGGATCCCGAGTCAGACCTCCAGAGGACTAGGCAACTGTAACCAGCCAGCGTTGAGATCAACATTTGTGGGCCCAGCATGTTGAAGACATGGGCAGCAACTTTGTTACTTTCAACACACTAAGCTTTCTTATTTCAAGATCTAAATTAGCTTCTATTGTAACCTTGTATTGTTCGAATATTAACTATTGTAACTACAAGCTTTGAATTTCGTGTTGTTGTAATTTTCGAATATGAAAATGTAAGCGATAATACGGGTAACCCGACCTCGCAGCTAGAGCGGTATTGTCATTCCACTCCTGACCGCCACCGCAATCACTCATAAACTCCTAATTAAATATTGTAATTTTGCCCTTGAATTCAAAAAAGATGCTGGTTTGTTTGGTTTAAGTTAACCTCAAATCTCATATTATTTGGACATACATACGCGCATACGTCTGTATAGTTGTGCACTCTGCACGTGAGAATCGAATGACGTTTATTTGAGAGTTGTCAACTGAGATCAGCGAGCCTCAAAAACTTGTGACTAGCGTGTCTAAAACTTGTATCAGTAGCATTTAGAAAAATTAACAGTCCATTTGACAGCTGTCAACTCTCAAAGTTTTAATTTAATATAAAATTCGTGACTAGCTTGCCTAAACCCCTTATCGGTGGCATTTTCAAACAGATTTTCTTAATTTTAGAGAATTTAGCAGTTGATTTAACAGCTTTCAACTGTCAAACTATAAATTTGGCATATGGAATATTCGGATTAAGCATTACAAAAGAAGTACGATCCTGCAGCATTATTATTATCGTAACAGCCCTTTCGCGTAAACCAAGGCTTCTCCGACCACAGTACGCCGTCCGCTGCAATTATGAGTAGAGCTTAAATAAAAATAAAATGAGATATTCATAAGTATAGGAAAAAATAATTTTTGTTTATTGTTCCATAAACAAATTGCTCCAATATTCCGGCATAAACGTCACTAAAAATTGAAAAATGTGAGTTTATCTTAATATAGAGATATTAATTTAATCCTTTATTTCATTAACGCTCGAACAACGGCGTTAACATTTAACGCTTTAAGGTCTGAATATGTTTGTCCAGTTCCGACGAATACAATTGGCTGTCCAGTAATGTAGGTCATAGATATGGCTGCGCCGACCTTGTCATCGATCGTATCGAATTTAGTAAGAACAATTCCATCAATTATATGTGGATTTTCATTGGAAGAGTAATCAGCAAGAGATTGGTTAAATTTAACAAGCTGATCAACAGCTTCATTACCGACGAGTGCTTCACCCACAAATAAAACTAAATCGGGGTCATTGACCTTAATTAATTTGGATAACGATCTCATAAGAGGCTCGTTGTCTTGCATGCGACCAGCTGTATCGACAAGGACAATATCAATACAAGTGTCATGAGCAAATTTAATAGCTTCCATTGCAATTCCTGCAGCATCCTTTCCATACCCTTTCTCATAAAGTTGAACCATGGTTCGACCATTATGTCTTTCCGGTGGATGTAAAGCATTCAGATGCCGAGTATGTGTTCTAAGCTGTTCCACAGCACCAGCTCGAAATGTGTCACATGCTGCAATCAATACACTAAAATCATTTTCTATTAACCAAAAACATATTTTTGCTAAATTTGTAGATTTCCCCACTCCGTTAACTCCACAAAATGTTATTGTATATGGTCTGTTGCTACTTTTTGCTTCTAGCGCGTCGCGTATAATATCTAACCTTCGCTTTGGTGATAGAATGCGTACCAGCGACGTTGTTAAGGAATTTTTTACTAACGATGCGATCGAATCAAATGTCCCTAATGATTTGCCCTCTAAATTAGTAGCGACAGAGTCGCAGAGTTTGTTAGCAATGTCTGCAGCTACATTTTTTGATATTAAATGATCGCGCATCTTCTCCAGAATCGATTGCAGTTCGGCTCGGGACAACTTTTTGGAACCAACGATCACTTTAAAATACGATAAAATACCGCTAGATTTTGGAGTACTATTGGAACTAGATATCTTCTCCTCTTCAATTTGCATGTTGTCATCATCGCTTTCAACCTCTAAATCTCGAATTCGGCCTTGCATTGTGCCAACAATCTGAAAATTAAAAGTTAAATATTAGCATCTTTATATTATATCTATGTAAGTACGTATTGTGTCTCGTGTAGACGCAGAGTTATATGCTTTATTTATTATTTAGTATTTTGGCGCGTTTTCCTAGTCCTGCTTTTAAGTTGAAACTAAAAATGTTGTAACTTAAATTTAAGTACCAACTTAAAATTTACTTCTATTCATAGTCGCATTTCAGTCTTTTACTAAGACTGAGTTCAGACTCGGAAACTTTTGTCGCGGCAACTCGTTACTTGGAGGAGAGCGAAGGATTTCTCATGCACTTACAACTTGTATGGGATCAACCGAAATTAAACGGCGTGCGTAAAAAACTAACTCAATTTCAAGATTTTGATTTGACGTTTCGATCAGTAAAATCAAATACAAACGCACGCAAGCCAATTTCGGGTGACGCAGAAAAACAAATTAGACGGCGTGCGTATTAAGAATGTTAATCCCGGGATCCCGGTCTTCTTTAGGTCCCGAAAATCCCGGGGTTCTTGGCAAATAATCCCGGAATTTCGGGATTTGTAATTTGCACTGATGGCAATAATATAAACTCCTTTTCTTGACTAGTATTGACTATATTAATTTTTTTTATTTAATAATCAGAGCTGGGCGATAAGGATTACATGTGTAATCAATTGCATCTAGGATTACGATTACTTTAATCGCAATTTCAAAAATTATTAAATTCGGATTGCGGTAATCGTTCATCGAAGGCATCTTAGAATACGATTACAGTAATCGTAATTTAAACTTTTGTAAAATTACAATTACTGTAATCGTAATTTAAGTTCGTTCGATGAATGATTGCAATAATTTTAAATTTACAATTTTTCTAATTACAATCTTTTGAGTAATCTTTAACGAAGTTATTCTATAAATTTGCGAAATATAAATGCGCGCTTAACGATAATATGAGGATAATATGTATTTATCTAAAAAAACAGACAAATAAAAGAAACTAATAGTAAAGTAGTTTGGGCGAAATAAACTTTGTATAACCGGCAAATAAAACAATACAGGATTACAATTAAAGTAATCGTTCATCGAACGAACTTGGATTACGATTACAGTAATCGTTATGTTAACTTTTTTTAAATTACGATTACTGTAATCGTATTCTAAGTTCGTTCGATGAAGGATTACTGTAATCGTAATCTTGTTTTTTTAGCTTGTTGGGATTACTGCAATCCTAATCGTTTAGTAATCGTAATCCTTATCGCCCAGCTCTATTAATAATTAATATTTTTTTATAAGTGGCTAGCTCATTATACCTATAACACCGTGAGATAGTAAGTTTTACACACAAAAATCAATGGGGGTATTCTCGCAGTCTTGCAAAGTCCATGTACAGTGCACGGATTGCACAGTTTGCAAAGCTGTCACATAGGAAACCCGTTTTTTTTCGTGCAATCCGTGCAATCCATGCACCGTGCAAGGGCTTTGCAAGACCCCGAGAATACCCCTAATATATTCGCGAAACCATGGGCCAAATATAGTAAAATTGCGTTTTTAGTTTATCACTCTGACACACACACAAAGCAAAGACGGATACAATTCGGCGGCTAAAAGAGTGGTTGGCTTCCGAGCTATTCAACAAAGCTAATAAAATTAAAGTGTCGATTCGCCAGATGCGGTTAGAGGAACAGTGGGTCGCAGTCAAAGAAATAAGAGACAGTTTGTGCGGTGTGGTCGAGGTGGACTAGAAAAAGTTGAACGACCGTATCGCATCGATAGAGGACATATATATTGAAACGTTGACGGAGTTGAAAGGAAAGACCGAGATTCTCGCAATGAAAGAGCAGGCGGAATGCATGCCTACAGTTGTGCAGGTGCAAATGCCGTTCCAGCAGCACGATTTGAGAAATACTTGGGGGCAATTCGATGGAACGCTCACCAAGTGGCATGGCTTTCGAGATCGCTTTATCGCTGCCGTTCACGATAACAGCCAAATTTCACCGGCCTATAAGTTTTCCTATCTAAAGAAGTCTTTAGTTGGCGCACACGTTGGGCGAATGGCAGCTCTCGGATAGAAACTACGCAGAAGCTTGGGAAAGATTGAACCAGATCTATAATAAAACTTATCAGATATGCCGTGAGTATATACGGCAGGTGGAAAGATTGCCGGCGCTTCAACCGCCAGTGCGTGCGAATGATTTGCAGAAAATGGTTAACGTAACCTATGAGGCTATACGGCAGCTGGCAGCGTTACAGATTCCGGTTCATTCTTGGGATATGATGCTCGTGCACATGCTTCATGATAGATTGGACACGGAAACGTCCAGGCAATGGGCGTTACACCGCTCTTCTGAATTCCCAAAGGCCGAAGACATATTGACGTTCATAGAGAAGCAAGCGGCTGCTGTTAGCAATGATGTCTCCAAGGTCATGCCGGTCGCCGGCGGAAGAAAGCGGAAAGAAAATTAGCGGAAAGGACAGTGGAAAGATAGGGAAAGAAGTAAAGAAGCTGCTATGCGAGGCATGTGGGGCTGACCATCCGGTCTGGGAATGTCCGGAATTTAGCAACCTAAATGCAACTGCGAGAAAAGATTTTGTGGAAAGACGGCGCACTATAGGCAAAACACGAGTTTTTTTTTCAAAATCGTAGATCTTCGGTTAGAAAAGAGATAATGGAATGAAAATTTTTTTATCGTGAAGATAAATGATCATATAATACAGAAAACTATAGAGAAGTTTCAACAATAATAACTTAACCCTCGAAATACCGTTCAAAATGTCACTTTTTTTTGAAATTTTGGATTTTGGCTCCCATTCCACTAGAAACACTATATTTAATACACCATTAGCCTTTTTTCTGAAAGATTTCTCTTTATTTTATCTCAGGACCCGATCTTTGGGGCATTGGATGCTGTACCCGAGTCGCCAGATTGGAAAAAAGAAAAGCTTCATTTAAACTCTAATAACTCGTAAACTATCCGCTTTCACAAAAAAATCTATATAACGAAAATGGTTATACTGGTCGATATCTTTACGAAAGTGCAACATTTAACCCTTTAATGCAGAGTCTGTCATATATGGAACGCTTTTTAACCCTTTCAAGGCAGAGGCAAAATGGTTCTCAATATGCTTTCAACGTGCTTTTTCTCATTTTGACGTAAATAGTAATCGTAGAAAATTTTTCCATAGCAAAATAATAATAATTTCTTCAATGAAGTCTTTTTAATTTTTTCCATTTATGTATGTATAAAATAATACCCGAAAACCATATGCAAACTTTATTTAAATCTTCTAGATCATTAAGGCCGTTAAAGGGTTAATACTAAAGTAAACGAAAATATTGGGCCGCATGCATAGAAACTAAGCAATTTCTTTTTTTTAATTTCATACCTTTCACTTAAATTTATTTGCACGAATTGAAAAAAGGTCTGAAATTTTAAGCAAAAGCATTTCCTTAGGTTTTATGCATATGGCCCATTGTTTTTTGTCTTTGCCCTTTTGTGTTCAGAAATTAATTTCTCTAGCTTTACGAGGATTTCATTTTTTGGTGACAGGTAATAAGGTCAATGGAAATAAGGTCAATTGACTTTATTTCCCACCCTGGTGCGAAATAAAGTCAATTGACATTATTACCTTTTTAAAAGCGAAATAAAGTCAACAAAAATTTGGAAATAACGTCATTGATGCTATTTCCTCATTCAAATGGAAATAGCGTCAACAATGCTTAAAGTATGTCGATTCATAGAAAAAAAAATGTTGTTCTTACAATAAACATTGCCCCGTAAGTGTTGTTTTTTAATAGATGAAAAAGGTTATTGCCAAATACTCAGTGTTGTGATATTAATCCACACACAATCATGAACTACCACCAATTGATTTTATTAAAAAAATTTAGATTACGAATATGTAAAAACACGATGCGAAAAACTAAACACCTGCGCACAGCTGGAATATGAGAAATATTTGAAGAAAGAGTGTAGAAATGATCCATAACTTGCAAAACATTTTTCGTTTCCACAAAAATAAAGCGAACACTATTAAATTGATGAAACAGTCCATGCCCAAAAACCCCGGAGGAACACTGAAAGAATTCTGTGTTTTAAATTAGCATATTTTGAACGAATTCGGAATGTCTAGGGTGGAAAAGAAACCAACCTTTCTATAAGGAAACAATTATAGAAATAGAATTTTCTTAAATTGTATTCATGTCTCCGCCAGCAATTTGTGGAACCGAGATCATATAAGTTAATTGATTGGTTTTCACACACTTTTGAAACACAAATTATATGCTTTTTTACTGCAGACAAGTTGTTGCCCCAAAACACAGCAGAAATCTTCCAATCAGGGCTGCCAACTATCCTTCGTTATGAGGTGCCATATTGAGGATAAAAAAGTGCCAAAATGTGCCAAAGAGAAAAATAATAAATTATGCCAAATTGAAAAATTAAGTGGCATTTGAAGTAAAATAGGGACAAATGGCACGGTTTGAGCCAAGTTGGCATCCCTGCTTCCAATAACTTACAAATATAAAAAGGTGAAATATCGAGGGCTTGAATTCATTAATACCCTCTATCTGCAATTTGCACAAAAACTAATTTGTGATTTTAGAAACAATGTGGGACTTATTACCTGTCGTTATATAAGGTAACATTAATATCACTGATGACAGTTAAAGCTTGGGCGGATTTTTATATTAGAATCTCATCTTTGTGAAAAATGTGCAGATAGAGGGTATTATTGAATATAAGCCCTCGATGTTTAAAATATATAAAAAATTTATTTCAACGTATACAAAAAGTAAATCCACCTGCGTTACAGCACGGCGGGAGACGGGGAAGGGGGGGCCGGGGGGCCGCGGGGCCGCGGCGTAGCGTGACGTGGTGTGCGCGCCAGTCGCGCGGGGTACGCGGGGCGCGAGCGCGAGCGCGGCGCGCGCGCTGTGGCGCGCAAACGCGGGTCGCCGCGAAGCTAAGCAAATTTAATGTTTGAAAGAGAAATAATGTCAACTCATTTTATTTCGTTTTTAAAAAATATAATAATGTCAATTGACTTTATTTCGCACCAGGGTGGTATACATACATATATGTATGTACATTGATATAAATTTTAATTGCAGTTTTTACCAATCGCTATCACTTTGTACATCACTATCTTCATCATCGGTTGATGAAATTGCCAGAGAATTTCCTATGCCTTTGATTTACTCCAGTGAAGACGGCAATGAATCGTGGCATAAGCAATATCGCTCAAACTCTTTGAGACACACAAGGCAAAGTAGCCGCGAAAATAGAATGTTAGACCACTTTAACAGAGCCATTTATATGACCGATCCTAAAATTTCGGTAATATATTGTAAAAAAGAAACTGCGAAAGAAATAAATCACGCGGTGGAAATAGATCGATTCTTAGAAGAGAGGTAAACTATTTTGTAACATCTTTTTTTAATATGATTAATAATGCAACCATATTTTAATTTATGCAAACTGTTGACATAACGTTTACTAACTCATAATAAATTATTTTGCAGTAAAAGTCACGACAGCCACAACGAATCAACCGATGATGAAGATAGTGATGTACAAAGTGATATTAATAATAGATTGGCGCTTACACATATGTTAGTGTTTGGCCGAGCTTCTCCTCTGATTTGTGGCGTGCGCCTTGATGATGTCACACAAAGCGGAGTGACCTACAGTTTTTACGCCGACTCCGAACGGCGATTGCATTTTTATGAGAAGCTGTTTTTCATGGCAGATATACACTCGGAGGTTTGCCATTGCCTGCCGAGGGACGACCGCTGTTAAGAAAAAACCCATTTTCTATTTTTCTTGCGATGTTGCTTTGACCAGCGCTTGAACCCAGGTGCGGCTTACCACTACACCACAGCGGCCGACATGTACAAAGTGATAGCGATTGGTAAAAACTGCAATTAAAATTTATATCAATGTACATACATATATGTATGTATAAACATACCGCATACAATTATTAATGAGTTAAATAAAAAATGAAATCCGCGTAAAGCTAGAGAAATTAATTTCTGAACACAAAAGGGCAAAGACAAAAAACAATGGGCCATATGCGTAAAACCTAAGGAAATGCTTTTGCTTAAACTTTCAGACCTTTTATTCAGTTTGTTCAAATAAACTTAAGTGAAAGGTATGAAATTAAAAAAAAAGAAATTGCTTAGTTTCTATGCATACGGGCCAATATTTTCGTTTACTTTAGTATTAACCCTTTAACGGCCTTAATGATCTAGAAGATTTAAATCATGTTTGCATATGGTTTTCGGGTATTATTTTATACATACATAAGTGGAAAAAATTAAAAAGACTTAATTGAAGAAATTATTATTATTTTTTATTATTATTTTGCTATGGAAAAATTTTCTACGATTACTATTTACGTCAAAATAAGAAAAAGCACGTTGAAAGCATATTGAGAACCATTTTGCCATTTTGCCTCTGCCTTGAAAGGGTTAAAAAGCGTTCCATATATGAGAGACTCTGCATTAAAGGGTTAGATGTTGCACTTTCGTAAAAATATCGACCAGTATAACCATTTTCGTTATATAGATTTTTTTGTGAAAGCGGATAGTTTACGAGTTATTAGAGTTTAAAGGAAGCTTTTCTTTTTTCCAATCTGGCGACTCGGGTACAGCATCCAATGCCCCAAAGATCAGGTCCTGAGATAAAATAAAGAGAAATCTTTCAGAAACAATGCTAATGGTGTATTAAATATAGTGTTTTCTAGTGGAATGGGAGCCAAAATCCAAAATTTCAAAAAAAAAGTGACATTTTGAAAGGTGTTTCCAGGGTTAAGTTATTATTGTTGTAACTTCTCTATAGTTTTCCTATATTATATGATCATTTATCTTCACGATAAAACACTTTTCATTCCATTATCTCTTTTCTAACCAAAGATCTACGATTCTGAAAAAAACTCGTGTGTTGCCTATAGTGCGGCGCCTATGCCCGAATTGTTTAAAGCGTGGGCATAATGCGGACAGTTGTTATTTGGGGCCTTGCATCCGTTGTCCTGGCAGGCCAAGGCATAACAGCCTCTTATGTCCAAGGCTGATGAAAAAGGAAAGAGTACACACCGTACGCTCCAAGGTGCACAAGCTCAGCAACAAGCCGAGAGAAAAGATGGATTGACTGAGGGGTCACAAGAGGAAGAGGTCGGAGTCTCCTCATCGTCGGAAAGAATTGACATCATTTAAAAATGTAGCTTGTAAGGAAAGAAAAATAATAAATAATTTTGCTCAGCTATCAGGCGATCAGTATATAGTGTCTGTTAATTATGGCACGATATTGGAAAGAGAGCTGTTCCCAACTGTGTTGGTAATATTGGAGGTATCGGGTATTCTATTTGGTCCAGTAAGAGCATTAGTAGATACAGGCTCAATGTCAAGTTTACTAAGATATCGTTTCCAGAGGCAGACTAAAATACCATGTGTACAGACAGCAAAGCAAATGATAGGAATTTATGGAGTTTCTAATGCGATCGCCAGTAAAATTAAAGGAAAGATTATTTCAAGGACAGATGCAGGAATGTATGTTAGTACAGAACTGTTAGTACTGCCCAAAGAGGATGATTGGCATCCCATGGTACCCGCCGCAAATTATAAGGCAAAGAATGAGCTTTTCAAGTATAGTTTAGCAGACCCATATTTTTGGAGGGCTGGGGAGATAGATATGTTGCTGGGTAGTGCTGTGTTTGCTAAGATAATGACTGCGGTGGGTCCAGAAATATATGGGCAGGTTGTTTCGGTTGATACAATTTTCGGCAAGGTGGTTCTAGGGATTGAAGGGGAAGGAATAAATGAGGGAACGGGTGCCACAGTTTCTGTAGTAACTAGTTCAAATGAAAATGATTTGGAAAAATTGTTGACGAGATTTTGGAAGTTGGATCAAATAAAGGATATTTCGATGCGGACTGCTGAGGAGGAGAAGGTAGAGCAGAATTTCGATAGTACCTATAGGAAAGATAATTGGGGTAGATTTATTGTCACTATTCCCCTGAAAGAGGAGTTTACAGTCGCATCCGATCTGGGATGTTACAAGTTGGTTGCTTTACGCCGTTTCAAGTATATGGAAAGAAAGTTGGAAAGCGATCCTGAGCTAAAAGAGCAATACGAGGCGTTCATGCGAGAGTATGAACGTCTCGGGCATATGAGGCAGGCTACTGAGCAGCCAAGAATCGGAGAAATGATCTACTGCATGCCCCATCATGGTGTAACTAAGAAATTTCGGGTGGTATTTGATGCCAGCTGTCGGACAGATAATAACATTTCGCTTAACGAAGCGCAGATGCTTGGGGAGAAATTGCAGAGAGACTTACATGAAATCGGGATGCGTTTTCAGCGACATGCGGTTGCTTTCTGTGCTGACATCAAAATGATGTTTCGTCAGATAAAGATAAGTGAGCTACAATGGAACTTGCAAAGAATATTTTGGAGAGAGGATATCAGCTGACAGTAGTGGCATATGGTATGGCCTCCTCTGCGCATAATGCTGTACGGGTGCTTATACAATGCGCTAGAGATGCGGCTGTGGAACACTCGAAGGCAGCTAGTATCATTGAAAATGATTTCTATGGATGACTGTTGTTCCGGTGGAGATGGGACAGAGCATGCTATGAGAAATGGAAATCGAATTCCAAAGAGTTATTACACCACATGAATGCGGATGAGGAAGATTCGATGTTGTTCATAGAGGGTGACAAGGCTGGGGTGCTTGGCCTAAAATGGATTACGATAGAGGACAAGTTCACGTTTGTGGTCAAAACGCCACAGATAGAAGGCGAGATTACAAAACGGAAGATTGTCAGCTGTGTCGCACAGCTGTATGATCCGAATGGTTTTATATCGCCATTGACAGTGCGAGGAAAGATTTTAATACAGGACTTATGGTGACTAAGTTTGCAATGGGATGAGCAAGTACCGAGAGAGATCGAACTAAAATAGAAAGAGTTTTGGTCAGAGATAAGTATATTGGAAGAAGTGAGAATTGATAGGTGGATTGGAACAAATCAGGATGCCCTTGTGGAATTGCACGGTTTCTCAGATGCATCAACGGTAGCATATGGAGCTGCTATTTATGTGCGTGTAGAGAGATCTAGTGGAGAGGTAACAAATCGATTGTTAATTTCAAAATCGCGTGTTGCACCGATCAAGACGATATCGATTCCACGTTTGGAGCTCGCTGCGGCAGAGTTAATGGGTCGGTTACTATCTGAAGTGATTGAAGCTATGGAATGGAAAGACGTTAGATGCGTATTGTGGACAGTATTCTGCTATGCATTGGTTAAGGAAGTTACCATGCAATTTAAAAACATTTGTAGCCAATCGGGTTTCTTCAATTCAGACTAATACGAAGGTAACGAGTTGGAGGCATATAAATACTTAAGATAACCCAGCTGATTTGTTGAGTCGGGGGTTAAGTCCAAAAGAGTTAAGTGGCAATAGGCTATGGTTTGCTGGACCTGAATGGCTAACTGAGGCGCTGGACAAGTGGCCGGAAAGCGTTATCGAAGAGTGTAAGTCCAATGAAATGGATTCCGAGATTAAAGTGTTCATGGCTACGGTGACCAGTGTTGCCATTTTAGCTGTTTTCCGGCTAGATTTACCCGGTTGCGATAGCAAACAGCCGGAGAAAATTCAGTTTAGCCGGCAGCCGATTTGTTAGCCGTTTTGCAAAAAAAATAGCCGTTTTTAGCCGATTTTGCTATTTGCTATTCGCCTTATTTTATTAAAATTCAAATATATAAGTTTCTATTTTTACAAATTTAGTGATTCAAAATCTATTAGAAATGGCTAGTCTTATCTCCGAGAAAATTTTCATGTCGGACTGTTATATAAAATCGAAAGACAATTTTTTCTAACTCGAAAAGTCTTCAGATAGTGAGCCGATTTCAACGTTTTTTGTTTTAAACGAGTGACCCAAATACATATAAACTGGGAGGCGCCATTTTAGCTGATTAAAAAGTTACAAATTTTGCTGAAATTTTGCAGAATTTTCATAATTTTTACACAAATTCTGAGTTCTGGATGTTGTATATGGCGTTTGTTAAGTAATTAGCAACATACATATTCATAAAAATAATAATAAACATTAAATAAACTAAAGAAAAATAGGCAAAACTTGCTTAAATGTGGCGTCCTAGTTTATATTTTGGAGGATGTAGCGGGTATTTTCTTCATAAAATTTTTGTTTTGAATGTCTTAAATTTAAGTTTGAAGTTTTATTCGCAGCACTTAGAAAATAAAGGAGCACGAATTTCAATGTGGAGCAGAACTCTCTGGGAAGACAATACCTGTGAATAATTGAATCATGGTGCAAACATACTTTATTTTTGTTACTATTATTATTTCCGTGTTGATGGCCTTCGGCCGCGCTAGAAGAAATAACCTCATCAGTCCAACTCTGGTTACGCCATCCACAGTATTTTTGCGCAAAATCCACCTCCAAATTTTCAAAAAAAATGCATATTTCAACCAGAAATCTTTGTTTTAAATTAAAGCTTAATCCCTTTGCTAGACGTAAATGTTATCTTTTTTTACTCGGGTCACACGACAACCCAAAATCATTGTACAAATAACAGAACCAAACTGTCTTACTTATGCATTTTTATGGAGACAAAAATTTTGTAAAATGAAACTGCAGTAGTTTTCATCTTATGTGGATAATTCTTGTCACAAATACATAGTTTAGTGCTTATATTTATGTATGTATATATATTTTTTAGCAGCGCCACATATTTATCAGAAAATTCCGAGAACCTAAAAACCAAGTTGCAGGACACCATTTTAACTCGACCTCCTCCCTCTTCCACGGATAACGGTACATCGTTTAGAGGTTTAAAAATACTTTGCGTCAGCAATTTGTCATCAAACTGCATTAGATCGTATTACGTACTATATCTTCGGAAAAGCAAAAAACTTTATTTTTGAACCTTTGCTCAGGTATGCCGAATTCTGATAGTTTGGAAACGCGCAAGACTTTAAATATTTTCATCCAACTTCACTAACTTAAATTTTTTTTTTACTTTACAAGAAACAAAAATTTTGCTGCTAGTGAATCTGGTAACATGATTTTAGTTAAATGTCATAAACTTGTTAAAAGTGAAGTGGTCGGCAAAAGCAATGAATGTCAGTAAATTAAACTACCTTTTGTTTTTGTATCATGGCGTTTTCTTTTCTCGAAATAATGTTGCCATATTTTCCTCAGCCCTTTCACAGCTTTACGTGTTCATTTCTCAAAATATTGTCCTCCGAGTAAGCAAAAGTGCTATACTTTCTGCTAATATAGCCATTTTGCAGGACAAAAAGCAACCTACTGCAAATGTTACAATATTTATAAGAAGGCAAAATTGTTCTATAGAAAAGAAAACGCCATACGTTTGTAATTTACCTCCTTTTTAATAACTAAGTAATACAAGCATGACTTCTGATGTAAGGCTTAGCTACGTATAACGACAGTTTCCTTTGTTAAACAAACATAAAGTGGTGTACAGCTTTGCTACGTATAATCTTTGTTAACCAAACAAGAATTTATTGAATTTATTAGTCTTTTTAATTGTAATTTTTGTATTTAAATAAAACATGTGAATTCTAGTTGAAACATTTTAGCCGTTTTTAGCCGTTTTTTTTGTCCAATCTAGCCGGTCGCCTCTAAAAGTTCTGGCAACACTGACGGTGACACCCAAGACATTGCACATTTCTGCAACACAGGGGAAAGAATAGAGATACTTGAGTATGCCTCTCGATTGGAAAGAGTAATAAACATTGGGGCTTTCGTGATAAGGTTTGTAAACAGGCTTAAGTCCAAGGTTGCGGATGCAAATAAAGATAAGCATAAAAGGAGGAGTGGAAAAACAATTGAGAAAAAGTGGTCAGATGATGAGAGGTGAGATGTTGCTGAATGAGGAAAGAGCTGCTGCAATGCGGTTCCTGATTCAGGCAGAACAGGAAAGATATTATGGGAAAGAAATGGTGGCCTTGAGGAAAGGTATACCATTGCAAGATTGTAGTAATATAGGGTGCATTCCAAAACGTCAAAATACAAAGCATCAGTATCTTTTATTTCTAAACCTCATCAGATTGTGATGCCAAATGTGCGAAACCATGTTTAGATGCTAATTTTTAACTAGGTTGCGCAAGCTGGACTTTTTCTCCTAGTGCGGTTTAGAAATAAAAGAGACTGATGCTTTGTATTTTGACGTTTTGGAATGCAGCCATACTCTCTCTTGCTGCAAGATTGAAAGATGGTATTCTAAGAGCACACGGCCGGTTATCGCAGGCCAGGGAAGAATATGAGTTTCGACATCCAGCGATTATTCCACATGAATCGCGGTTAGCGTAGCTCATCATGAAGCAGGCACATGAGCAAACAAAGCACGGGTCGGTACAATTGATGATGCAGTACATAAGACAGCGATACTGGTTGGTCAGGTTAAAAAGCACTATAAGGAATTTCGTACATAAGTGTATTGTCTGTGTTCGCTATAGCCGTCGTTTCGAAACTCAGCTCATGGCTGATTTACCGGGGGAGAGAGTGCAGGCAGGCAAGCCATTTCTTTGCACAGGAGTGGACTATGCTGGTCCAATGGAGATGAAAATACAGGAAGGAAGTCAATCAGTAAGAAGGAAATTTTGGATAGTGATTTTCGGTAGCCTGAAGACAAGGGCGGTGCATATAGGTCATGTTCTCAGTTTGACTGCTGTAGAGTTCATCGCGTGCTATGAAAGATTTATCAGCAGGCGCGGGCGTTGCGAAAGAATGTTTAGTGACAATGGCACCTTCGTAGGAGCGGCCAAGGAGATACGTAAGTCCTTTGACATTTGGAAAGAGAGAGAACAGACGGAAATTGTATCGCAATCAGGGAACAAAGAAACAGAATGGAGGTTTATGACGCCAGCAGCTGGGGTATTTACGAAGCAGCGGTTAAGTCGATGAAATATAATTTCACTCGCGTTGTTGGACAGAAGGTTCTGACCTACAATCAGCTTTCGACTTTATTACCGCAAATCGAGGCCATTCTGAATTCGAGACCATTGTATCCGCTTAGTGATGATCCAAGTGACATCCAGGCTCTAACGCCGGGACATTTTTTAGTCGGAGAACCTCTGGTTCTTCCACCGCCGTTCAGTATGGATGAATGTTCTCAGGCAAAGGGGCTAAAATTGTGGAAAGAGAGACAAAATATCCTGTTGCATATCTGGAAAAGATGGAAAGAGGAATATTTAGTAACACTACAGGAAAGGAAAAAATGGAGAAAGGAGAAAGAACGCGTTAAAATAGGACAGTTGGTCCCTTTGAAAGGCGAGAACTTTCCACCAGCCCAATGGGGTATGGGACGAATCACGGAACTTGTCACCAGCAGAGATGGTGTGGTGAGATCGGTGGTAGTGCGGACAGCAACTAGGGATCTGAAGCGGCCTATACAGAAGATTTGTATATTGCCTGTGGATACGGAAGGGGAGGAAAGAGCCTCACTACAGGAGGATGTGTAAGGGATGCTGAGGAAAAACCAGAGGTTTTTGCCGGGAGTGTAGCGTATCGATACGCATTGCCTCTGTTCTTATGTGGTTTTATTTCATATGGTTTTAATGTAATGCGATAGCAACACTTTTCTGTGGTGTCATCGAGATGTCAGAATAGCAAGTGACCGGTGAGGGTCACTTGGAAAGAGGAAGTCAAAGAATAAAGAGTGGCTTTTTTGCCGAATGGCTTTTTCCACTAAAGTGTAGTGTGTTTCTGTTTGTGGGGCCTTCGGGGGTTTGGGAATCAGCATGTGATATGAAACATATGCATATGAGTCGGAACTTCGTTTTTCTCATATGCATTATTTCGGTTTTTTTAATATGCATTATTGCGGTTTTCAACTGAAACTGTTCATATATGCATTATTTCGGTTTTTTCGTATGCATTATTTCGGTTTTGAGTCGAAACTGTGCATGTATGCATTACTTCGGTTTTTGTCATATGCATTATTTCGGTTTTGAACCGAAACTGTGCATGTAAGCATTACTTCGTTTTTCTTGTATGCATTACTTCGGTTTTGAGTCGAAACTGTGCCTGTATGCATTACTTCGTTTTTTCTCATATGCATAATTTCGGTTTTTCTAATATGCATTATTGCGGTTTTCAACCGAAACTGTGCACATATGCATTATTTCGGTTTTTTTTCGTCGGTTCAACCGAAACTGCGCCTATATGCATTATTTCGGTTTTTTCGTATGCATTACTTCGGTTTTTTTCATATGCATTATTTCGTATGCACAGTTTCCATATGCACAACTTCAGGGTGCCGAAATTTCGCATACTGGTGTCATTTAGCCCAACTTAAAAGATAGGGTATCCCGATTAGACAAAGGGGCGTGGCACCTCCCATAAAAACGGAATTTTTCATGCTGCATACCTCTCGAAGTATTTGTGGTAGAGTACTGGAACTTGGTATGGAGATATTTGATATCAATACTATACTCATGGAAAAATATGGGTTCTTGGAAAAGGGTCCGTGGCACCTGCCATACAGACTGAATTTTTTATACTACCACCTGTTACGAAATTAACTTAATTCAAAGTATTTTATAAGTTAAATGAATTATTATTATTAGAAATGGCGACTAATTGCATGATCTACACTTTTTTCTAACCTATTTTTATGATAAACCTTACGGTTTAGCTGAAAAATTGTAAACATCAATGTGACCTTTGACCTTGAATAATTTTTTTAAAGATCTGGGATGGATAAGGACTTTTCACATTTCATTTATAATGACGTTCGTAACATTCGTACCAATTTTCAGCTTTATGTGAGTTACTGCAACCTTGAAAATTTAACTTGACCGGGCTAATAGAAAACAATTTTGAAAATATGGTTTACATAGAGTAGCAATTAAAAAATATTAGTTACGCGGGTTATAATGTACTTCAATTGGGTTGACCTGTGATCATTTATGAAAAAACATTGTGCTTTACTTTTTTCGATATAGAACAATCCTAGGGGGTGGGAGCATTATAATTCCGACTTAACTGTTTTTGGACCACCCTAATGTACATACTGAAAGAAATACACTACATAAATGTTCACATCGTCGCTCCCAACGAAGAGTAGCAAATCTCAAATTACCGTGGAAGACTAGCACGTTTCACTATTCGCGTCGAAGTCTGGCACATTTCATTATTCGCGTCGAAAAGTAGGACATTTCAGATACTCGCGTCGAAGACTAGCTCATTTCATTATACGCGTCGAAAAGTAGGACATTGCAGATTCTCGCGTGGAAGAGTAGCACAATTCAGATTCTCTCGATTTTTTCGTGGAAAAGTAGTACATTTCAGATTCTGTATGGAGCTTTTCGGTCTTTTATTATAAATAAAATAAATGTTTATTTTCCTCCTACGCGTTTCGATGCATATTCGCGTCTTCCTTAGGGAGCTATTCATATATGAGCCATTCTTTTATAAGTCGGACGGATTTCGTAAAAAAAATTATGTCATGGCTCCAATTCGATTAAAATTTTTTATGGGTTCTATACATGAAATTAGCTCACGTATTCGAGGAAGTTTTTTTTTAATTTTTTTTCTTCGGAGATATCTGTCAAAGTTTGCATTTTTTCGTGATTCTGACTTATCATGTACTTCTTCAAATCGTTGTATCTCGGGTTCTGCTCATCGTAGAGACTTCATCTTAACGTCGTTTAAAGCTAAAGAAACGGGCTTAACATTTCTATATATAAGATGGTCAAGATTGTCCTAAAGCTAACTTAGCTATTAACAGCTGAACTTTTTGAAGTTGATTTGCATAGTGAAGACCAGTAAATTAGGGAGTCAAAATTATATCATCGTAATTCTTGTTTAATTCTCTATAAAAAAACGTGGTTATATGTGAGATATATTTAGTAAGGTGTTAAACATCGGGTTTTTGCAAACAGTAAAATTTTATTGCGGATTCCGATATAATACCTATCCAGAAATAATATTTGTACGGCAAGATTTTTCTGTAAGGCGGCAAACCCCTAGAAATGGGCGTGGCAATTGCAGGACTAAAGTTAGCAAAACGCGGATTTTATTGCGGATTTCGGCAGAATATCGCTTCGTTAACAACATTTGTTCCACAGCTTTTCCAATCCATATAGATATTCTGAAGAAATCCACAATAAAGTCTAAATTTATGACCTTTGGTTTTAATATAGCCATACCCATTTCTAGAATATAATGGTTATAAGCCATAAAATAACAAAAAACAAATAACAAGTTTAAAACTTTGTAGAAAACTAAAAAAAAAATCAATAAACTTTCATCCAAATTTCAAACTTATTTTCTACCGTTGTTACGGTTTTCTTTCATATAAAAATAAATTGTGTTTATTCGTTATATGGGAGCAAATGGGACAAAAAGAATCAACGGTAATTTTAAGACTCTTGAAATTTGCACATTATCACACTCCAATTGAATGGGCTATAAACCTGCATACTCAAAAAATTTTAACACTTCTGAGTAAATAAGTTTGAAATTTGTATGAAAATTAGTTGATTTTTTTTTTTAATTTCTGCAAAGTTTTAAACGTGGGTTTACATGGATTTTTTTTTTTGTTTTTTTAATTAACTTTATTTTGATTGAAATTGAACATCTGAAAGAAACTTCAATGGTTAACCATAAAACAATATGAATTGCATAAAGCTTATAAGGGAAAAATACCTTTAAAAAAACGAAAAGTGGATGATATTTAGCAAATGATCACTAAACGCTATATACCGTCTGAATTTCATGATTTTTATAATACAATTATACGAATAGCGATTACGCGGCTAAAAAACAACAAAGCGACTGGAGCTGGGCGGACTGCCAGCCGAGCTATTCAAGTACGGCGGCGAATAGCTGATAAGGTGCATGCATCAACTCTTATGCAGAGTATGGTTAGATGAACGCATGCTCGACGACTGGAAATTAAATGTGCTCTGCCCAATCCACAAGAAAGGCTATCCCGCCATATGCGCCAACTACCGCGGGATCAGCCTTCTAAGCGTAGGTTACAAGGTCTTATCGAGTGTATTGTGTGAAAGACTAAATCCCACCGTCAACGAACTGATTGGGCCTTATCAGTGCGGCTTTAGACCTGGAAAGTCCACCATAAACCAGGTATTCACAATACGCCCAATCTTGAAAAGACTCGCGAGAATAGGATTGACTCACACCACCTATTTGTCGATTTTAAAGCTGTTTTCGTCAACACGAAAATAAGTTATCTTGATGCCGCGATGTCTGAATTTGGTATCCCCGCGAAACTAATTCGGCTGTGTAAAATGACGTTGAGCAATACCATCAGCTCTGTCAGAATTGGGAAGGACCTCTCCGAGCCATTTGCTACCAAACGAGGTTTCAGACAACCTGATTTCTTTAACCTGATGTTGGAGAAGATAATAAGAACCGCAGAACTGAATCACAAGTGTGGAAAAGTAGACAACTTCGTTTATTTGGGAACCAGCATTTACACCCAAGATTCATAGAATAGAAGGTTACGACATAGTGCTGTCAAAAATTTTTTTTTCCTCCAGGGACGTAGTTGCGAAGTAAGTTATGATTGACTGAAATTTAAAACAAAAGAAGAGTACACAAAACGCAGAAAATACATTTGTCGTATGGCATATTTTAGTAATCATAATCAAATGGGCATTTTTGATACAAAATATTGACAAAGCTTATTATAACAACATAAAATGTTATAACTTCACATGATATTAATATAGATAATATTCGTACAATAGTGACAAATTAAATGTGTATCAAATGATTATTGAAATTAGCTAGTGATTTCATTCATATTCCGTCTCTTATTAGGATAATTACCATTATTTAATTTTCTTATTAGTGTATATCGACACCTGTGGAAGTTCGACATATCTCGGTAGCCAGTTCGAAATTCTGAAAAAGGGTGTTTTCCAATAAAATTGTGAAATAGGGCGTTCTTCAATGAAATTCTGAAGTAGGGCGTTCTTGAAAAGTTTTCTGAGATAAAGTGTTTTCGAACTAGCTGCCGAGATAGGTCGATCTTAAACTCAGGTGTCGCTATATACATACATATGTACCTTCGAGTACGAAAAAATTGTGTTTTTACTTTATCACTGCAGGAAGTGTCGTGAGCAGACCAGGGAAACCTTGGAACATCTTCTCTACAGATGCCCTGCACTGTCTAACACACGACTAAAATGCTTGGGAGCCTATCAATTCGGGAAGATAGCAGACAACTCAAAAGTAGAGCCGAAATTTCTACTAAAATTCGCAAAAAGCGCGGATATCGTTTGTTATGTCTACTTTAACGCGTAAAAAGGGTTCCAACTGGCAACGCTAAGGGCATACCGGTCTATTTGCGCCTCAACGCGGGCCAGATAAAACTAACCTAACCTTATTACTGTAGTCCACATGTTTTGCCGCCTCAAGGTGTTTCTGCAAATAACCTTCCGTAAGGAAAAGCACTCCTCGATTTTTCTTTTTAAAAATTATGTTCAGGGCTGAAGTGTGCACTAACCTACATTCCGTGGGTGTGGCTAAGCGTCCTTCAGATACATTGTCTAGAGTCCGACCGATTAATCGGATTCGGCATTAGCTAGTATCGGCAGCATTGAGTATCGGCATCGGCATCAGCCGTTTTTCGCCGATTCTTTGGAATTTCTTTTCATATCTTCAGGTGAAGCGACAGACAACAGCCAATATCAAAAAACATTTACCCACTAGAACTTGAAGGGAGATCTCTCAATGTGGGGAATAAAAGAGTACTCCCTTTGGCCTGATTTCGGAGCAATAGGAGAGATTTGTCGGTTTTGACATCCTTTATAACTCGCTTAGGACCCAAATCGGAGATCTCCTAAGTGAGCAACAAAAGAATACTCCCAGAGGCATGATTTTGGAGAAATAAACGGTTTTTGTCGATTTTGTTCTCCCTTATTACTCGTTTAGGAGCCAAGCGGGAGATCTCACATGTGAGGAATAAAAGAACACTCCTTGAGGCATGATTTCGGAGCAACAACTGAGATTTGTCGGTTTTGTACTCCGTTATTTCTCGCTTAGGAGCAAAAAGCGATGTCTCCAAAGAGAGTAATCCAAGAGTATTCCTTTTGATTGATAGGGTAGCTCGGCACCTCGTTCAAAAGAAATTTTGTGTTATTGGAAAAATTTATCATAAAGAAAACTACAGAAAATAATTCATATGTAAACAATATAAGTAAGATGCAATAATTTTTTGTCGATAGCACACATTTAAATGAAGGTCCGTCGGTATGTATTGCAACTTCTGTTTAAATTTATTAAATGTTGTATTATATACCGCTAAATACTTTTCAGATTAGCAAATTAGTGTCAGCATTTACGTATGACCACCTGGTTTTAACGTTCATATAATGCCGGTCCAGAGCTTTTACTGGGGGACATAGATATCAGATGGGCAAAGTAACCTTCACATTGATCTTGGTTAAAACAAGAAAGTTTTATACACTCTCCCTATTTGCGTGAGCTCCTCAACACCCAAGCATCCCGACACCCAGGAAATCATGTAGTTATCTTACCGTTTTATTATTATTCTGTTTTATTTGAATGTATTTGCTCGCATTAGAATTCCAATATTAATCAAAAATGGAATAAGTATTATTTATGTATGTTTTGTCTGATCTCGTACTTATAGGTATCTGTTAAGATCTTTTAATATTGTATACATGCATTTGATTAAAAAATTATATAAAAAAGGGATTGCGTAAATAGCAAAATATGTGGGGCACTGAAAAGCTATTTTATTACTCATACAGGAGGCTTTCGGGATGCCTCTCATGGGAGAACTCCCTTATTGATCGTTCGGGAGGTATGTTTTTCTATGTGCACTCCCTTATTGTCTTTTTGGGAGGGATAGGGGAGGATTTTATGGGAGTGCGTACTCCCGTATTGCTCCCTTAGGAGGTTTGTGGGATGATATTTCTGTGTGTGGTTCCCGATTGCTCGTTTAGGAGATAAAAGGGATTACTCCCCCTCCTAGGACATACAATGTTAAAGGGAGTATACAAAATTACATGCTTATACAAAGAAGTATAGGGTGCAATGGGGAGTGTTCGTATACTCCCCAGGGAATACTCACCGAGCAATCGTTCTACTGGGTGCAGACAGCTCACAAAAATGATTTTTTTTTTGGTTGAAGATGTTTCACGTTTTTTCCATACAAAAGTATGTTCGACAATTTCCTTTTATATGGAGGACACTAGAAGCTGGAAACTTACACTTCATTATACTAGAATTAA
The DNA here is from genome assembly GCF_013731165.1 of Rhagoletis pomonella. Lineage (NCBI taxonomy): Eukaryota > Metazoa > Arthropoda > Insecta > Diptera > Tephritidae > Rhagoletis > Rhagoletis pomonella. The sequence goes on along the minus strand of NW_023458556.1, from coordinate 90,528,020 downwards.
ATGGTCTACAAAACTGCATACCAAAATTCTGATTAAAAAGTTTGAAATTTTGGTGAAAATAAGCAGAATTTTTTTTATTGTATACCAGCTAGACTTTTAGATAAAAAATAATAATAAACATTAAATAAACAAAAGACAAATGCCAAATGCCAAAACCGGTCAAAATATCAAAATTTCTTTACTTTTTGGACCACTATATGTATGTACTAGGGATGGCAATCCCGTGATCCCGGGATTTCGGGATCCCGGTATTTTTTAAGTCCCGAATATCCCGGGATTAGTCGATTTAAATCCCGGGATTGCTGGAAACAATTTTTTTGTTAGCCAATTAAATTTTTATCACAAATATCCCCTCTCAAGGGCAAAACAAGATTTTTTTGCAACCCTTAATGCTATAATTTCTTTAAGATCGCATTTCTATCAAAAGAAGGAATAATTTTGCTTCGCTCAAAATGGAATAGGTGATGCACTTATATATTTATTTTTTACTTAAATGTGTTAACTTTTTTATTATTACTTAAATATACTGATAATATTTTAAATTGATCTCAAACAGTGATTTAAAAAATTTTATATAGTTACATAGGCAGTTACTGCTGTACCAAATACAGTCAATTACAAAAATATTTTGCATTGATTTTTTTGCAATATTCAAAATATTTTTCATGGTATTTTTTTGTTAATTAAAAAAAATATATAGCTCATTTTACAACAAAAATCATGTAAATCAAAATTTCACACTTTAGAGAAAGTTGGTTTAAGTTCACCAAATTATCATAAAAATATCAAACTTTTTAATCATAATTTTTACAAAAAATTCTATTATGCAGTTTTATAGCCCATTCAATTTAATACAATAAAGTGCAATTTTAAAGTTGCTAAAAACTCCCTTGATTTTTGAATTTTTTTTAATGACGATGTTGGGCATTTTCTTCCTTATAACGAATTTTTTTAAGGCAAAAAAAAAACTATAAAATGTCAACGCGATGTTTTAGCAACTTCAAAATTGCAATACATATATATTTTTTTTACATTAACAAAAAAAATACCATGAAAAATATTCTGAATATTGCAAAAAAACTCTATGCAAAATATTTCTGTGAGTGACCGTATATGCATTTGTACTTGTAGTACAAAAACTATGTTATAAATTAATGAGGATATGTACATACATACATACATACATATGTATATGTTTGTCAAATTTTGTTTGTTTTTTGTTGATTGAAAATACTGATTTATCGCCTTAATAAATATGTAAATGAATTACAATAAATTGTACTTTTTTTTTGTTATAGCAATCTGATTTAAAATACTATAATAGGATGATCACAGATGTGTTGCATTTTTGCCGGAATTTCGGGACGATTCCGGGATCCCGGGATTGTATTTTCAGATCCCGAAAATCTCGGGATCGACAAAACCCCGAAAATTTACATCCCTAGTATGTACATACATACATGGCATATTAGTTCTTATGCATTGAGTGCAAAGAGTGTATTTTAGTACAAAACGAAATGAAATTTTATGTTCCTAAATATTTCTTGCTTAGCACCATATAAAAAAGTGTTTTATGTAATGTACATAAATGATTTATGTACATATATTTTTACAGGTGCATATGTAATGTTGCATAACAAGCCAATTAACTCAATTACTTGTTTTCTTTTGTTTTGTTAACTCCGGCAAATTAACTGATTTTATGAATTAACACATTTATTTGTAATTTTTTATGGAATCGGCATCGGCATCGGCCGATTCTTTCCCCATAAGCCGATTAATCGGCATCGGCATGGGTACCTGAAAAAAAATTGGAATCGGTCGAACTCTAACATTGCCTACCCACGAGAATGTGATCTGGCTAGTGCCAATCAAATCAGGCTCTTGATATTAAAAAAAAAGTATGTATTTTTTACTAAATTTGTGTATTTTTAAAATATAACACTGTGCAACACTGGGAAGTTATGTATATTTTCTGGTAGGTCTTTTTGAGTAGAACAAGAATTGAAATATGAAAGTTGCCAAACACCCCCAAAATCTTAATTTACTGTTAAAAACCCGGTTTTTCGTACTTTTGCGCACTTACAAGCTTGTAACTTATTATGAACTGAGTTTCAGTTTATTTTCGAGTTTAAAAAGAAGAAACTTAGGCCTTTCGAATGATATATGTGTGAATGCAGAAACCTTAAGACATCTGTGTGTATTTACCCAGCAAACACTTTTATTTTTTACTTTTTCGCCTTTTTTCAATTTCGATGAGGTTTTACGCACTATTTTAAAAGAAAACCGTAATAACCCTACATTGATTGTAAACTAAATTTAATAACGAGTAAAATGAGTGTATATGTTCAAAAATCGGATGAAAGTTGACCGAGTTATTAAAATTTTTATGAAAACAAAATCTTTGAAAAAATGTTATTTTTGGCTATAGAACTCAAAAATGTTTGCTTGACAGTTTTTTTTTAAATTTGGCGTTTTCTATGATCGCAAAGTATGGCCATCCCGCGAGCCGCATCAAATAAGCGGGAAAATGTTTTAAACATCCCATTTGTTAAAGCTGAAAATGCTGTCCTACCACCACTGCGTTGAAACTATGGTATTCTCGCAGTCTTGCAAAGCCCTTGCACGGTGCACGGATTGCATGGTGTTCCATATGAAAACCGGTTTTTTTTTTCGTGCAATCCGTACAATCCATACTTTGCGATCATTGAAAACGTAAAATAAAAAAGGTCAAGCAAACAGTTTTGAGTCGTATGGGCAAAAATATAATTTTTTCAAAAATTTTGTTTTCATAAAAAGTTGAATAACTCAGTAAACTTACATCCGATTTTTGAAAATAAACACTAGTTACTTTCGTTATTAAATTTAGTTTTACAATCAATTTAGGACTAGTTGGCTTTTCTTATAACTTGTAAAAAAAATAGGATGTAAATAGCGACGCTTTTTGTCATCTTAAAGTGGTGTTCCCAAAATTAAATGAAGCCAAATTAAAAGGAGGTATTAATTTTTTATTCTCTAATTTCCTGTATTTTCATAGGACCTCAAATTCATAAAATTATGAGCGACGTGAGCTTTTTGAACAAGCTAAGCTCTGTAGAAAAACGTGCATCAAATAATTTCCTTGGAAACCACAGAAGCGACGACTATGTCACGGTTTTTAACGAATTTTTGAATGCTTACGGTGAAGTGGGTGTAACATGTCCATAAAAATTCATTTGCATTTGGACTTCTTCCCACATAATTTGGTCCAGTTCAGTGATGAGCAAGGCTAACACTTTCACCAAGGAATAGCTACAATTAAAAAACGCTCCGAAGGAAAGAATAAAATAAAAATGATCTCAGAATGTTGCTGGTCACTAGAAACAGATGTTGCTGAGTTATGAAAAAAACGGTCAAGCAAACGTTTTTGAGTTGTATAGCCAAAAATAATATGTTTGCAAAAATTTTGTTTTCATAAAAAGTTTAATAACTCAGTAAACTTCCGATTTTTGAAAATAAGCACTCATTTTACTCATTATTAAATTTAGTTTTACAATCAATTTAGGACGATTATGGCTTTCTTATAAAATAGTGCGTAAAAACCTCACCGAAATTGAAAAAAAGCGAAAAAAGTAAAAAATAAATGTGTTTGCTGGGTAAATACACACGGATCTCTTAAGGCTTCTTCATTGGCATATACAGGTATCATTCGAAAGGCCTAAGTTTCTTCTTTTTAAACCCGGCAATAAACTGAAACTCAGTTCATAATCATCTAAGTTACAGGCTTATAAGTGCGCAAAAGTACGAAAAACTAGATTTTTGACGGTAAATCAAGATTTTGGAGGTGGTTGGCAAATTTCATATTTCGATTCTTGTTTTACTCAAAAAGACCTACCAGAAAATATACATAACTTCCCAGGTATTTTTTAGTGTCGCACTGTGTTATCTTATAAAAATACACTAATTTAGTAAAATAATGCATCACTTTTTTTAATATCAAGAGCCTGATTTGACTGACACTAGCCAGGTCACATTCTCGTGGGATAGACAATGTATCTGAAGGACGCTTAACCACACCCATGGAATGTATGTTAGTGCACACTACAGTCCTGAACATAATTTTTAAAAAGCTTTATTCTTTTTTGTAGCAATGTGTAATTTTTTAGGAATCTGGCAACTCAAAGAGCCATCTACGTCATCAAGATGGCGGGCATGGCTGATGTCGTAACCTTGTATTCTATGAACCTTGATTAACACCAATAATAATGTCAGCCTTGAAATCCAACGGAGAATCACTCTTTCCAAGTGTGAACCATATCGCACACCGTCTTCAAAAGAATCACAATAGGTTTTTAAACAAATTATAACAAAAATTTGCTCCAGCTCTTGCTGAAAGGTAAATAAAAGCTCTGTGTACATTTTTAGCGCATAATTTCAAAAATGCCAAATTTTGAGTTGTGACTCTTTTGAAGACGGTGTGCGATATGAATCAATTGTTCGTTTCTTTCTCTTTATGTACCGTATGCGTTGTTTGGATCATTAATTGGACCAATTCGTTTTCATCGTATTTTCATTGTGACTTATTGTGTGCAAAAAAAATTTTAAAATGCTGCTAAAAGTGTTTCTGCAACATTTAAAAAAAATTATCCATAATAAAGTATATTTTTTTAAACAAAAGGGTTATAACCAATAATACAATTAATTAACACAATTAATAATACAATTTATTAAAGAAAATTAAATAAAAACATCAAACCTTGAAAATTATTCGTGGTTTTTGTTAGGAAACTTTGTAAACATTTACAAACAACATTTCATAGCGGCAAAATAAAGTCATAGACATTTGAAATTTATGGCAGTTCTTATATAAGTCTCAACCAACAATAATATGCCATCAAAAAAGTTTTAGCCCCACCCAATTTGATTCAGGTCGGATAGGGGTATGGGCACGGAGGCATGGACAATGAAAACATCTGATGAAGCGGCTCTTGGAGTTTGCGAGAGAAAGATTCTGCGGAAGATTTACGGGCCTTTGCGCGTTGGCGATGGCGAATACAGCAGACGGTTTAACGATGAGCTGTATGAGCTTTACAACGATATAGACATAGTGCAGCGAATTAAAATTCAGCAGCTCCGCAGGCTAGGTCATGTCGTTCGAATGGACAGAAACGCTCCATCTCTGAAAGTATTCAACGCGGGTCGCGATGCTGGTAACAGAGGAAGAGGAAGTTGGCACAGAAGAGAAACGACTGGCGTGCTGTTTTGGACACGTCCAAAATCGCTTAGGCGGTTACAACGTCAATAAAGAAGAAGAACCCAACCACTAATTCCCTACGGTACAAGCTCAACGATTTAAGAAATACCTTAGCCAAAAAATTTAAAAAAGGTGGATTTTTTCCAACAAAAAAAATTACTCAATACATCATAAAAGCCTAATTTTAGATATTTCGTAAAAAGGTAAATTGTTTATAAAAAAACATTAATGAGCAAATTATTTTTAATTAAATAAATAAAATAATTTGTTAATAAAATGTGTGTTTCTTTTTAATTCATCAAGTATTTTAAAAGTAATTGGTATTGTTTTGTGCCCTAATTTCATAGTACGCAAACCTTACTATCACAAGCGAAATGATAAAAAACCTGCCTCAAATTGTTATAAGATACTTGCTAAATGGCTATGTGGCAACACCGTCACAGTCAGCGATTGGCAAAACGCAACCGACTTCGTGTTTTGAATTTGAATTATAACTGACGCCGGAGCTTTGTCTACGCATTCACAAAATACTGCGCATTTTACAACTGGGTGTTAGGTGGTCATTTGCCGCCTTAAATAACCAAACGATACTGTTATGTCCATGAGGAGAAGTTCCCTGGTGGCAACAATGATTCGGATCTATAGTGAATGTGCCCTAGAAACTTTATCTTATAGTTGGTGGCAATTTCAAAATGGATGCGTATCCTTCTTCAACAGAAATACAATATATGCCTTGTTTGTACCAATGTAAGAACCGCATTTACAATAAAACGATTTAACTCAACACATATTTCTTTCAAAAGTTTATACCTGTGTCTTTATAGCGCCCTCGCTGAAACCGTATTCAAAAGTAAATAAAATTTGTTGTTTTCTTTCGACATTTCTTTAATAATTAATTTGCGCGATTGACCGAAATAGAAGCGAACAATAATTCAAATTTATTATAATAATAATTCAAATTTAAAACGGGCTGTATAAAGAAAACCAGCCTTTTTTCACTCCGCGTTAAATGAGTGATGTGTTTATACCTGTTTTCTAACCGATGTGAGAAATAAAACACCGATTTGAAAACAAAATCGAGTCAATACACTTTTGAATTTCTGAGCGTATTGAAATTTGGTTTATGCTTCCGTTTTGAATCACAGCGAACTGGGTCAAAGCGCTTTATGTGTCGGTATAAACAAGGTAATACATACCTACACTGAGATGAAATACCTTAAAAGCCAGTTTCACGAAAGCAATTTAAGTGAAAAATTATTTTTTTCTGTAAGGTTCTATATTAAATTCAATTAAAAAAATAAATTTTGATTAAATTGCTTTCATGAAATTGGCTTTTAAGGTATTTCGACAGGTGGTGATTTGAGATTTACCACTGCACAACTCAACCCTGGTGTGTCCGAATGAAGCTTGAACGCATTGGCAAATCGCATCCATTGGGCCAATCGTAACACACGAGAGTTCGATATACAGTATATTTTGCTTAGCTGCACATCCTTCTTTGCACGAAAAACTTGTGCACGTAACCGAAAAAGGCACTTAAGCGAATTTTCTTTACTACTTCAATGAGGAAGGTATCCGAATCCCTATGAAACCAAATATTGGCGGAGCCGTTACCATGTAGAAATTACTGCAAGCGAAATTTTTACCGATTGCTATCTAATTATCTATATAACTACATAAATTAATAGCCATTTTCGTTGTTCTGCGAGATGAGCAAAATAGAGCCAGTGCAGGTAAACGTAATACTTTCATTGATAATTGATACTAGTCGCACAATTTTTAAGGCAGGTATCGCCAATGTGCAGGTATGTTGAATGCATCTATCGGAGAAGTTTCCTTATAAATTTTAAAAATAATGCCTCTGATGTGCATTTTGGGGTAGGTATCTTAAATGTGCACTTAAGCATAGAGGCAGCAAAGCAAAATATACTGTACTCAATGGTGCAACAGGTCGATTTAGTCTGACATTCACGGCACCTTTTCTCACTTGTCGATTTTTAGTAATAACTCGACCTCCGCATCACCTGACAGCTCTCTTTTGCAATTGGACTGCCTTTACCGTTTCCAATACATGTGTTGAATATTCGCCAAATCGGATCATAAAAAAGCGCCAACTTACGGATTAAATTGTGAAACTAAACTATCCAGGGACCCACTCAAACATACACACAAAAGTTTGTTAAAATTTCTCCAGCCATTTAGTATTTCACTCGCAAATATACCTACAGAAGAATTATATACACATTCAAAGATAAGTAAAAGTCAGTACGTTTGTCCATTGCCACGCCCTCTTTTCAAAGAGTCCATTTTTCACAATGACTATGGGATTGATTTCATATATCTCCATACGAAGTGTTCCAGTACTGTACCATGAACACTTCCAGAGATATGCAGTATGAAATTCGGCTTGTATGGTAGGTGCCACGCCCCGTATTCCAATAGCTCCATATTTTCTCCATGACTACGCCATTAATTTCATATATCTCCACACAAAGTTCCAGTATTTTACCAAGAACAATTCTAGAGATATGCAATAAGAAAAATTCGACTTGTAGGGGAGGTGCCCGTATAAAGTTCCAGTACTCTACCATGACCACTTCTAGAGATACTTATTATGAAAAGTTCGGTTTGTATAGGAGGTGACACGCCCCTTTTTCAATAACTCCAGTTTTTCTCCATGAGTATTTGATTGATTTCATATATTTCCGTACTAAGTTCAAAAATTTTACCATGAACGCTTCCAGAAATATGCAGTATGAAATATTCGGGTTGTATGGGAGGTACCACGTCCTGTTTTCCAATAGCTCCAATTTTTCTGCAAGAGTATGCGATTGATTTTATATATCTCCACCAGTGTTGCCACTTGAGTTTAGTTTTAGGTACCAAAATGCCTACCAAATCGGTTTCCAAACTACCAAATTTTTGTTCATCATTAAAACGAAATTTCTTGAATTTACGGGGTTTTTAGCTACACAAATTTATTGTTTACGGTGTTGGTTAACCATTCATACCAATATTTAAAGTTAAACAAAACAAATTTGGGCTTTTAAATAATTAACTTAATTAATTTAAGAATTAACGTATTGCGTAAAAAACTTTTGTAATAAATGTATGTAAATACCTTTGAGATTAATTCAATTCATATCAAAAACTGTTTATGTTTGAAAAAACAAAATCTGAGATTTTATGCATTTCAATAAAAAAAATTCCAAATTTTGTTTCAATTTGCATACACTCACACTTTGCAAATTGCCTATCACCAATTTTTCTTTCAAGACGATAGGCAAATTTTCTTTCAATTTCAACAGCTGATCGATCATAGCTTTGGGAAGTCAGTTTTTGTTTGCAGAAAATTGTGTGCTTAGTAAAATTTGGAAAAAACAAAGAAAAATTATACGTGTGAGCAAGTGAAAGCAATGTTTTCAACGTGTAAACGCAAAGTAAGTGAACAAATTTTCATGCTCATTTTGATTGACTTTTCAAAACATTTTTGCCTACCAAAAGCTTCATCAAACCAACCAAACTACCAAAGGAGAATGAAGCTACCAATTTTGGTCCAATTGGACCAAAACGGCAACGCTGATATCCACACCAAGTTCCAGTACTCTACCATGAACATTTCCAGAGATATGTAGTATGAAAAATTCGGTTTGTATGGGAAGTGCCAGGCGCCCTTTTCCAATTTTTATCCAAGAGTATGGAATTGATTTCATATATCTCCATACCAAGTTCCAGTACTCTACCAAAAATACTTCCAGTGATATGCAGTATGAAATATTCGGTTTGAAAAGGAGGTGCCACGCCATCTTTTCCATAGGTCCAATTTTTCTTCAAGAGTATGCGATCGATTTCATATGCGCCAATACCAAGTTCCAGTACCCTACCATGAACACTTCCGGAGATATGCAGTATGAAAGGTTAGGTTTGTATGGGAGGTGCCACGCCCCCTTTTCCAATAGCTCCAATTTTTTTCCAAGAGTATGCGATCGATTTCATATACATACATCAATACCAAGTTCCAGTACTGTGCCATGAACACCTCCAGAGATTTGCAGTATGAAAAATTCACGCCCCCTTTTCGGATAGCTCCAATTTCTCTCCAAGAGTATGCGATGGATTTCATGGGGGGGTGAAATAATACAAACGGCAATAACGCAAATTTGTGTTATTTCCCAATTGAATGTGAAATAACACAAATTTGCTTTATTTCATTTTTCGTTGAGCAATAAGACCAACTTTTATACTTAACAATTTGAGTAATAAAGCAAACTAGTGCACATATGTACGTAGTCACCCAGTTACATTTGACAAAAAGTAGTACATGAACAAGTTAAATGGACGGATTTGTAAGTATACAATTTTGAAAGTGGCCGGCGTCGCGGCGGTCCAAATTCGCGCGCCGGGTTCGACGTCGCGCTCGCGTCCCCCGCCCATCCCATACTTTCGCAATTATGTACTGGTGGCATTATAACCGTTTAGAAAAAGGAAAAATTATAAAATAACACTAGTTCACTTCTGAAAATGCTTTTTAATGTCCAAGTAATGGGAATTATTGTGTATGGTGTTATTGCATGCTGCATCCCACCCATAGTGGAATTTACCAGGTGCCACTGCTTTATTTGAAAATTTGCCTATAAAATGTGACTATAAGGCAGCCGAATGTCAGAAAATAAAGCGAGAAAACCCGTTTTATTACTTCATCTGTTTATTGCGACATGGTTCCATGCAAACATTTTAAGGTTTTCCAGCAATGTTTTTAACAACATATTAAAAAGCATGCAGAAAAAATTCATACAAAAGCGCTATGTCCAATATGCGGAGCAGTTTTTAAAGACGATGATTTTCCTATATTTTGTTAGACTTTTCATAAGTAAAAATATTTTGTGAATATTGCTTTCTTCATATGAATTATATCACTTTTTTTTTTAATTCTAGGCCTATCAAACAGGTTTAGAGCATTTGAGCAAAAACAACATTTGCCTGTATTTTGTTGTTGCTTCTGGTATCGAAGGTGCCAAAAACTGTTCTGATTTTTTTCTTCTACATCAAAGCGTGCCATGCGAAATACGAAACAGGTAAAAAATTTAAATTGAAAAAATGAAAATTGTTGCAGCCTTCTTTCTTAGTAAATTGGTTCGCTTCTCGAAGCATTGGTTCACCATCCTGTGCCAGGCCCAGTAATCATCGGTTGTGCTGCTGAGTTGAGCGAGCTTTCCAAAAGCTGCTATTTAATCGCTGGTTTTGTATGGAAAATGTTTCACATGCAAATAGATTTTAACAATTTAGAATTTTTTTGAGAAGAAATGTAAAATATTTGACATTTTCGAGAACAAATAATTTGAAAAAAATCAAATCAGCTGCTATACTGATATTACCTGTTCAATGTGCCTTGGTTTAATTGTATTTTTGGAATAAACAAAGTTCTTTTTCCTTCTGTCAGTAAACTGTTTTTTTTTTACAAATAGTATAAATAAGCAATGGGAAATAAGGCAAAATTTGTTTTATTTCCAACCTTTGTTGGAAATAAAGCAAAACTCAGATTTTGGTATTATTTCCCATTTAAAAGCGAAATAAAGCAAATTTTGCGTTATTGCAATTTTTCTCCAAAAGTATGCGATGGATTTCATATATGTATCTCCATATCAAGTTCCAGAACTCTACCATGAATATTTCCAGAGATATGGAGTATGAAAAATTCGGTTTGTATGGGAGGTTCCACGCCCCTTTTATATATCGAGATTATTTTAGCCGATAACCATCCTTTGAACGTCTGCAGCAGGTGTCCGAAATTTCAAAAAATTAGGTTCAGCCCTCCTCGAGCTTTGCGATATACATAGATGGATAAGATGGATAAGAGTTGCTGCTTTTAATATTGAGCTCACTTACGTGCAAAAAAACATAGCAGCAGGCTCCCATCCCACTAGAAAACACTATATTTAATACACCATTAGCACTGTTTCTGAAAGATTTCTCTTTATTTTATCTTAAGACTCGATTCTTGGGACGTTGGATGCTGTACCCGAGTGGCCAGATTGGAAAAAGAAAAGCTACCTTTAAACTCTAATAACTCGTAAACTATCAGCTTTCACAAAAAAATTTATATAACAAAAATGGTTATACTGGTCGATATCTTTACGAAAGTGCAGCATTTAACCCTTTAATGCAGTCTGTCATATATGAAACTCATTTTAACCCTTTCAAGGCAGAGGCAAAATGGTTCTCAATATGTTTTCAACGTACTTTTTATTTATTTTTATTTTTTATTTTTATTTTTTTATTTTATTTTTTTTATTTCTTTTTTTTTATTATTATTTTACTATGGAAAAATTTTCTACGATTAATATCTACGCCAACATGAGAAAAAGAAGGTGCAAAAGCATATTGAGAACCTTTTTCCTCTGCCTTGAAAGGGTTAAATGCTGCATTCCATTATCTCTTTTCTAAGCGGAGATCTGATTTTGAAAAAAAACTCGTGTTTTGCCTATAGTGCGTCGCCTGTGGGCATTCTTTCATATATGTATGTATGTGCCATTTCTACCGTTATATATTTTTTGTCTACTCGGTTATTCCGTGGGGAATTCATGCTTTATTTAAATTTAAAAAATTAAATTACTACACCATTTTAATTAATTAGTGTGTAGTCTAGTTTTGTTTTGTAGAAGTTTCGTTAGTATACACTTAAGTTTTTACACATTGAATATATCTGCATATTTATATATTTACGCGTATCTATTTACATTTATTTATGTACAAGTCTACAAAATCTTATTACTAATAAAGCGATTTTTAATCTTCGTTGCTTAACACACATTTTTTCAATTACTTCTTGTGTTGTAATCGGCACATCAGTATGTACCGCTAACATCGTTAAACCATTCAGCCGCTCCTTAATTGTATAAAAAGAAGGGACAAATAAGATAGCATATTCAACAATTGAGTAGTCCACTTGCAAAGTGCGCTATGTAAATTTTTGGTGGGTTTCATGTCCACTAACAGCAGAGTGAAAAATGTTTCTATATTCTGAAAAAAATAGCATGAAATGTTAACTACTCTTGCAAAAGTCGCTATAATACTTATTTATACACTTTCAAATGTCTTCTCTTCGTATGAACTTAGAAAACTGCAAGAAAACGTAGTAGTTTCGGTGCCTAGTGGAAGAGGTCGCAAAAAAGAAGCAAACCAATCTTCCTAGAGGAGAGAACGCGAAAAGCTAAAAAAAGCTAGGTATGTAAAAGTTACTGTTTCAAAACTTGCAATATTAAATTTTTAAATATAAAATTTGCAAATCTACCATACTGCAATTTTATTTTTTTAATGGTATTAGGCTCTTATTTATCCAAATTTTCAGGTAATAAAAAAGATACAGTTCGGATGTTACTTGTTGTCGTAGCCGTTTTTTTCTTAATTTATGGTTTACTTTTATAAAGTCACATAACGCTGTTTGCAAGTGGACTACTCATATATTCATTAAAAGATAATTTGTCATCCGTCTGAAATAAAAAAATTTTAAATCAGAAGGATAAAATAGTATTGTGTTATTAATTCAAAAGTAAATAATTGTAGTTCAATGACGAAGGGGGGGATCTATCCCCCCCCATATCCCCCTGGCTACGCCACTGTATAGGAGTAAGCGACTTGCCGCTTTCCTCAAAGACTCTTTTGAGTACCCATAGACGGAAAGTTGAAGTAAAGTCCATTCCAAATATGGGTATTCAAAATCATTTTAATTCAGACTCCTTTAACTTTTTAAATAAAAAATCTGAAGTCCTAATAGATGCCGGCATCAATGGTCTTAAGCCATTTAGCAGCTCAAATCGAGTTCTATGGCCAATTCTGGGGTCGATAGTGGGTTTTATGACTTCATGAAGGATTTTTGCGAAGAAGTAAAAATACTAAGAACAAGTGGCTTGAGAGTAGGTTCGGAAGAAAATGTAAAGAAATTCAACGTGCGCCTTTTTACTTGCGATTCCCCAGCTCGATCTTTCGTCAGTGGAGTTCAATATTTTAACGGAAGAAGTGGTTAACCAAAATGCAATCAAGAGGGCAAATATGTCCAGAGAAGAATGACCTTTTCAAAGGAAATTGGCGAGCGAAGGACAGACGAATCCTTTACCTTGCGAGCAGATTTGTCGCACCATAGCCATGAGTTCAAGGAACAGAAAAGTATTTTAGAGAAAGCCGACTTCAATATGGTTTCGCAATTTCCCCTTGACTGCATGCACCTAGTAGATTTAGGTGTAGTTAACAAATTTTTTAAATTAATTATTAAGAACGGCAATATTTCGAAAATGAACGAAAAAATCGACTTCCGAATTCGGTAGAATATCGAGAAATCTGGGAGAACTTAAAAATTGGAAAGCAACAGAATTCCGTCAATTTTTATTATATACAGGCATATTTGTTTTGGAAGATTGTGTTGATGATGACGTATATTACCATTTTCTATTGTTACTTGCTGCAATTAGAATTCTTTCTAGCGAAAGGTCATGCATAGTAGAAGCTGATGTTGCTCAAAAAATGCTTCAAGACTTTGTATTTTATTTTGGCACATTGTACGGCGAAGAGCTTATCAGTTTTAACATTCATGGATTACTCCATTTAGCAGATTGTGTGAAACAGTACGGTCCCCTTGACAATTTTTCAGCTTATAGTTATGAAAATCATATGCAATTTCTAAAAAAAACTTATTAATAAACCAAACAAAATTCTCCAACAACTGTATTTGAGACTTGGGGAAAGGCAAGGACAAGAACTACATGACGAGATTCCAAAAAAAACTAATTCTTTTCAAATAGATGTTAAAAAAGAAAGAAATTCCTTCTGTTTTTGTAAAGAATTAGGACTGGTAAAAATTGTTAAATATTCTCAAACGGATAAAGTAGCTTGTCGAGATTTTAAAGTATTGGAAAATTTATTTGAACTTCCCCTGGAATCATGCTCTGGATTAGGTATTGTGTTAGCAAGCCAGTTAAGCGATGAAGTAATTGAAGTACAAAAAGAATCGCTTGAACATAAATACTTTTGCATTCCACGTCAAGGGCACTTCACACTTATTCCGCTTCTGCATCAACTTTTCCACGAGTTTTCGAACTAATATGTTTTAATTTGAAAAAA
>NW_023458556.1:90505574-90513663 GCF_013731165.1 Rhagoletis pomonella | reverse complement strand
ACAACGATGGCCGCCATACTCGAAGTGGAGGAAAAGTTGGCAGACCCGAACTACACCCAAGCTATGGTATTGACTTGAACACTTCAATCTCAAATTTCAAACTTTTAATGATATTTATATTTCAGAAAACGTATCTCCTCAAAATAAAAGGTGTATCTGACGACGTTGACGTTGTAGTCAAACATTTGTTTACTGACAATTATTAGATAGTTTCAACTGGGCAAAAGCGTGCCCTGGCGGAGCTGACTTTGGTGGACAAAGTGCTAAGTGGTAAAGCATCGTTCACTCAAAATCGGTACGCATGAAACGGGTTATATCTTTTTAATAGGTTTTCAGAAAATAATATTTAATATGTTAGAATAAAGAGAAAACATTCCGTTATAGATACATGTTAGCGGGAGTTTCATATTTTGCTTGGATAAATAAATAAGAGACAATTTCTTTGATAATGATAAAAATTTTCTGAACACCCGTTCTAGAGACTTGTCTTTATCTTTAGTTAATGTTTTTCCACGGCTCGCACATCTCTACTAATTTTGTTTTAAATAAATACCATGTATTTTTCGATTTGACTTAAATAGGTCATATTCGTAAATTGATGACTTCCAGAACTTTATTCACATCATTGGCTTCAAACCGATTTAAAGTTACCTGTGAATAACTAGTTTTCATAAAAACCCACCAACACTTTACAAAAGGTCCAAAGTAAATGATACAATGAAATAACACTTTGTGCAAGCGCTCCTTCCAGCATATTTCTGGGGTCATATGACCCATTGTGGAGTCTGATCGAGTTTTAATTAGACTGCCTCGATTCTCTTGTCATTTCATAGCCTTTTGACAACTGTGTAAACTTCTATAGATTTAGTTGTAAGAGGATATCACCCTGTTTCTTTTTAGCTTAAAACTTTTAACGTGGGAGTTCACCGAAGTCCAGTTTTAAACATGTTTTATTAGTCATTATTATAAAATACCACATTTAGTGTGAACATTGGGGTTATGTAAACGGGTGCGGTTTTTGTTATAAAATGTATTTAATCTAACAGAATTTTATATATTATAACTCGATAAGGTTTAAGTCTTTCCATAGCTTGGATAACCGTTTTCCAATTCTCTCGCACGATCTTCTTCTGATACGCCGTTTTTTTTCCTAATTCAGGTAAAGAGCCTTATCCTTAAGCTGGTGCGAAATGATGTCTTTTAATGATTAGCTCACCCCGTTAGTTTAAGCAGAAGGAATCTATTCATTGATTTTTGGAGGATAATTATAAGTTTTTGGTATATTTAATTTTAATTTGATTTTTGATCTCGAAAATGTCGGACTTTCAACGAATTTGTTCAACATTATTTTTTGAGCAGCAACTTCCAACGCGAATAAAACTGTCAAATAAAAAGCCAGTACTATGAAATTTAAACCTCATAATGGTAGATCTATTGTCTAACGATCTGCATTGCAACTTTTTAATACATTCGAACAATTGCTGTACAGAAATTGCTGGAATGCGTACCGATTTTGAGTGAACGATGCTTTATATGATCTACATTATTAAAGATTTCTGCATTTTCTTAACTTTCTCCTCTTCCTTTACAGATATTTACAAAACGATTGGCGTTGCCGGATTTGAAAGGAACGTGAGAAAATCGGTTGGGCTCAGTCACAATCGATTGAGACAAAAAAGATTTGTAAAAAAACAAAAAAAATAGCTTTTTTCATATATTCTTCTGATTATTCCTTTTTCTTATTGTTCCTGTTTTTATGTAAACTTTGTTCCTTTTAAAGTTTCTAAAATTAATTTTTATTTTTAATTTTTAAATTTAATATACACTTAACATCTAAAGTCTGCATACGCCATTCCTTTTTTAAATTTTCACAATATTTTACAAGCTAAAATTTGTTTTTTTTTTTTTATAAAAATATCGAACATGCTTAAAACAAAATCATATAAACCAAGGTTTCAAGTTTTATACAAATTGAGATAAGAAAAATTCAACGAATTTACATCAAAATTTTCATTTATATGATCAAATTTCAACTACGCAGTATTATGGCCTTTGTTTTTTTTTTTGTCGGAACCAGCCACAAAACAACGCGTGCAGAAAAAAAATTAAAACTGAAGTTGCTAATTAATAATTAAAAAGTTGAAAATTTTGATTGAAATTCGTCGAATTTTCCTTAATTTTGTATAAAGTTTGAAACCTTGGTTTATATGGTATTTTTCAACGATAATCCATACTTTTATAAAAAAATAACAAAAAAATTTATCTTGCAAAATATTGTGAAATTTAAAAAAATAATGGTGAATGCAGACTATTGCTGTTAAGTGTATCTACATACATAAATCTTAATTTAATATGGTATAAGAATGTACATACCTTTGTGTTCAAATTATAATAGAAATAATAAAATAATTTGTAATATTTATTACAAAACTAGAAAATTAAATTTCTTGGATGTCAGTTATGTTTAACTAATGTGTGCATTATGACTAACTAGTTCCACATAACATGTTTTCACGTTATGCCTAACTCGTTATACATAACATTTACTTTCGTTAGGCTCCACTGGTTACAAATAACGTTTCTTTACGTTACGACTTAACTAGTCACACATAACATGCTTTCACGTTATGCCTAACTCGTTAAACATAACATTTCCCTACGTTAGGCTTAACTAGTTACACATAACATGTTTCTTCAACATTTATAATGGGAGTAAAGAGCACAGGTATACGCTTCACATAATTTGGTTATACCTGCGTTAGAAAGAGACGAGAAATCACACGTACAGGAAACATCCCAGCAAGAACGACTTAACGTATTCTCCAATACACTTACAAAATTCCCTACAAGAATTGTGTGACGGAAACTAACACATTCTCATTTATCTTACTAACCCATTTGCAAACTTTGCGTTTGTTAAAAAGAGACCATTAAATAAGGCCATAAGTTGAAGGAAGACGGAAGATTAGATGTACACAAATGTTTACATCACATTTTTCATATTGCTCTTAAAAAGTTGATAGAAGTACTTGATTGAGACCTCCATCACCAGTGATTATCACATGATCAATCAAATGACTATCACTGTTCTTGTAGGGTTGTCAATAAAAACCCCAACACATTTGCATATTAGCGATATCCATATGCCATTCTTTGCGTTATATAACACGTTATTAATCGCATAATAAATAGAGCGTTCCAGCACGTCTACGATTTGCAGGTTTTGCAGGAACACTCTCGTGATAGTAACTGAGCAACTGTTCCCATAATGAAGTTTCAAAATTTAGTCCGGAGTTTTTCTTCTGCAAATTTATGAAAAGTGTCAAACGATAGGTAGAGTTGCATTTGTGTACAAAAACAGAACGCGGTGAAAGCAAATAATCATAATATTAAATATTAATAAAAATAATATTAATAATAATCATATGATTCCCCTACCAGATACGACTATATAGACTATATATAGTATAGTTATAACGCAGGCTCCATTAAATTCAAACATTTCACCAACACACTCAAAGCCACATGTCAAAATTTCCACACGTACAGGAAACATCCCTACAAGAACACTACGTGTTATATAACATGTTAAGTAACGCGGATTTGTAACGTAAATGCATGTTATACTCCCATAGAATGTTTACGTTAATTTCCTAAGGGCGACATGAAAAATCTAACAGGATATCGTGTTATTGATATGTTATTTGTAACATATGTTTCCTGTACGTGTGTAAATTTTGACATGTGGCTTTGAGTGTATTGGTGAAATATTTGAATGGATTGGAATCTGCGTTAGTCGTGTCTGGTAGGGATATGTTACACATAACATATCAATAACACGATGTCCTGTTAGATTTTTGATGTCGCCCTTAGGAAATTAACGTAAACATTCTACGGGAGTATAACGTGCATTTACGTTACAAATTCGCGTTACTTAGCACGTTATATATCACGTAGTGTTATTGTAGGGTCGTTATATAAAGCGTAGTGTTCTTGTAGGGATGTATGTACCAGTGTACTGCAGCAAGCTACCTACATTTCAAGCTACTTGAAAACTTACTTGTATTCACTGGGCTTGGTTCGAAACAAGCAAGTAAATGCTTGGCTTGCTTGTTGGATTTCAACTCATAATCGTACTTGAGTTACTTCAAACATATCCAAGTGTATGTCCAACAGGATATGGATAAGCGAAACTTACAAAAGTGTTCCTCTGTCATGCTGTAGCGGACCAACTCGTGTCTCTGTGCCAGCTTATTGTTTGTTACCCGATCACTGCTCGTGTTTTAACGAAATGCGATTGAAGTTGAGCATTTGAAAGCACATTTGCATGTCTGGCTGTAGCTGAACGTGTAGAGATGCTCGCTGTTAGTTGTTAGCTCCCAGCATGTTCGGGTTCGAATGCCGTCAGAGGCAACATGTAAGTTTTAATTTTTGTTTTTGGTTTTTATTAATTTCGAAAAAGCATCTGAGAAGTGAAGAACAAAAGCGTGTACAAACGAAAAAATATAACAACAATGCCATTGTTAATATGTTGGAGTAGTTTTGTGCTACTCTGATGTAATGCAGGGATGGAGTATATGGTCCTGCCCTAGGACATCGCAATGTTAATTGGACCATATTTTTTATATGAATTGTGTTTAATTTTGGAGTACTCCTTGGTTCTTAGGGAGTACTCTTTACCCGCATGCATGGAGTAGTCGCGATTTTTGCAGGGCAACAACACACTAACACATAACAAGCTATGAGTTGGATTGGCTTGTTTGAAACAAGTGTGAATCATACTTGCGCTTGTATTTTTTTCAAGTAGCTTGAAAACGTAAATGAATCGGCTTGTGCAGCACACTGGTATGTACATAAATATGCATATCGTCGTTTAAAGTACAAAACCGCGTATCAAGATAATGCAAAACCGCGTATTTGAATTATGTAAATTATTTTCTAGAGAGTAAAAACACTCATATTTCAAAATGGTTCTCTTTTTTATAAAGTAATCGCATTTCTGGCTAGTATATTTCAGAACGAATAGATACGGATTGAGCCAAGAGCTTGTGTGAGCAAATCCAATTTTTGGCAGCAAACGTCAGTTACGAGGTTTTGTACTTTAAACTAGCGATGGGCATAATGTGCACATACGGGCAAAATGCCCAAACGTACAAACCACGGGCAAATGTGCAAACCGTTGGGTAGATGAGGTGAGGTAATTGTGCCCGGGAGGGAAACAGAAAATTTTGCGCGAATTGCATCTGTATGTGTGATCGGAATGAGAGAACAAGTATATGTGAGTACTCACGAATGTGAGACCCCATGGCTGCCAACTTTCCTAAAAGCACCAAAACTTGGCACAAATCAAAACATAAAAATTTTTTTCAGTAAAATTTAATATGCATCTATACTACATTAGTGATCGGTCCAAGATATAATAAGTATTGTTGTATTTATCAAAAAAAATAAATAAATAAATAGTAACGCACTAATAACGATTTTAAACTTTTATAGAACCAATTGAATTTTCACTTTAATTAATCAAGATATATATTTTATTTGAAACAATGCATTTATACACATATGTATGTACATTAGGCTGGGTCGATTTTGTATGGGGGAAAATAAAAGTCATTTCACCGCATTGTAATAGTAATATTTTGATGTCTTAGGTCTCAGCCAATTGTTATTGGCTACGAAAGATTAATTTAAAACTTATCTTTAGCCCGCGCAATTGAATCAAAGTGTATGAATTTCGAAAATGAAACTTTGGCTTGTAATATCTATGGAATGCGTTATTGTTATAAACAGGACGATATATCAAATTAAGGGCTATTAAATTTAGAACCTCACGTTCATTTATCATTTTACAATAAGTCTAAATGATTTTAAGATATTAAAATAAAAAATAAGAAAACTATGATTTTCCCATATGAATTTTCAACAAAAAAGTTGGACGAGATTTATTTCAAACCTTTTAATGTTTATATAATATTAAAATGACCATGGACTTGGTCACGCCGATTTGGTCAGTTTTCAAGATCGTGGTGAATGAATGTATTGTCAAAGATTAGGAATCGTTCGACAAGTTAATAGTAGTTTCAAACATATAAGTATTTACATACAATACAATTAGGTTGAGAAACGCCTATTTTAAGTCCATTTGTGGAGTCTTGAAAACTGGTGCGGAATGGTTTCATTAGTCGCCGCAGAAGCACATTTTTCGCGGTTTCTAAATTTGCCGTTATATGAAAGTAGGGGACGTGCAATAAGTGTTTAGATATACATAAATATTTTAGTTAATTCCATTATGTGAAAAAGTGTCTGTAGGTAAATGCAATAGTTTTCAACATATCCTGGGAAATCCTTTTGAGGACTCTCCAATTGGACGATATTGCTTTGCATTCAGCTTGAACGAAAAAAGTCACTCGCTGGCACAGTTTTCTGTAATCCAGTTCTTTTATTTAAAGGTTATTTATACAATTGAAGAGAAATTTTTTTAGAAAAAAAACTGGAAATCCACTTAAGCTTTTCGATATAACTTTGGTAAATGTTACTCGATCGGTGCGTAATAATTAACAAATTGAAGGCGAGACTTAATGTTACTGATTCTTGATAATAATATGACTAAAATAGTTCAGATTATAAGCAAATTATTTTAAAATAAAAAAAAATCTTGAACAAAATTTTTTATCATTTTCTTATATTTGCAATTTTTATATTGTATGCATAAACATAAGTAAACCAATTAGTGTGTCTAGAAGTTGTGCCTGTTCAGTGTTTCCATACTAATTTGCATAAACAAAATTTTTCCGCGATGATGGAAAATAATGGCTATTCTATTAGAGCTACCGAAATTGTTCCTAAATTTGCGAAAAATCGCAAACTATAGCTAATATTAAAAAAGGATTAGAATATTTGGAACTAGCGATCTAAATGCACGCCAGCAATATTAACGTTGTTCTTTACATCTTTTGACTATAGGCCAATGCAATTATCAAGAGAACAATTAAAATTTTCTTGAAAATAGATGAGTTTGAGATTAACGATAAGATAAACGGCTACGCGAAATGATACTTGACTTTATCTTTTGCGTTAAAGGATTCATTATCTAATAATATGCACCAAAAGTTTTGGCTAAACCCAGAATTTTTAACAAGAATTGGTCTTATTCGACTAGTTTGCTGTGGGTCACTTGGCGGTCGATGCGCGGGCTCTTCCAATTAAAATGAAAGACTAATATTTCGCAGGCTTGTTGTTGACTTCATGATACAATATATTTTCACTATTACCAAGGGATTTGAGAAAAATTAGATTTTCGACCCGCCCTAATGTACATACTTATGCGTATAAAAAGATTTTCGTATCCAGAATAAAATGCACTAAATAAGCACTGAACATGGCGGGAAAGGTATTCTAATAGTATTATATAGTTGTCGAATATTTTTAGGTATCTTCGGCTCAGCTAACATGAAAAAAGCTGCATGTATACATATCTAAATATTTTTGATGATTTGAAGATTTTAATTTTTAACGATGCAAAGTGAAGTGTATGTATATACCTACATATATACTGCTGCAAATAATTATAAACTCAAAGTGATTTTAAATGCAGGTAGGGACATAAAAGTGCAAATAAGTTTTGCATTGACTACATTTTACAAACTCCAACGAGCTCAACAGTCACGAAAACGAAGACGACATTCTTATGACCAATTTTTATACCCGAGCGCACTTGTGCACAAGGGTATATTAATTTTGTTCACATAACGGTTGTTTGTAACAGCCAAAACGAATCGAGATAGATATAGACAAATGTATACTTAAATGCTCAGAATGAATAGAGAAATCGATTAAGCCATGTCTGTCTGTCCGTCCGTCTGTCCGTCCGTCCGTGTACACGATAACTCGAGCAAAAATCGAGATATCTCAACAATATTTGGTATGTAGGTTTCTGTTAATCCAAGGTTAATCCATATAACGGTAATTTCCTGAAATACGAAAACTGCGATATTTTAGTAACTACTGAATATAATTCACTAAAAATTGATATTTACAATAATTTTCAGACGAAAAATAAGAATATTATAAATTTTTGGAAAATGGG
>NW_023458556.1:90485004-90505564 GCF_013731165.1 Rhagoletis pomonella | reverse complement strand
AATTTTCAGACGAAAAATAAGAATATTATAAATTTTTGGAAAATGGGCGTAGCCACGCCCACTTATGGTTACATGTGTATATCTTGGTAACCGCTGCACCAATTTCTTCCAAACTTAGCACGGTTGTTGGCCTTGGTATAGCATAGTAAATGGCCGAAAATTTAAAAACTCGGACAATAATTCTACAAATTGTTACACTTGGGTTTATATGGGGTTTGTCTGAGGATGAACTGTATTTTAATTGAAAATTCTTAAAAATAAATAAATAAACCTAAGTGGCACACAATATCACTTTGAAATGGCGTGCTATAGATATGACCGATACAGTATGTATCTAAATATATCGCCTACATATGTATATACATACATACATACGTATATATTTTCGAGCAACGAAGCAGCAAAACAAAAGAAATGGCCTAACGTAAAATACAAACCAAAGAGACTGCGCTGCAAAATAAAGCAAAAAGGCAAAGTTAGACAGACAGAAAAACAGAAAAAACAAAAATAGACATTCAACCGCACCGCAGTCTGCCATCGATGGTAATGGGTAGAAGACCACGCTATTATACACGCTGAAAATCGTATGAGATTAAGGGGAAATGATGTTCAACAGCGCAACACACGTTCCCCTTCGGAGCTGCACTCATTGCTTGCTTGCCACTTCGCCGCAGAAGACACCCCTCTAAATACATAACTAAAGCAAACGTAAAGAAAAAGAGAGCCAAAACAAAATGTGGTGTGTGTTAGGTGCAATGATGCCACCACGAGGAGAATTCGCCGATTTTGATGGTATTTGAATTTCTGGGGCGAAGCGGGGAATGGCTTAAATTTTGGGGGAATTCAATATACATACAAACGATTTCTATTAGAACATTCCTTGCAACTTGTAATAACAATCTCTCAATACGATATTGCGGATTTAAAATATAACGTAATTGCCTCATTCAACCGTTTGGATATCAAAGGCAATGCAATATGTAGAGAATTTTTCCAAATTTAGTTTAAAAAAAAAGCTGAAAGCAGAAAAAGGCTTGGCATTGATACTATGGAGGCAATTTTACTTAAAAAACAACTTTTTAAAAATAAAACCTCTATTGATTTTAATGCGACTTTTAGACAATAACAAAAATTGCATCGAGAAATATGTGATTCTAACTAATAATCCATCTATGTTCGAAATAAATTAATGAAGATATGCTTTACGAAATATGCTCAGAAGTATTAGTTTTATACATTATTAAAAAAAGACTGTCCTTATTATCTCATTAGAATTAATGATATTTCTTGTTTTTTTAATAAAAATTAGATTGAAGTGCTTTAAATACTAAAAGTTATTCTGGGGGAATACAATTGAAAATATGGGTTTTTTTTTAATATTGGGGGAATTAGACTTAAAATAGTTGGCATCCCTGGTTTAGCATAAGCACCAGCAACCGTAGCGTGCAACAGCATATGTACACTGGCGGTCATTAGAATAGACTCGCCTTACTTTGAAGAGTTTTTGGCTATATTTCCATGGTTTATTTTATGTTTAATATTTTTTATAAAAGCCTGGCTAGCTACACAACAAAGACCACATAAATCCCCTTTTCAAACTTTATACAAAAATTATTCGACACATTTTTAAACTTTTTATTCGGAATTTTTAGAAAAATTTCTGGTATGCAGTTCGGGCTAGCCCATTCAATTTTAGGATAATAAAGTGCAAGTTGCAAGTGGCTAGAAAGTACCGTTGATTTTTGACAATTTTTTTTGTTGACGATACTCGGCATTCTCTTCCACATAAAAAAATTTTCGAGCACACTTTATATGGGAAAAAACATGACACCGTCAGAAAAAAAATCTTAAAAATCAACGGAATTTTGTAGCCAATTGAAACTTGCACTTTATTATCCTAAAATTAAATTGGCTACAAAACTGCATACCAGAAATGTATTGTATACATGATTATCACGTCATTAGTGTTTGCCAGTGCAGACATTCGTATTAAAACAGTGACAAAAAAAAAATGCAAATGCGCTTAAACTCTCCTAATCAACGGGCCTTATGAATAAAAACTGAGTTATTTAATTTATTTGAATAAATCGAAATTTTAAGAAAAAGCAATTGCTTACTTTTTATTCATAAGGCTCAATATCTAGTCTACAATTTTAATAATATTAAATAACCAAAAAAAAATAGGCGAAACTGGTCAAAATCTCACTTAACCTAATCAGCTGACCACAAGGGTATGTTCAACGATACGATACACTTGTGAATACCCCAATTATTTAACGTAAAAATATTTTGTCACGATTTTAGCTATCCGTCACGAAAATAGAGACACCATCAAAAAATTAGATCAACAGCTAAACGTAAACAGAATCTGAAGAAGGTTGGGAATACTTTTTATTGTCCAATGTATTCGGCGCTGTTTAAAATTAGAGCTAACGAAGGCCACCTATGACGGTTAAGGTGGTATATTCTTTCAAAAACCATATGACTTGACAGAAGATTTCACGAAACTACGAAACTGCAGGGAACGTACTGATAATAGTCACTTTTATATTGCCGATACTGTATATACAAAATCATAGCAGTCGTGGAGCAGTAAAAATCCAATGGCAGAAATCTGCTCGACAGGTAAACTTATGAAGAAGCACACGTCGATAGTGCTCATCGCAATAGTATCGATAGTCGACGATATTATACAGTACACGCTTGATAATAACGACTACCCATTTCTGCCACGCAAAGTTTCTGACAATCAAAAAAAAAACTTCCGTTGTTTAGTGGCCAAAACTACCACAAAATCTGTCTTAACATGTCTTTTCACTCGGCCATTCGAGCTAGTTATGAAGTCGCTTTAAGAATGAACTCCTCTATATTTTTGTTTCACAGCCTCGGGTGATCTGCAGCTACAATGTGGACTTGCTGAAATCATGTTAAATGAAATCTGGTCTTGCAAGGAAACTTTTTAGCCGTAGTCCCGGAACTGGAAGCCTGGACAAAACGTATTTATTCACCTTGATGATACCAGATTTTCAATAGCAATAATGGGCAGATATTAGCCTTTTCAACTTTCGTTCACTTCGCTGGCTACCATGTCATTGCGGGAATTTCTTTACCAAGAAATACGTTTATGGTTAAATTTTGGAAAATGGGCGTGGCACCGCCCACTTATGACCACATATATGTATATCGGTAACCGTTCTATCAATTTGTACCAAACTCGGTATTTTTATTGTGCTTGCCATATAAAAGCAAAACGTTGAAAATTATTGAAATCGGACTAAAATTACGGCCGCTTTTCATATAACGGTAAATTTCATAAATGCTTGAAACTGCAATATTTCGAAATTTAAGGACGCTAATTTACTCAAATTTTATACACCCCGGCTTACCATCTAGCGGTAGGTTTCGGAAAGGTGAAAAAACATATATTTAATACTTGCGCCGGGTATTTAATGTTCGGCTCCACCCAAACTTAGACTTTCTTACTTGTTATACTTTATTTAATGCCACAAAATCCCAACACTGGTTATAAAACCATATAACGAAGTTCCAATTTTGTTTTTGTTAAAAAACTGATGGTTTTTTATAAACATATGATCTCTAATTTTATCAGATAAAGTTTAACTGCTAAATTATAAAAGAAACTTTTTTTTTCATAAGAGTTTACTGAATTTAAATGATTTAGCAGGATTCTAGCGATTTTTGTTTATTAATCTGGCGGGACGGCAGAAACAGATATGGCAACACTGGTGGTGAGTACCGACTTGCTTGCGCGCATATTAGCTGTTTTGTAATTCACTTTTGCATTGTCAGCGTTCAGTTGGTCGCAAATTTTCAAAGGGAGGGGTTGTTCTTGCGCAGATAATTTTTCGTTAGAAATTTGCTTGGAAAAAAAGGACAATCATGCGCAAAACAACCTTTTTATATGACGGTTTTCTACCGACTGAGCCTAGTAGCAGCGCTCGGCTCTCTTATTTACGAGCACATGCGCAAGCAAGATCGTTAACACGTTTTTGTTCGCCAGTATGAATTAGCACATACTATTTTTTACATATGTATAATCAATTTAAAATTGATTTATTAATAAAAAAATTAAATTGGTCGGCATTTCATGATGTTGAATTATTTTTAATAAATATACTACAAATATAGTTAGAAATTGTTCCTCTATAAACAAAGAGGTGAATATAATGGCCTTGGCAATATACATTGCATAAAATGGATTAATACACGTACACGGCTATTGCTTACCCTTTCGGTTTTAAAATTTTACCCCGCATCTAGCACCTGCTTGCCCGCGCTGCTGCGCGCGAGCTGTTCTGCCGCCCATCCCTACTTTAAACGACGATATACAAATGTAAGTGCTAACTGCAATGTTAGTTGCTCCTTGTGGAAACATAAACGACTCTACATATGTACATACATAATTGCCTACATTTCCACCCGACCAACGTACACGAGAATGCATCCGTTTTAGATATTTTAGCAACACTTTCGCTTACAAAACTATTGAGAACGGGTTCCGAAAAAGTATCAAACGTTTTTTCGTAGTGTTTTCGATAGTGGAAAAGTATCTCAGGGGGAAGTTATTTCGATCCGTTTTTCTATCGAGAAATTAATGAAAGCGGCAATGTTTTCGATTCTCGAGAAACTAGCGAAAACGAAAGTTATTTCGGTCCATTTGCCCATCGGGAATGCATCGAGAGTACAACCGTAAGCAAACATTAAAATAACTAGTTTACGATAATTAGAGCTGTGCCATTTCAATTGTTCCCATATAAAAAGAGCGCTTTTAATAGTTTAACAGTTTTTTTTTATATTTAACAGAATTAAAATTATAAAAAGAACATGCAATTAAAACTTGTTATTCTTGAACATAAGTTAATCCTTTGTTTTTTTCCTGGTATTTATAGTAAATTTTTCTGACTCGGTCATGTGCGTACTGGAAAATTGTTTGACTTATTTTGTCGAATTCGCTGTCCTCCAACGCAAGCTTTTTTGTACATAAACGTATCTGAATAAAAAGTTTAAATCAAGGAAATAATTAATATAATTATTTGATTACTTTTGATTATTTTCAATAATTTTTGGTTTTTTGTTGTTTTGGTGGTTTGCAAGGCAGTTAATATACATATCGAGCCCTAACCGCCAAAATAACGTAAGCGACATTTTTATACCCGAGCGCACTTGTGCACAAGGGTATTATAACTTTGTTCACATAACGGTTGATTGTAACAGGCAAAACGAATCGAGATAGATATAGACAAATGTATACATAAATGATCAGAATGAAAAGAGAAATCGATTAAGCAGTTACTGTCTGTCCGTCCGTCCGTCCGTCCGTCTGTGCACACGATAACTCGAGTAAAAATTGAGATATCTTAACGAAACTTGGTACGTGAACTTCTTTTGGGCGTGGGACGGATGGTATTGAAAATGGGCGAAATCGGATAATAACCACGCCTACCTCCCATATAACGGTAATTTTCAGAAATACGAAAACTGCGATATTTTAGTAACTACTGAAGATAATTCACTCAAAATTGATACTTACAATAAGTTTCAGACGGAAAACATGAATATTATAAATTTTTGGAAAATGGGCGTAGCCACGCCCACTTATGGTTACATGTGTATATCTTGGTAACCGCTGCACCAATTTCTTCCAAACTTGGCACAGTTGTGGGTCCTGGTACAGCAGACCAACTGACCGAAAATTTCTAAAATCGGGCAATAACCACGCCCACATCCCATATAACGGTAATTTCGAGAAATACAAAATCTTCGATAAATCAGTAAATATTGAAGCTAATTTATTCAAAATTGATGATTGCAACAATTCTTTACCAAGAAATACGTTTATGACAAAATTTTGGAAAATGGGCGTAGCACCGCCCACTTGTGATCACATATATGTATCTCGCTAACCGTTCTAGCAATTTGTACCAAGCTCGGTATGGTTATTGTGCTTGCCACATAAAAGCAAAATTGTTGAAATCGGACTAAAATTGAGGCCGCTTTTCATATAACGGTAAATTTCAGATATGCTTGAAATTTCAATATTTCGAAATTTAAGGACGCTAATTTACTTAAAATGTATACACCCCGGCTTATCATGTAGCGGTAGCTTTCGAAAAGGTGGAAAACATATATTTAATACTTGCGCCGGGTATTTAATGTTCGGCTCCGCCCGAACTTAGACTTTCTTACTTGTTTTTTTTTAATTTTGGTTTTGATGCAGAAATATTCCTAGAGTATCTAGATGCGTTTCTGCATCAAAAATAAAATTTTGAAAACAATGTCGCTTACGTTATTTTGGCGGTTAGGGCTCGATATGATGAGAATCAATACCGTAACTTATAATAGCTTTGTTCCACACGATTTCCGGGCTGCTCGGGTAATTAGAGCGAAAAAATAAGTTACTCTCTCACAAGTGTCAAAAATGTGTCAACACGTGCCAAAAGGGCCCAGGGCGTGAGGAACGCAAAAAACCACATTTCGTGCCCGGAATCAACAAATCAACTCTAAACAAGGATTTTAC
This sequence comes from Rhagoletis pomonella, assembly GCF_013731165.1. NCBI lineage: Eukaryota > Metazoa > Arthropoda > Insecta > Diptera > Tephritidae > Rhagoletis > Rhagoletis pomonella. The sequence goes on along the minus strand of NW_023458556.1, from coordinate 90,499,026 downwards.
GTGTATTTATCTTATATGGCTAATGAAATTACCACATAACTACATTTTCTTAAAATTCTGTGGTATTTTCCACATTTGTGTTTTATAAAATTTGCTTTCGGATTTAAACAACAACAGCTGATATTTCAAATTACCCTTTTGAACATTTGTGCCCGGAAAAAAGTCCAGGCTGTTTCGTGCACAAAGAAGAAGACATTTACGATCCAAAAGTGGAACGTATTCACTCTCTATTACCCATTTTTCTAGTGTGAGGAACGCTTTCTGGGCTGTTTTGGGCACACGCGGGCTCGTGTGGAACAAACCTAATACCACCCTTTGTCACTCATACGCCATGGCATGTAGTAACAATTAAAGTTTGAAGTAGTGGTGACATAACCATAACCATATAAAACCGCTGTTCTAACCAACTTGATGGCCAACACTGGATTCGATTAGTGGTGCCACACCATAACGCCATAGCCATAACCAGGGCCGTAGCCAGGAGGGGGGTCTTGCAAAATATTTTTTCTATTTTCAGTTATATTTCAACATATTTTGATCAAGAGAAAAATACTGATAAAAATAAAATATTTCACACAAACAACAAAAAATAGAATCGATAATCGCATGAGGCTATTGCCTTAAAATTTTAAAATGCACTTAGTGGCATTGGGCTACTATGATAGCACGGCCCAGTAATCATAGTCAACTTATGTACAGTAGACTGCATCACTCCCATACAAAAAAAAATTAGTACTGTTTTTCCAGTGGAATTATAAAATCTATTATATTTTAAGACTTCCACCAAAATATCTCACAAAAATATAAAGATTTACGTGAGATGGACCGATTTGAAAATACCTCTAAAAACTGAGCTTTTTATTAATAAAAAGTTTTTTTAAATATTTTTTTAAAAAATTACCTCAGATGACTAAACCGTTAAAGCTTAAAAAGTTTGCATAAAAATATTTTAAAAAAATCCTACGGAATCATAATAATGAGATTTTGGATGCTGTTTTTGAACTTTTTTCAAGAAAACTTGAATAACTCAGCCAAAACCTTACCAATTTAGACTTATGAGGTGTCATTGGTAAGGTATTTTCTCACAGTATGAAAGGGGAAGGTAAGATAAACGCGTGTCATTCCATGTTGAATTAAGATGTGTTGGTATTTTATAAAGAAAAATTTGGGACGTTTTTTTTGCAAAGAAATAAAAAGGGTGAGAAAATACCTTTTCACTGATACCTCATAAGTCTATATCGGTAAAGTTTTGGAGCAGTATTTCTCTTACACAAATCTTTGAAAAAAGTTAAAAAACAGCATCAAAAATCTCATTATTATGATTCCGTTGATACAATTTTTTAATATTTTTACGTAGATTTTTTAAGCTTAAACTGTTTTGTCATCTGAGGGGATTTTTTCCAAAAAATCCTTTAAGAAACTATTTTTATTCATAAAAAACTCCATTTTTAGAGGCCTTTACAAACCGCTCCAGCTGAGTTAAATCTTAATATTTTTCCGAAATTTTTTGATGGACGTCTTAAAATATAATAAATTTTGTAATCCCGGCAAAAAACCGCAACTTTTTTTGGTGATCCAGTCTAATGTACAGTAGTCGAAAAACTTATAGACGCACCAAATTTTCACAAGTTTTAAAATATTATTTTGTTGTTATTTAATTTTGGTTAGTTTTTTATAGTTCATTCTTTAACAATAATAATAATAATAATAGATTGGCGCTTACACATGTTAGTGTTTGGCCGAGCCTCTCCTCCGATTTGTGGCGTGCGCCTTGATGTTGTCACACAAAGCGGAGGGACCTACAGTTTTACGCCGACTCCGAACGGCGATTGTATTTTTATGAAAAGCTGTTTTTCATGGCAGAAATACACTCGGAGGTTTGCCATTGCCTGCCGAGGGACGACCGCTGTTAAGAAAAAACCTTTTTTATATATTTTTGCGATGTTGCTTTGACCAGGGTTTGAACCCTGGTGCTGCGGAGTGGAAGCGCGCACTGCTTACCTCTACACCACAGCGGCCGACAACATCCATATAAATACAAGTTTAAAGGTAGTGTCACACGATTCGCCAAAGTTTGGTGCAAATCGTATCCCAATTGTGTGAATACCCAAATACGAAAATTTATTTGTTGAAATCTTTTGACTAAAAAAAACTTCCCTACACACTACACACTACAGCTGAACGTTTGACACATTTACCAGAATTTACCAGCAAAAAATCTTCGGACTAAAACGGGTAACTTCTGACAGAGAGGGGACCTTATTTACTCTTTTTTGTTTGTCCTCTCAAAAGTCAGAGAACCGAGTAAGAGATCGATTTCCAGTAAAATCTGACTAATTCTGACTAGTCCGGACTCGTACGGGATCGCAATTAATACCTATAATCGATGATAGTTAACCGGTTATGGCAATGGTTATGGCTATGGCGTTATGGTGTCATCACTAATTTAACCTTAAGTGCAAGCCAAAATCACTCGCTTGCCCTAGTCAATTATTTAGTAAAATATATTTAATTATTTTTTATTTACTTATACTTGCTCTGAAGTTTTTTATGGTTCCTTAAAACGTTTGTATTAATGCAGTTGCCTCCAACGGGATTCTTGGTATTATAATTGTATAAACACGTTTTACTTTTTAATATTTTGAAAAATTTTCTATATACTTTTTCGAATATGTTGTCCGAGAAAAGTTAAAGAAAAATATTAAAACGAATACATTCTTGATACATTCAACGGATAGAAAATCAAATATACAAACTTTCGTTTGAAATACGAGACTCTTAGGTGAGGCGGAGCTTGAGGGTAACAGAAACTATCGTAAAACTCGTAACATCTGCTAACCCACCCAACCAAGAAACGTATCTACAGCCCAAAGCAAGGGTTATGTATACATGTATATAGGTGCTAATGTTAACGTTAATGTTTATTCTTATCCCAGTAAAAATTTTATACATACGACATCGCTGTTGGTGGCATCAGCTTGCTGCTGTGTATACATGGCAATATAAATGAACCTTCATTTCCATTTAACACGTGTGGTTTCTCAGAGCTTATGCGTAGTCATACAAAAATGCATTAATGGAACAGTATTAAAGCATTCTTACAAGATATGTATCCCCACATGTAAATGCTACTTTTCTGATGCATTTTAATATACGAGGACATACAAAAAAGTAGCATTTACATATGCAAATGCATAACTTGTAAAAGCCCGTTAGTGCTAAAAATATTATCGCACAACACGTCCGTTCACTAAAATTTTTGTACAAGACTGAAAATATTACAAAAATTCCACTTCAAATTTATCAAGAAATGTACTTAAAACAACAACGTACGTTCGCTTGCAGTTCGCTAGAATTAGGAATTTATTTGTGGAAATTCTTGACTACGCAAGAATTGTTCACACTAATTCACTAATACAGCATGCATACTTCATGAATGCATACAACCGATTTATGCCACCAATAGCGATGTCGTATGTATAAAATTTCTACTGGGATAAGCATAAACATTAACGTTAACATTAGCACGTACAGTGACGGGCAAAACTGTAACATGGTGTAACACTTTTTACTTCAGCCATCGCTATCTTTCCAAGTTCTAATGACTTTCATACTTTTGTTGTATATTCTTGTTGGTACATCTCTACTCCCTCTCTCATAAAGATTTGAAGTCAATACAACAACAGTAAAAAAACCGGCAGACAAAAATGTAAATTAAGGCAGATGCTACAGTTTTGCACTCATACATTTTTAAGAACTTTTTAACAATTTTCACGAAAAAAAAGAACTACTAACACAATGTTCAGTACTATTTTGCTTGTTTCAGTTCCTGGATACGATTTGGCATACCTTATTTGTATCTCTGTAAAAATTCTGGAGGTATATCCTTAGTTTGCTTTCACAGCTCATGTACTCGATTTTACGGACTTAGATACTTAGTAAGCTGTGCTTTTAGTTGTTTTCGCAAATTCTCAATGAGATTCATGTCCGCGGATTGTGGAGGTCATTTCAAATTAGCAAATTTTTGCTTTTGTATGCAGTCTTTGCGAACATGTGCAGTGTGTTTTGAGTGATTTTTCAGCAGAAATTCTCATTTTTTCGACTACATCTTTCAAATTTTGTTGAAATATGAACAGATACTGTTCCTTACGCATAATGTGTACTAACAAACCAAGAAAATTTTTGAAATACAACCCCAAACTATTATTGACCGACCACTGTTATTCACAGTTTGCCTTACATGCTGCGCATGGGCTTAATTTGGGTCTTTGACCCAATACCATGCCCGGCCATCTGATTGAAAGCGATTAATTTAGTCTTGTCAGACCAAATAACCTTCAATTGAAATTTAAAAATATGTTTTTTATTGCATTCTGAACGGCCTAACATATCCCAATAGGCAACGGTTCGGTTTTGGTGCGATGCAGCAAAACGCTGCCACACTCGCACATGTATTTTGATCAAATTTGCTTTTTTCTTCTTTATGATGCATTTGCGCTCAATTTGGCAATTCTTCGCCTCGCTTTCTATTGATTTGCGTTAAAGTTGAATACCTTAGGCGCTTCTGTAATAGTGGTTGCATCGCTACTTGCTGCTAAATTCACAAGATATCGTGCCGTAATATTCTTCTCAGTCTTAACATTTTCAAGTAGCAAATTCCAAAATTGTTTGCCACTTTTCGTGCGATCCCGCATTTCCGCAGTAAATCTATTATTTACATTTATGGTTTCTGATTAACTATATTATTTACTGGTGATCACTTCTTCTATAAATTACAATAAAGAAAAAAGTCATCTGACTTCCAACTAAGTAAAAGATAACTGTCAAATGCAAAACTGAGTGTGAGTGCAAAACTGTAACATCTGCCTCAATTTACATTTTTGTTTACTGGTTTTTTTGTTGTTGTTGTATTGACTTCAAATCGTTTTGAGAGAGGGAGCAGGGATGTACCAACAATAATATACAACAAAAGGATGAAAGTCTTTAGAACTTGGAAATATAGTGATGACTGAATTAAAAAGTGTTACACCATGTTACAGTTTTGCTCGTCACTGTACATATTTATGTATATGTATACCAGACATCTGCAGCGGGTGCATAACTTTCGTGTATACTCGATCATCTAACAAACCACGTTTTGCATCATTCTCTGTATACGAGCAGAAGTATTGTTCGTTAGCGACTGAGCTCAAGACGAACATGTTGGCCACAACATCCGATTTCTTTTCATACATACTTGATTGGGTTCGGGTGCTTTGCATCTCACTATACCCGGGTGTTCGAGTTTCAACCCGAGTGTGCACAAAATGTTCTTGATTGGCTTATGGCGTTTTCGTTTCTACAAAAAATGTTGCCTTCTCATCGCGCTCTTCTTAGTGTTTGTGCGTAGAGGGCAAAGAGAAGGTTGCATTTTTCGGTAGAAACAAAATCGTCATTAGTGTAGTTTGTGATCGGCAGCGCAGTAGTCTCATGTTTTTTGTGTACTGCTAAGTTTCTTGTTTACTTGCTTACGTACATAATTATTAATAGAAATAATGACCGAAAATGAACATTCTGTTTATGACAATATTGCGAGTGGCAGCTACACCTTGTCTAGTAAGCGCCGAAGTTTTGTATGGAGTATTTTATCAGAAATCATAAAACCGGACCGAACTGTACTGGAAGGTTTTGTTTACTGTCGCACTTGCTTGAAAGTATTAAAGTACTACAAAGGTCAGACGTCTAACCTAGTTCGTCATCCACGCTGCAGAAATATTAAAATATCGCAAGAATTAAAAACTGTCTCAGTGTCAGACAAGAATGAAGCCATTGAAAAATGCACATCATGGGTTACTGAAGACTGCCGACCGTTTTCGGAAGTGCATGGTTCTGCCTTCTTAAAGCTTGTAAAATTATTTATAAAGATCGGAGCTGCGTATGGCTAGCACGTCGATGTGGATGATTTGTTACCCAACGCAACAACAATTTCCCGCAATGTCCAGAAACATGCAAATGAAAAAAATAACTTATAATAACTTTTTTATAAAAAAAGTCTAGCTCGTTATACAGCAAACACCATATAAAAAAAATAAAAAGTTTGAAAGCTAGCTTTCCGCCCAATTCTGTGTTTTCTTGATTAACAGCCCGATTCTGTGCACTTGATAAATTGAAAATCTTTATAATTTGTCAATTTTTTATTATTTATCAAGAATTGGTATTCTAGCACAGAAACCAAAAGCTCTTTTCTTTATAAATTATCAAGATGGAAAATGCTATTGACAAATTGAAATTTCATATGAAATGTATAAATTTTGTATATTAATAAATTTGTTTCTAGCAATTAAATACTCCATGTGTTGGCATTTGAACCTGCGATACACGGAATTATAGTCGACATCTCTACCTACTCGGCTACGGCAGTCAAAAGCTTTTTTGTTTTTAAAATCATATTTTTCATATGTGACAATGAAATCAGCTCCACTCATGTGGAAATCAGTTCCACTAATGTGGAAATCGTAGAGCTTTTTGTTTTATAAATATTGACACAGAATGCGAAGGAAGCTTTTTCTTGATAAAAATCTTGATAAAATTTCTTTACAAAAAATTTATCAAGAAAACACAGAATTGGGCGGTAATTATTTGTAAAGAAATTTTATCAAGATTTTTATCAAGTAAAAGCTCCCATCGCATTCTGTGTCAATATTCATAAAATAAAAAGCTCTGTGATTTCCACAAGAGGAGAACTGATTTCCACATGAGTGGAACTGATTTCCACATGTGTGGAACTGATTTCCACATGAGTGGAACTGATTTCATTGTCACATATGAAAAAATTTTAATTTAAAAGCAAAAATGCTTTTGACTGGCGTAGCCGAGTAGGCAGGGATGCCGGCTATAAATTATGTTTGTCACAGGTTCAAATGCGGGCACATTCAGTATTTAGGCGATAGAAACAATTTTTTTAATATACAAAATGTATACGTTTCATATGAAATTTCAATTTGTCAATAGCATTTTCCATCTTGAGAATTTATCAAGAAAGGAGCTTTTGATTTACGCGTTAGAATACCAATTCTTGATAAATAATAAAAGTTGACAAATTATAAAGATTTTTAATTTATCAAGTGCACAGTGCTGTTTATTTATTTATAAGTAATTTTAAGAGTGATAAATAGCATGGAATGCTTTATTAATAACTTTTTTATGTAGTTAAATTGAAATGTTTTTTTTTTACTAGACTTTGTAATAAAAAGTACAGTTATGTACAATAACCGCCCAATTCTGTGTTTTCCTGATCATTTTTTGTAAAGAAATTTTATCAAGATTTTTATCAAGTAAAAGCTTCCTTCGCATTCTGTGTCAATATTTATAAAACAAAAAGCTGAATTCCACATGAGTGGAACTGATTTTATTGTCACATATGAAAAATATGAATTTAAAAGCAAAAAAGCTTTTGACTGCCGTAGCCGAGTAGGTAGAGATGTCGACTATAATTCCGTGTGTCGCAGGTTCAAATGCCGGCACATGGAGTATTTAATTGTTACAAACAAATTTATTAATATACAAAATTTATACATTTCACATGAAATTTCAATTTGTCATTAGCATTTTCAATCTTGATAATTTATCAAGAAAAGAGCTTTTGATTTCTGTGCTAGAATACCAATTCTTGATAAATAATAAAAAATTTACCAATTATAAAAATTTTCAATTTATCAAGTGCACAGAATCGGGCTGTAAATGTTTTCTGTTTATTATTATTTATATATAAAAACCGAAATTAAAAAAATTGTCTTTATTTTCAACACGTGATGGTAAGTAGGTATATCTGTGTTCGTATGGAACAGTAGCTTATGTCGGGAACCTGGCTTTAGTATAATGCGGCATTCTCTTTATTCTTTAAATGACAAGGAATTTTTTGATGAGACTTAATAAGAATATTGTCTTGCTAGTATCGGAACTATTTCTTGCGCATTTATTTGCCAAAAGTTCTTCAACGGCTCGGCGCCGATGAGTCATTCGCAATCGTATGCTGCGAATGCCGTATTATACTAAAGCCAGCCTTTCGACATAAGCTATTACTCCATACGAACACAGATATACATATGTATATTGTAAAAAAAATACACAATTAAATACGGTTTCATTCTCCGTATTCGCCTCTGATTTTTAATTGGGTTTTCTGTTAAAGTCGATACGCTCATACAAATATTAAAATTTGCCTTTTAAAATGCGTCTTTCCTAGGGTCAAAAATCCTTATTTCAATATTATAGTTTGTTTAAGTGTACATTTTACCATTTCTTATATTTTTGCTCATGCAAAATGCGACATCACGACGCCTACATCCAGGTAGGTATTAAATGTGTGTAGATCGGCAATGCACTCGGTGCAAATTTATTTTTTGTAAAAGTACTTATGTACCTACATAGTTTTAGGCTGTGGGTGCATTCGAGCTGCAATAAATGCTGAATGAAAGAGTATCACGTTATACGCGAAAATTTGGGCGACTATGCCTACATCAAGCGTTCGAGAAAGAAAATGTTGACAATCAGTTGCTCATCATTGGCAAATCAAAAGCAAAATAAAAATTTTTACTGCGCAATTTTTGCAGCATTTTAGAAAATTTTCAGTTGAGCATCAGCAACAAGTATCAGGAAAGCAACAAGGCTGCAATATTGCGGTAATTATTAAGTAGCTCGAACGCGCCGTATGTGTTCTAATATATACACACATAGCATTCCACGCGAAACTATACCAAATAGATGCACAAACATTTTTGTCTACTTCGCTTCTAATTTTTTTCATTGCGTATGCACAAGCACATAGCAACAACATTTTCGTATGCTTTGTTGGAACATATTCGCGCCAGTTACCTTCAGCGTAAATTTCATTGTTGTCCTGCATTTTATCGCAATGTTCCGGTGTCCGTTTCATTGTTACACAAATTTTCGGGTTAGCTGCGGGTGGCTGAGTGTGGTGTTCGCTTGTGCTCAATTTATAGCGAGGGTGATCGAACAGACTCGTTCGTACTCAAAGCAGCTGTCGGGTGTGCATCTCGATCGAACACATAGTAGTCGAGTGTGGCGTTCGCTTGTGCTCGATTTTTAGTGAGGGTGATCAAAACGGCTCGATCATACTCAAAGCTGCTCTCTGATGTATACATAACACTTGCTTTGCGCTGTTCCGTCCGAATTGACAGCAGGTGAGCAGCGCTGTTATGTGGGCATGTATGTTAGATTCTATAGAATTTTTAAAGTCCTGCAGTTCCTTTTTTTAAGAAGTATCTAAACTTAGTATAGATATACTTATAAGCAGGGAACGGATTTTTAGGACCTAAAAACCTATAAAAAAGGCAAAATAAAATAACGAAATAGGCTGGAAAAGGTAAAATAAAATAGCGAAAAAGGCAGGAAAAGGCACTAGGTATTGCAAAAAGGCAAAATAAAATAGCGAAATAGGTAGGAAAAGGCACTAGAAATCTCACAAGAGGCAAAATAAGGCACTTAAAAATACAGAAAATACGAAGAACAATCAAAAAATACATTTATTTTAGAAATGTTTATATTACAAGTAAAAAGAGAAAAACTATGAACTAGTTTCATTATATGAAAAATGTGTACTTTGAATCTTTGACTATTTTATCCTTTCGAGTTTCTAACTCATAAAACTTCAATCTGTATAGATGTAGTAACATTGAACCACAAGATGCATTTTGAAGTTTTCTGGCAGCATTTTCATTCGATTTTCGCGAAGAAAAGCCTTGAGAATATGGATCGTTTGAAACGTTGATATTATCAGGAATAAGGGCGTTTTCCTCGCCCTTTACAATTTTATCCACACCCCTTATTGTCTCCAAACCTACGTTAGCTGAGAAAACGGCTTTGAATTTTTCCAACACCAATTTGGCGTTTCTATAAGCCGCATGGTCATGTGTATATTTTTTAATCTTAAAAAAAAAAATGTAAATGCTCTTATCACTTTTTTAAATGTAGAAAAGGCAAAAAAATGCAAATATCTTAAAAAATGCAAAAAGGCAAATATCTTAAAAAAGGCAAAAAGAGGCAACATCAAATGTGTATATATGGAATCAGGGAAAGCTAAATCGTGGACATTCTTAATCGAATATACTCTATCTCTTTAGCAGAAAAAAAGGCAATTTCCATAAAATCCGTTTCCTGCTTATAAGTTTGCAATTCACTGAATTAAAATAAAGAATCATAGAACATTGGAGTTCTATAAGTGGTGACCCCGACGAATTTGAATTACCGCGGCTATAATTTGTAAACCTTTGGACGATACCATGCCGAACGACAACGAGGAAACATTTCAAGCTGCGGTTGCCCCATTTCAAGTGGCACGGCTGGAAGTTAAGCCGCCTCCGTTTTGGAGCCGTGACCCGCGCCTCTGGTTTCCGCAGGTTGAGGCTCAATTTGCACGGGCCGGAATTTCCACAGACGAAACTAAATATTTCACAGTTATGGCGAAGATCGATTCAGCAGTACTGACGCACGCTAGCGAAATTAATTCATCTCCATCTGCCATCGGTAAACGTGATGCGTTGAAACGGAGGCTTATTGTAGAATTTGGTGAGACCAGTGAGAAAAGGCACAGGCGGTTATTTGAAAGTTGTGAGTTAGGTCAGAAGAAACCTACATCGCTATTGCGCGAAATGAAAGATCCAACGAATCAACAGCTGGGTAAAGAGATGTTGAAGTCTTTATGGTGACGTCGTTTACCCGTTCAAGTACAGCAAATTTTAGTAACGTTCGAAGGCGATATGGGGGATTTGACAAAGAAAGCCGATGACATTATGACGATTCCGGCAACGAACAGCTGCGTCGACGCCGTCAGTACACCAAGCGACGATATAACAGCAGTAAGGCCAAACCAAATTATTCTTTTCGCAACCATTTTTTTGAGCACCTTGCTTGCCTTGTGGTTTCAAATTCGAAGAGAGTAATAGGACTTTCCATTGCATTGCTGCTCGAAGACAGTGAATTACAGGTGTATTCACTGCTAACAAATTTACTTTTTTGTCTTAAATTCATTTTTAAAATATGAATTCTTGGACGTAAAATGGTTTGTAATTTCCTCAGGTGAATAAATTGCACCTTGGTCAGTTTCAATAACCTTTATTGATAATTGATTGAACGTTCCGGTGTTTTGATTTTAGTCCAGATTTCTTTAGGGTTTGACTGTGGGTTTATAGACTCGGTAAGAGTTTCGAGGCTTTTCCGTTTGGCTTCTCTAAGTTTCTTTTTAACTGACTTCAAAAAAAGGAGTAGGTTATCAGTTCGTCGGAATATATACATATTTTTTTTTTTATGTATGTTACCGCATAGCTTTAGACCACGTTAACCGATTTCGATAATTCTTTATCGGAAAAGTGGTACCTCAGGGGTGGTGCCATGCTAATTTTGTTTAGATTCGATAACTGGATCGTGAAGAAATTAACGATAATCTTAAATTTTGATATGAGAATTGAAGTCGGTTTTGTTTTTTGCTTAAAAATTACTTGTTAAATATGGCGTTTGCCCTTTTATATTTTAAAAGATTCGACCCCGAGCTGGTTTTTTGCTAAATGCTCCATAGGCTACGCATCTCATCCCTGAGAGAAGATAGCTATTCAGACCAGTATGGGACTATGTAGCTTGTAATGAGTTTGCGGTATCGAAAACTGGTCCAGTTTGCTTTATCTGTTACAAATTTTGGGAAATGTTTAGTAGCGCTCACATCGTTTTTGGGGTGGGGGGCGGAGGGGGAGGAGGCGGGGCTACCCAAACCGCCCCCACCAGAAAGGGGACAGTCCCCGCTTTCTAAAAAGGCCAAATTAGATATCGAGCGATTTTGAATAAAGAATACAAAAGTTAATTAAAAATAGAAAAAACAAGTTTTTATAAAAAAAAATGTTCTTTTTAACAAATGTATTTTTGCGTAGAATAGAAGAGGCAGTAGAATTCTCCTTTCTGTGTTGCCAAAGAAGGGGGGCTGAACACCTTTTGCAGAGAACACCTTTCAGCATAGGGGGCCTTCGGCCGCACTTAGGAATTATAACCCTCAGGCAGTAGAATTCTCCTTTCTGTTTTGCGAAGAAAAGGAGCTGAACACCTTTTGCAGAGAACACCTTTGTATATTTTTAATGCTTTCTTCTTTTGTCTCTCATTCTTTTGCATATTTTGGAGTTTGACAGCTGAACTCCGCCATTTAATTTGCATATGCAACCAAAGTCATACGCGTGATTTTGAAGGTGTTTTTATTTAACGAATTGTGATTAATTTGTTAATATTAAAGTCGTAAAGCAAGTTATAACTAATCGAGTAAAGTGTAACGTGAAGGGGAATACAAAAATGTATTGGTGAAGTGGCTGCTTTAAGGAGAATAGGAGTGATAAATGTACGCTAATTTCCGAATTTTACAAAAAAGTGAGTGTTAAAATAATGCGTAGACCCTTGACTACAAGAGTGTGGAATTTTTTTTGGATCGGGCTACCCCTTTGGACGGAATAGCCCGAAATAGTTGTGAGCGCTATCAAACCCCACCCCAAATTTTGGAGTAGGGAGTCCGGCATTTGAGAGACTGGCTATCATTTTTGTTATTAGAGGTAAGTTGTCACTTCCAGGTAGCTGGTTAAGTGTAGTAGACGTTAAGCTTGTAACAATTTCGGCTGAGCACACAGCTACGTCTATGTGTGTAAATGTCCTCCGTGGGGAAAGCGCGGGGGTGCGCTGTCATTTAAGACAGTAAGTAAGCAAGTAAGTTTGAGAAATAGCTAGTATAACGGCTAGTAAAGATTTACTAAAAGGCAAGTGTGTCTCTTGCAGTGATATGGAAGAGCTCATAAATTGCTCATCCAGTGGAATAATCTTGTTCACATTATAATAGGTGCATTCTTTTGCAACCGAGCTACAAAAGAACACTCGCTTAAATGACGAAATACACGCGAAACAACAACACAAACTCAGCTATTTACCCGAGCTCAGCCAGGTCGGTTAAAAAATACGCGACCTGAAAGGGAGTGTTGGTAAGTGAAAAAACTGCTCTATTGTGAATTGTTAATGGGAAAGTGGAGAGGGAACTTTTGTTTCCTTATATACGTGTAGGGATGTTCCGATACAAGTAAATACGAGTATGTACTCGATACTTTTGTTTCGATACCAACTACTTTTTTTACTTGAATCCTCGTTTCGATACCTACTTGGTATCGAAAGAAAGGTACTTGTATCGAATCGATTTGAGCAAGTGCCATATCTTGTCGGCCATATTTTTTCTATTTAAAATAATTGCTTCGTTTTTATGAAAAATAATTGCTTTAGGCAATGGCACCGCCAAAATCTAAAGTGTGGATATATTTTTACAAAGTTAGTGATACCACAGCAAAGTGTTAACAATGCTTTGTAGCCGTAAATTTTTTGAGAAATTTTCAAAGGTTGAATTTTTTGTCTATGTAATCGTATTACTTCTGGTGTTACTAATGAACAAATATACATATTGATACCTCAACTGAAAATATATTCAAAATATTTCAGATAAGGCGTTTTGAGTCAGCAGCTGAGATAGGCGGTTTTTGAACCAAATTCTGAAATAGGGTGTTCTTGAAAAGTTTTCTGAGATAGGGCCTTGTCAATGAAATTCTGAAATAGGGCGATTTTGAAAAGTTTTCTGAGATAGGGCGTTCTCGAATTGGCTACCCAGATAGTTAGATCTTCCACTCAGGTGTCGCAAAAGGTATGCCACAGATAACGCCTGTAAATTAAAATTATCGATATAAGTAGGTATGTTGTTGTTGTTGTAGCGGACACAACAACCCCGCCCAGATAGGCTGATATCTCAGTCGTTGTCGTCAAGTTCCACCAACGGCAGCCCCAAGAAGCGTGCAGCCTCTATGGGGTCGGTCCATAGGGACGACGCCGTTAGGGTTGTGGGGTTTTCCGGGCATGCGAAGAGATGTTTCGAGTCGTGAGGGGTCTCTCCGCATGCCGGAAATTCGTTCGGCACATCCGCATTTAACCTACTCAGGTAGGAATTTAGCCTGCTGCAGTAGC
>NW_023458556.1:90465020-90480004 GCF_013731165.1 Rhagoletis pomonella | reverse complement strand
TTTTTTAGATATGGCAACACAGTCCTGCTGCCATTTCCACATATTCTGCATGTACTCTCATAAAATTAAACAACAATCAATTTTTTATAAAAAAGCTGTAATATACTAAAAGTATTTATTTGTTTGAACGTGCACACTCTAACTGCGCATATATTGAGTGTAAATAACGTGTAAATTTAGTGGAAAGTGCATTATATATTGTGAAATAGTCCAATACAAGTTGGTGAAAATTACAAACTTTAATAACAAATTACTTAAAAACTATAAAGTTGCGCGGTTTGAAACTTCATACAGGGAACTATTAGACCCCCATCTACCTCCCATATTTTCCTTAATGCTGAACTCCGGGGTTAGCAATCTAAAGCCCACCCCAAGTCAGTTCCCCTACGATCGTTTGACAGGCTTGAGTGCCAAAGATCGTGGTGCGCATTAAAGTCGCCTACTACCATACGGTTTTCACCTCTGAGGAGCGCACCTATGTCAGGGTGATATCCTACCGGGGAGCAGGTGACAGGGGGTATATAAACGTTAAATATTTCGAGCTCAACATCGCCTGACCGGAAAGCAATGCCCTGGCATTCTAGGGTGGTATCCCTGCGGTCGATGTCTGCTTCGATAAGACGATACTGCACGGTGTGGTGCGTAATGAACGCTAAGCCTCCACCATTATCCCGCTCGCGATCTCGACGGTGCACGTTGTACCCGGCACAATTCAACAGTGTCGAATTGCTGTGCAACTTCGTCTCTTGGGCCGCAGCTATCAATATGCCATGCCTTCCCATGAAGACGGTTATCTCCTCGATCTTGCTCTGAAGCCCGTTACAGTTAAATTGAAGGAGCTTCATGTGGTAGTCCTGAGCAGACTCTGAGGTGACTCCACCCCTCGCAAGCATTGCACTTGACAGAGGTGGAGTTGTGGTGTATTCGTCTCTGGCATACACAGCAGGTGTAGGTTTCTGGCCCTGGGTTTGACTCGATGCCAGCCCTGAGTAGGAGAAAACGTAGCGAATGTAGCCCTATGGACGAACAACTTCTGAGATACTTCGCCGACCTAAACGGGGTTAGATCGCCGAAACAACAGCCCTTGGTCGGGTAAAACTCGAGTCATTCCGGTACGTAGAACCAGCTGTCGTGGGGTAAGTAGGTATGTTGTTGTTGTTGTAGCAGCATACAAATTCCCCAAAGACTTTTTGGGGAGTGCTGCTGGAGTGACAGTCCTTGGCCAGATATAAATCTGGGTCGTTCCGGTTACGTAGACCCGGCTGTAGTGGGAACGGGTAAGTAGGTACCGATACATTCGGTTTACTCATATAAGTAGTATCGAAATAGCGATTTGAGTAAACTCATTTGAGTAGGCATCTATAACTTGATGGCATCGGAACGTCCCTATATACGTGACTTATATTTTAAATAAGTATATATATTATGCAAATACCTCGCATAATTACTCATTTAAATTGGTTTTTGTATCTATATACCGTTAAACTAATCACATGTTTCTTACCAGCTACCAACAGGGTTGCTTAAGTAGCTAAAACGAAATTTTACGCGAGTTGAGCGTTCTTTTGTCGCTCGCTTACAAATAAAAATGCAGCTAATAGCAAATTTATTAGCCTTTACTAATATAAAAAAGGGTGGGGTTTAGTAGCGCTCCCAATTATTTCGGGCTATTCCGTCCAAAGTGGTGGCCCGATCCAAAAAAAATTCCACACACTAGTAGTCAAGGGTCTACACATTATTTTAACACCCACTTTTGTAATTTTTGGTCACTAATTTATTTACAAATTAGGTTTGAAATAAGCCCTTTTTTGTAAAATTCGGAAATTAGCGTACTTTTATCACTCCTGTTCTCCTTAAAGCAGCCACTTCACCAATATATTTTTGTATTCCCCTTCACTTTACACTTTACTCGATTAGTTATAACTTTCTTTACGACTTTAATATTAACCAATTAATCACAATTCATTAAATAAAAACACCTTCAAAATCACGCGTCTGACTTTGGTTGCATATCCAAATTAAATGGCGGAGTTCAGCTGTCAAACTCCAAAATATGCAAAAGAATGAGAGACAAAAGAAGATAGGATATAACCCAGTAAGCATTAAAAATATACAAAGGTGTTCTTCGCAAAACAGAAAGGATAATTCTACTGCCTGAGGGTTATAATCCCTAAGTGCGGCCGAAGGCCGCCTACGCAGAAAGGTGTTCTCTGCAAAAGGTCTTCAGCCCCCTTCTTTGGCAACACAGAAAGGAGATTTCTACTGCCTGAAGGTTATAATCCCTAAGTACGGCCGAAGGCCGCCTACGCAGAAAGGTGTACTCTGCAAAAGGTGTTCAGCCCCCCTTCTTTGGCAACACAGAAAGAGAATTCTACTTTGTGAGGGTTATAATCCCTAAGTGCGGAAGAAGGCCGCCTACGCAGAAAGGAATTCTACGCAAAAATACATTTGTTAAAAAGAACATTTTTTTTTATAAAAACTTGTTTTTTTTCTATTTTTAATTAACTTTTGTATCCTTTATTCAAAATCGCCCGCCCCCTCCCCCTCGGCCTCCACCCTAAAAACGATGGGTGCGGTACTAAACATTTCCCTAAAAAAAAATTTAAGATTGGTCAACTACATCCAAAAACAAAGCAAATAAAGTGTGTGCACAATTTTCAGATCCCAAAACCCTGAAATTTGGCAATATCTCAAAAACTTTTATACTTTCTGGTATTCTGATTTCGTATTCGGATTCAAAGAAAATTCTTTATAAAACCTTGTACAAAAATGTTGCGGTTGGCCAACTGCATCCAAAGAAAATGGCAATAAATAGAGTGCACTTTTTTCAGATCTCAAAAACCCGAAATTCAGCTATATCTCAAAAACTGTTCTACTCTTACATTTTAATTTCGTATTGGGATTCAGCGTGCATATAAAAATGGCGCTGGTCGGACAATTTTTTCATTTCTGTAACTTGTGTTTTTGCCGAAGTGTAAAAACATCAATTGAACCATTAAGTTAACGGTAATGTATTCGCTGGCGGACAAATCTTAATTTTAAAATTCAATTCGATTTGACGTTTAGCTTCGGGCGCGGAAATGGTTTTTTGTGTTCCCGTAGTTTTGGGCAGTTTATTCACTGTTGTGCGAGCATTTCGTACTTACGCTCATTTTCCCGAAAGTAGCCCAAAAATGTAAAAAACAAACCTAATATTAATTTTGCGCAAACACTTGTGCTAAGCGCCCAAATAAATAGATTTTTGGTGGGCGCCTTGATGTTGTTAAAGTTTAAAGACTGTGCTCTTTTTAGTGGGTTGGGTTTTAAGTTACATACCACATCGTCCTACGCGCTCAACCACAAAACCATTGTACAATAACTAAACATTTTCCCTATATTTGCATATTGAGTATTAATAGATGATTAACTACTCACATTACTTTGTACGTTTTTGTACAGTACATCCTGAGGCTGGTCTTTTGACCGATCCAAAATGACAGCATCTTTTGTGCTGCCGCCCAAGTCCCATACCCTCGGTTTTTTTCCGGTTTTCTCTGATGTTGGTGTTTTAGGTTTAGGTTCTGGAGGACTTTTTTTCGCTGTCATCTTCTCCATTAGTTTTTTACGATTTTCAAATATAATATTTTCGTTTGTTAAACTTGTTTCTGGTTGTTTGTATATTTCTTGTATAACCTTTTTTGCGCTTTCGTTTTTACTATTTTCATCATACATAGAAGCAACGTTTTTCTTAGACTTTGTGGATTCGTTGTAAGAGCGCATTTGTTTTGGAGCTCGGCTGACTTTTTTGGCAGATTTTTCCACTGTAGTCAATGTATTTTGAAATTCCTCATTAAAATCATAAGTTGAATAAAGCTTTCGAACAGATGTCAACACTTCAGCAAATTTTCTCTTGAAGTCTTGTTGCATTTCAAAGAGTAAGGTATCCAAATAATTCAACTTGATTATTTTTTGAAAGATCACAGCGTACACCAAATCCAATTCATTATCAAGCTTGAATTGTATCGCTAAATTGTCCTCTTCAAAATATTTGGAGTCCGCATTTCGCTCCTATTTTAAAATAATGCATATGTTTATAAAAACAAACCAATTCGATCACATCATATTCCGAATATTTACCTCAAGTATAACACTTCTAATGAGATTGTTAATACATGATGTGTAGCTTCTTTCAGCGGAATTATAGTCCCACAGGACAATGCCTCCTTTCGTGAACACAACAACGTAATCCAACATGGTACTAGAATTATATTCGCTCCCCTGACACGTCATAACCGGAATACCAAAATTTCACGAAACCGGATAAACATTTCTATCACGCCGTTAGAGCTGGGATACTATCGATAGTAACATCGATAGTTGAAAACTGTCGCCACTATCGATAGTTTTTGAAAACTATTCATGGTGAAGAACTGAAGGTGGCGCATTCCCGAAACCGCTACTTTGGTTTTGCCGACTTTGACATTTATGGCAATACGTAAACAAACTTTTTGTTTAGAAACAAGTGCAAACGTATTGTGTACTTTCAAGTGAAAAATCGAAGTAATTCGTGCGTTCTGAAGTAAAAAACGTTTTATTTGTAATAAAAACTTAAAAAAAATGGCGTGTCGTGTGTTGAATTGCAGCAGACGTAGGGGTAAAGCCCCCAAATGCAGTTTTTTTTTTTGTTTCCCCGCGACGACGCCTTGGCCAGAAAGTGGGTAGAGTTCTGCCGGCAGGAGAAGCCATACAATTTAGATACCAGCGTGATATGCATGAAGCACTTTACGGACCACTTTTAAACACGACATGTTAAGTTGAAAACGTTGAAATACCACAAATTACAAATTAAAATCGGAGGTAAGCAAGCATCGACCACTTTCTGCAGGAAAACATGCGCTGCGACAAGATATTATCATTTTTTAGGCACCTGAAATACAAACATAAAAATTCTAAATAGTTAATTAATAAGACCTATTTTTTTGAACACATTTCAAGAGTGGTTGTATATTTTTTGTTAACGTAGTGCTTAATTTGCTATATTCAAAGATGGCTTGAGAAATTGGTGAATCGAGAAGAAAACACGTTTTCTCACTGCAAATTCACAACCGTCAACCCATTGTTCTTCGCCATATTCTTTGTTTACCCGTTGCCTTACTTTTTTTTATGCAAGAAAATTCACAACACAGTCGGCAAAAAAAATTTGAAGTCATTGGGATTTTTAGCAACTTTATTTATTTATTTATTTATTTGTTACAGTCTTACGACTTAATAATACAACTATGATATTCGTACATATGTATATGAATTGTAATGTTCTTATTGCAAAAATTATCAATTAAATATAGAATTATATATACAAAAACTATATATATTATATTACATTATATTAGGCCGCATGAATAAAAATATGCAATTGCCCCCTCCAAAAAGTTCCGACCTTCCACTTCAATTTATTTGAATAATCGAGTACAAGGTCGGAGGGCAGTTGTAAAGCACTAGTTTCCAATCTGCACCTTCCCTTCTATATTATTGCTTCAGTTGTTAGGGCAGTTGGAAAGGACTAGTTTCCAATCTGCACCTTCACTTCTCACATTGTTTCTTCAGTTGTTAGGGCAGTTGGAAAGCACTCGTTTCCAATCTGCATCTTTCTTCTCACATTGCTGCTTCAGTTGTTAGGGCAGTTGGAAAGCACTAGTTGCCAATCTGCACCTTTACTTCTCATATTGTAGCTTCAGTTGTTTGGGCAGTTGGAAAGGACTAGTTTGCAATCGCACCCTCACTTCTCATATTGTTGGTTCGGTTCGATCAGGATTTACGATGTTATACACGCTGTCTGAATGGACTAGATCCAGAGCAGCACTGTTTGGTAGGAGGACGGTGCTTCGGGGATTGGTGTTTCGACTCTGTCAAGATTTGGAGTGTCAGCAAGCTGTCTGAGTGGATTGGATCCAGAGCAACCCGGCCGGATGGAAAGGATTTATTTCCATGCCGAGCCTCTATCTGATAGGTAGTGTTCGACAGTGATCATGTAATGATCTCTGGAAGCTGGCAATGCTTTCGCAATTTCTTGTTTGTGGCGGTAGTTCGTTAGAACACTTTAATCCTTTGTAGAATATGTTCATTTTATCCACTTCTGTTCTGTATAACGGCAATCTAAAGCTATTATTTTCTCTGAGTATGTATGAATGAGTGTCATTTATATATCTGAGATTGTCGCTCAGGTAGTCCGGCAACCGACAATTCTTTATATTGAATACGAATTTCATGGCGTGATAAAAAATTTCCTGCTTAACACTCAGCCAATTCATATCGGCGAGCATCTCTCGTGTGGGTGCATCGTGGCGCTTATTCAGTATAAATCGCATTGTCCTATTTTGCATTTTTTGTGACTTGTCGATTTGTGTATCGCTTACCATGGAAAAGATCGTTGGACAATATATGAAGTGTGGTTCTATTATGGACCTATACACTAGTGTTTTATATCTTCTTCCTAGGTACTTACATGATCTTTCATGAGACCAATTTTTTTAGCAATTTTATTTACTGCATAATCAACATGCTCATCGAATTTTAACTTATTATCAATGTATAAACCTAGGTATTTAACGATTTTTACCTCCTCGAGCTTTTCATCTCTGATTTTTAAGCTATAGTTGAATGAGTTCGCATTAGACACCCTAGATAAGAACTGTGTCTTTTTCACATTCACTTCAAGTTTGTTTAAACATAACCACTTATATAAAGAGTCAAGATCTTCCTGCATCTTAGATATGGCATTTGGTAAATTTCTGTCACTGATGGTTAGAAGCGTATCATCCGCGAACTGTTTTATTTTACAGTATTTCAGTACCGTATTTATGTCATTAATGTAAATGTTAAAAAGAATTGGAGCAAGAACCGATCCTTGAGGCAGACCGATATTTACTGCAACCGTTTTTGACATTTTTGACTCAATCGTTGTTTGTTGCTTACGGTCTGAGAGAAAACTTCGACACCAAGCCAGCTCAATGTTCTCTATACCAATAGCTCCAAGTTTTTTCAACATTCTAGTCCTGTCAATAGTCTCAAAGGCTCTTTTCAGGTCAATAAACACCGCTAAGACATTCCTCTTTGCCAACCCTTGCAAACAGTAATCATCTATTTGTGCACACGCAATTGTTTTGTGGTACACTCTCCCACACACACCAGCACAGCTCACACCGGTTTCTCCTCTGATGCCTTTTCGGCATCTTCCGCACTCCGTCATTGTTTCACTCACCGCTACTTTTTATTTGTTTATAACAGCGAACGTTGGAATAATTTTGTGTACATATGTTTGTTTGGTTGCGTATATTTATTTTAATAATATTAATAGTGTTTATTTGTATGCATCACTTTCGCAAAAATATTTAAAAAATTTAAACATTTGTACCAATATGTACGTAATTTAAACTCTCACTAACATGTATCTTTTAACACTTTTCGATGAGCGATCAAAAAACACGTCCGTCGGCTTTGACGTTAAACCAGAAGTTAACACTGAGTTATTGTAAAATTTAATAAGCTATAAAACTGCTTACATAAAATTTTTATTGAAATTCGAATTAAAAAGCTTGAATTTTTAATTATATTTTGGTTTTTATGTTTTGTACATTTATTATAAAAAATTAGTAGACACTAAGTAAACAAAAAGAAGTAGTTAAAACTACAAAAAAATGTTGTGGTGCTATTATTTTGAGCAGTACTATATTCGTTTTCTTATAAATGGTAAAATGTTAATTTCCCTTGTCCGGATTTTGATATGCGCCTCCGTATTTGATCTCAGTTGAACTTTATAAGTCAATTTAAATGAATATATATTATTTTGTTTGTTTTGTAGTATTATAAATGTATTTTTATAGCCAATTTCACTTCTTTGCACTTTTAAAGGGACAAACACAATCCGATTTTAATTTTGGCATATAAAAAATAAATTCAGATTTTGCCTGTCGCTATTCAAGGGGATGCAAGGGTATGTATATTATAGCTGAAATACAATGCCGGCGAACGGCGAACTCACCACAGCGAAATTCGCGCTGTCAAAATTAGAACACCCGCAAGCATATGAAATTGAACACAGCCAAAGCGAAATGCGAAGTTCGCTTGGCGGCGTTTCATGGCGATAGATTTATTTCT
Organism: Rhagoletis pomonella; assembly: GCF_013731165.1. Lineage (NCBI taxonomy): Eukaryota > Metazoa > Arthropoda > Insecta > Diptera > Tephritidae > Rhagoletis > Rhagoletis pomonella. Next base: position 90,471,871 of record NW_023458556.1, on the reverse strand, counting down.
ATCGCCCTGCTGGGCGATGACAGCTGTGCGTGCCAAAGGCGGCCGTATTTGTTTTTTGCTTTCAAAGTTTTAAAAGAAAACACGACTTTTTTTTGTTGTTTGAAAAATATAGTTGTGGATTAGTTAAATCTGGCTTGAAACAAATTATTTATAATAATCTTTCTTTGTTTTACATTTATATTTGTTATCATTTCCTCATTTCTAAATATGGTTTAGTTTTTTCTAAATATGGTCACCCAAATTATAAAGGCGACCAAATGGGATCAGCTGTTTTCGCTACCGCTCTAATTCTGTTTAAGTAGGCGAAATAGCTGGGCGAACGGTGAACGACAGCATCGCCCAATTCGGCGAAGTTTGCCGTTCGCCGGTATTGTATTTCAAGCATAAGTTATATAATTCAGACGCATAAACTAATAAGTTTATTTTATTATTATAAAAAGTTTTTTTTTGATGCACTCAAATTAAAAAAAAGTATACAATCTCTTTAATTTACAAAGTAATTTATAAATTTTATAAATTTATTAATTATTTAATTTTCAAGCAATTGAGCGTTTCAATTCAATATATTTCACGACGATAGTACTATCGATACTATCGATGTTTTCAGCTATCGTTTCGAAAACTATAGAGTGGCGGTACTATCGATAGTATCCCAGCTCTACACGTCGTGTTTGTCATGATAAAAACATAGCAAGATAGAACCGTTCTCTCAATTTGTCGGCCATGATTTTTTTTTAAGTTTGCCAGCATTTTAAAATCATGTAAAATTGAAATTGTTCGAAATTGTTGTTGCTTGATATTGAAAATGAAAATGTGTGTGTTAGTGTTAGTTTGTGAGTAAATTTAAAAATTAAAATGTTTGGAAACGTCAAGAATTTTAAAAGTAACTATCAGCGGGTCTACCTTACTATATTTTTATCATGTTGTCATGATTCAACAACTACAGGTTGTAGCAATCGTACAAAAACAACATTTACCGTTGGTATGAACTCCTTGTGTCATCACCATCTTTTTTATCTATTCATATTCGTGTGTATATGTATACCCTGCATACCAGGATTTCATAGAATTCTGAAAGGTTTCACAATTTTTTTAAGAATTTTCTTTAAGAAATCGTACAGAAATTTCTTTACTAGTTCTTGTCAACCGCCTCATATGTTTTTCTTTACAGATTTCTAAAAGAATCGTAACAAATTTCCGACACTCTTAAAGATTTCGGGAGCATTTGTTTGCAGGGTATATATATACGTATATGTGTATGTGTACGCGGATATGTAAATATAGCAAAACAGACGATAATTTGACACAAGCGTGCTCATAAGAAGAAGCATAGCATCTATCGCTATCACCTGTAATTGATGCGCCTTGTCATGTTGTTTGTTGGTGCACAGCTGTCATACTCAGCGATCGGGGTTTCAAAAAATTCTGTGTGGTAGAATCTGGGAAAAAATGTGGTAGATTTCAAAAAAATGTGGTAGATCTCTGGGTTTGGATCAAACTTTGTACAAAAATTAAAAAACGTCTGCAAGGTTTCACCTGAATAGCTTTACTTTTTAATTAGACTCTAAAAAATTTAATTTTAGTATAATAAAGTGCAAGATTGAGGTTGCTAAAAATTGCGTTGAGTTTTGGCAATTTTTTTTCCTTGACAGTGTAAAGCAGTTCCTTCCATATTAAGATATTTTTCGTACATATTTTAAGAGATTTCTGCAACCTTGCGGAGTGCTGACAGTTTTTCTTTTTATCACATCACGAAGTAGCGAAAAAATATGGCACGTTCCAGAAAAGCTATGTAATTGGGATTTGCCGATTTTGACAATTCTCAAGTAAAAATAAACAACGCCTCAGAAACCTTAGATGCACTTAAATTTTGGTAATACTTTCACAAAAATCTCCGTTTTTTAACATTTTTGCTATTAATTTTTTTTATAAATCATATATTTTTTAATTTAACACAACAAAACCGCGTTTCCTGTCGAAAAATTGAAAACATTTACTATTTTACAGTTTATTTTATCCTCCCATACGGCTTTGTTTAATTTTACTTGAGAAATATCATCGCCGCCGAGTTTGCAGAATCTTGTATTATATCATTCTTGTTACCATATCGTATTTAGTGTTGTACAATTTTTGCTCTTAAAATTAAGAAAATTATGTCAAGCAAACATAAAACTTCTCAAAAACGCGAATATGTGGCAAATTTCAGACCTTGTGTCGTAGATGTGGTAGACGCTCAAAAAAGGGGCAGATCGACCACAATGTGGCAGAAGTTCGATCACTGTATATACCTCAGTATATCCAGTAAAAAAACTGTGGTGAAGTCTCTTATGGGGATAAAGTTTCCAGAGGTGAAATTTTAGGTAGGTCACAATTTCATACACGCATGGTTGCTTTTCAGCACCAATGAAAGAAACTTAAGAAACATTAAAAAAAATATGCATATAGTGCATTAATTTTGGAAATAGATACCATATAATGTATGTACTCTAATTAATAATATTAAAAATTCTATTATAACCACCGTTTAATGTTTTATTTGATACAAATTAATTTTCTACTCGGAACGCTCTGCGCATTGCCACCGAATATTAGGTTTACTTAAAATTACATCCCTGGTCCTTGTTCTTTCTGTAGGTTCTTTCCCGTACGCAACGCGGGATCCCGCGGGTGCCCAAAATAGCCCAGAAATCATTCCCGTACTCAACAAAATGGGTAATAGAGAGCGAAAATTGGAACGTATTGGATCGTAAGTGTCTTCTTTTTCCTGCCCAAAACAGCCCGGACTTTTTCTCCGGGTAAAAATGGATAAAGCGTCAAAATACATATCAGCTGTTTTGTGTTTCATGCATGGTTGCCACTCGCCAACATTTTTTTCTACCAAAATCTCTTAAGAAAAGTTACCAGAAGTTACCATATCTTCACTACCAAAATCTTCACTTCTTCAGTGAGAAAAAAATATACTGAATAACACTGTTATATTTCATAACAAATATGTATATTCTTACAGCCCGGTTCTGTGCACTTAATAAATTCTATAGGGGTATTCTCCAAATCTTGCAAAGCCATTGCACGTAGCACGGATTGCATAACTTGCAAACACACAACAATAAAATACATGGGAAACAGCGTTTCCTATCGCTGCAAAATATGCAACGTCGGAACCCATGTATATCAGTGATGAAATTGATGGTACAATTGTACTTTTTTGATACATTTTGGATCCCAAAAGTACATTGGTACTACATCGACATTTTTGATACAATTTTGTCAAAATACAGCATTACGACAAATTATGTAGAAATACGACTTGTGGATAAAAATGCAGTCATCTTTTTCCTACTTTATACAGGTATGTGCGTGGTGTTTATTAAAAATTAAAGACTTTTTAAAATCATCAAAAAGTTCTTGCTATAATATAAGCAACTATTTCTTTGTGTTACTCGCACTTAATAAACATACTTGTATGGTTTTGTTGATTAACTTGAATTATTAATTGTAATGGAAATTTAGGGTTTTCATGGCCTTTTTAAACTATGCATATGTACAAGTACATATAACGCTACGCATCCAAGTCCACGGACGAAATTTTTCCAGATTTTTTATGCAGTACACACTGGCCGAACCAAAAAAAAGGTATTTAATATTAACGAGTAAGGCTTAATATTTCCTGAAAGTCACCCAGTTTTTTTATACAAAAAACACCAAAAATAAGATAATAACCAATGCCTATTTATTGCTTCAGGGGTTTCAATGATTTCCTTAATTTTATATTTTCGTGAAATTAGAATTTTAGAACAAAAAAAGTGAAATATTTCCAGAAGGTCACTTTTAGGTGGAAAAGGTTTTTTTATTTAATTCTCTTGTTTCTCCAAAAGTGTTCAAATGGCATATATGGGAAGTTGTTGCTGAAGAAAGATTAAACAAAAAACCTGCCTCCCAAGAAAAACGTCACGTTAATGTCTTGAAGAAGGCGCAAAAAATCTCCAACATTGGCTTATCTGATAAATGAGTTTAAAAGTGATATGCAAATGTTACATTCTGGAAAATATTTTACAAAAATGCAAAAATAAGAACAAAAATTAATTTTTGAAAAGCGTGAAAGCAGTTTCGTATTCGCGTCAGTAAACGATTTTAGAGGATAAGATTATCAATCTTATAAAAAACCTGCCATGAACACTTTGTTTGAAAATTACCCATATTCATATGTCTGTCTAGTCTTTTAACTTTTGGTACTTTTTCGGCTGATTCTTTTTCATACATTCTTGTGTCCATTTGGTACAAAAATTAAAAACTCATTTATCATCCCTGATGTATATATTTTGCAAAATAGCATAGCAAGATAAATGCGACCCTGTGCTAGTTGTTTTGTTGTTGGAATTGCAACATATTCCACTCATTCCTCTCATCTCGCTCATTTCATTTTTTTGTGCTGTATCTTGTTATTGTATGTGATACATAATTTCGCTGCTTGCTACCCTTGCATGCTACCACTTTGCAATGGGGTGCTCTCGTACTCTTCCAAATTTGGAATAGTATTTTTGCATTTCGTAAAATCCGTGCATCGAGCAAGACTTCGAGAATACCCCTAATATTTTTATAATTTGTAAATTTTTGATTATTTATCAAGAACTCCCAGTTCTAGCACAGAAGTTTAAATCTATTTTCTTGAAAAATTATCAAGATTGAAAATGCTATTGACAATTATAATAATTTTTTTTATTAGAAAATATTTTTCTATCAATTAATTACTGCATGTGCCGTTATTCTCATTTTCGTCGTTGGTGTTTCCGACAGGGTAGGAGTATGATGTAATGTGGAACCGGTTTCGGCGTTGTGCCATTTTCAGTGTAATTTTTCGTTCAGAATGTGCCGATACTTGGACCTGAGACTCACGGAATAATAGCACGGGCACACAAAAACAGTGGCGGGTGCTTTTAACCATTCGTTTCACTCGTACAAAATTTCGAGTAAATTGCGAAAATTGCTAATTTTTTTGCTATTTTTTTGGTTTTTCATAATTTACTGTACGTCGAAATATATGACGGTAGGTGTCGAAATACATGTCGGTAGATGGGTCTGGCAAAAAGCACGCGACATTTTTTTTTGCCGGAATAATCAAAACGATTTATGGACCTTACCAAAAATTGCCAGATGGCCAGTATTAAAATGTGAGGGTAGAATTCAAAATTTATAGCAAATATTGGTGCTGCCACTGTAATTCAAATATTTCCAGTATTCGAATATGAGACGACTCTAATTTAATCGAAGTAATTTTGTAAAAGTGTCAGTAGTACTGCCACTGAAACTCGAAGGATTTTTATAATTGCACCCATTCAAAACATAATTCATTTCTTTATAATGCAAATAGATGTTTAGTTGCAAAAGTTACCAAAATTAAATAAAAGTTACTTTAAATGTTACCAAATTTTGGGAGAAAGTTACCAATTGTGGCAACCATGTTTTCATGTTGCCTGTTTCTAGTGATGTTGATCGATATTCGGTACCGATTTAAACAGTATCCAATACTCTCGATCATCGTACAGTTCCATAAGTAAAGTAACTCTTCTTCTTACCGTTTTTTCTGGCAGGCTGTAGGTGTGTGTTTGGCAGGCTCTATGTGGTGTTTTTGGTTCAGTGTGTTAGTGTATTTTGAATAAATTGTAATAGAAATAAAAGAAATTGTAATAGAAATGAAAGAAATTGTAAAAGATAAGAGCACATGCCAAAAAACAGGTGATCTCAGCTGTAGGCATTTTCTGGCAATCAGCTGATAGTGTTTTTACTTATGAAACTGTACGATGCTCTCGATACTCCATAGGCCAAAAATATGGAAAAAACGGTTCAGGGGAGACTCGTCTATAAAAACGCGAATGTAGGAGCCTATAGAGCTTTTCGTACGGGTTCAAATGAAAGATGTATATATGTCGGTTCGAGGCCATAATGCAGAGAAACTCTTACTTGTTTGAAGCATTTTTGTTCCAGCTGAATCGGACGATATCATTTTTGTAGGCCTGGGGGCAGATTCTGTAACCAGTAAGCGACAATTTTCGAATCGGCTACGGTTTTGTTGACGTATGATATGAAATATTTTTACGTGAACAAGTGCGATATCGATCCGAAACTTGTCGCTAACTGGTTACAGAATCTCTCCCCTGAAAGGCTTCTTCATCTGTAAAAGCATTTTTCTAGAACCTTGGATCAACTCAGATTAAAACTGATCAAATAATATTTCTCTGTTGCGATAAGTGGGTGGGCTTTAGTAGTCAGCCGCACCTTGTGTTTTAAGAAAACCAGGTGGAATTAACAAATGAAACTTGGTCAGGATGTTAAGGGAGGTATCCTCTAAAACATGTATAACTAAAAAATATAAATAATATCATTGTTTATAAGTTATTTGTTGTTAAAATTTCTTAAGTTGTTCCACTTGGTTTCCTTAACAAAAAAGCATTTGTGCATACTTTTATATATATAAATGCACATAACACTGTACTTAATACTTTACACACTTTTCTTTTAGTTTATCTTGTACATAAATCACTTTAATTAAACTTTTATGGACTTGTAAATTACATTGAATTTCACGCATATTTACAATAACACATGGTTGCAAACTGACACATAACATGTGTTGCCATATTGTACAAAACAATACATACAAAGAAGGCAATGATTAAAAAGGAATACAGGGGAAATCAATACAAAAGAAAATGTTCAGCTCCTTTTCTTCGCAAAACAGAAAGGAGAATTCTATTGCCTGAGGGTTATAATCCCTAAGTGCGGCCGAAGGCCGCCTACGCAGAAAGGTGTTCTCTGCAAAAGGTGTTCAGCTCCTTTTCTTCGCAAAACAGAAA
>NW_023458556.1:90462282-90465010 GCF_013731165.1 Rhagoletis pomonella | reverse complement strand
GAAAGGAGAATTCTACTGCCTGAGGGTTATAATCCCTAAGTGCGGCCGAAGGCCGCCTACGAAGAAAGGTGTTCTCTGCAAAATGTGTTCAGCCCCCCCTTCTTCGGCAACACAGAAATAATAATTCTACTAAGTAAAAATTCCGAATTAAAAATCCTCTTTTATTATTCAAAATTCCAGTCTGGTGGCACTAAGTTGTATGTTATTTTGCTATCTTAATCATCGTTTATATGAAAACTTTAACAATAAATTATATAAGAACTATAGGGTTGCTAGAAAAAAGGGGGGTAGTTTTGAAATCAGGGGGTCCTATTCTACCCCCCCTCATCCCCCCTTTTTCTAGAATTTGCCGTCCGTCTACTAAAATTTTCCCCGATAAGTTCCAAGTGTTTTAGCCGATATCATATAAATTAGTAATTAAAGTTTTTTCTAAACTTAAAATGCATATAATGGCGAAGGTTTAATGTAAAGAATCGGTATCGGGTATCGAAAAGGAAGAATTGGGTACCGAAATCCTTTTTAAGTATTGGGTACCGAAAATTCAGCACATCACTAGCTATTTCACAAATTCTGGGCACGAATTGTGGTTTTTTGCGTTCCCGTACTTCTGGATTATGTTCCATTTTTGAGAGCAAACTTTTCGCCACAGTATATACAGTAAGGGCCGTTTGCACCATGTCTAGTTAATTCTAACTCCCAGTTAAACATCTTTATCGACGTTATCGACACCCATCATATAACATGTGATCGATAACGCAGTTAACGTGCTTAACTGAAGGATGAACCTCCAGTTAGCGTTAACTAGACATGGTGCAAACGGCCCTAAGTCTACGGGCTGAGATTTCCATTACGGAACCAATTGCTATTCCGTGCAAAGTATAGTGAGTTTTTTTATGAAACTCGGTGGGGATACTAATGGAGGTCTCCTTTAACTATATTTATCACTTTCACAATGTTGTTGCTAATAGTACTTAAGTTATTTGTTGTTAAAATATCCCGCCTGCTATCACTACATTTTATTATAACTCCACACCTATCACTTTTATTTACACAAATATATTATCCTTAAAAGGTTCGCATGCGTTTGTAATACCTTAATACACAATTATTAATTAATTAATTAAGTAAAACGCGTTTATAAATGTCTTCACAAACGTTTGCACATTTCACAAACAAGCAGAAATAACAATGGCTGACAGTAACACAAAATGTATGCTACCATACGTTAAAAAAAAATACACCACAAATAAGTGCGTATAATTAGGGGTATAAGTGTACAATACGTACATTGCTCTTAAAAAAAAATAATAATATTAGGATCGATAGGGATCTTACTCCTGATCATAACGGTATAATTTTTTTCGGGGGGAAATAATATTTGCTGTGGCGCTTTTTCCATAAAAATCAATACTTCGATAAATAATGAAAATTTTTAATAAAAAATCGCGCGCTTTTTCCATAAAAATCAATACTTCGATAAATAATGAAAATTTTTTAGCATACATTTTTCGCCTGCGGCGCTTTTTTCATAAAAATCAATACTTTGATAAATAATGAAAATTGTTAATAAAAAATCGCGCGATGTGTTATTAAAAATTTTCGCCTGCGCCGCTTTTCCGATAAAAATCAATACTTCGATAAATAACTAAGTTAACATTTTTATTACAAAGTCTCTCGATTTTAGACTGAATCACTTTTTTTTGTATCAATACATCGATATTTAATTTAAAAAAAAGTTAATTACAATGCCCGTTTTTATTGTTTCTCGTTTTCAGTGCTTTTTTTTTTTGGGCATTTTTTGTTGTGTGGCAGCACCGACATTGTAGTACAATTGGTTTACAAAGCAAAAAGTGAGGTTGAAGTTGACATTTTTTGCAACTTAAAATTCAATTTTCATAAAAACTATAAGCCTCCGGAGGCTGGGGTTTTCAGATTTACAATCACAAAAAGCCGCTCTAAACCCCGGGTTCCGTATTGGAAAATTTTCCCAGTCTACGTTCAAACACGGAAACTCGAGTTTCTTATTATCAGCGATTTCTCTTTTGGTGTTGCCCTTTGCATTCACACACAGAAATTCTTTTGTACGCAATTGTTGGTGTCAGCTGTGAATCGCCAACTTGAATTACTCAGACGAACGAGAGCACAAAGCGTGTTTCCCGAGTACGGGCGACTCGGTACCCGTCCCCTTTCCTCGTCGCTCTCTCCCCGACAAGCTTCGAGTTTCCGCAACAAAAGTTTTCGTCACAGTATATACAGTAATAAACCTTTTTGAGTACTCCTCGGGGGTAAAATCTAATCAGGGTTGATAATGAGAAGGATCGTGAATTTTGTTGATTCAGAGTTGTATACAAAATTATTCTGGTATGAAAGGGAGCAACAACCGTACTATAGCAGAGTGGCACAAGTCATGACTGTGTAATAGTGCCCGAAACTATTGCAAAAGTGTAAAAACATTGCAAATTTTTGCCTATTATTATAGATACTAGTATAGATTATCATAGTTCAGTGCATAATTTGTTATATTACACCGCACATGATAATGAACTGTTAAATGCTGAAAACGCTTGTAACTTGTAGATCACTCAAACTTGGGTGTGCTTAATGGATTGTCTGGGCGGATGTGCTGGCAGGCATTGGGATCTGTATAGCTATACAAACCTTGTGTCACCTCACTTGGCAAACCCACCTGTCCTTTAAAAAAACAACCCTGCACATGTAACACGGCAAC
>NW_023458556.1:90432154-90447282 GCF_013731165.1 Rhagoletis pomonella | reverse complement strand
GGATATTTTATTGATTTTAAACTTACATTTATGAAAACTCCATTCAGTGCTATAATTACGATTTGAAGTTCCAATTTAAAGTAACCTAAGCAATAATTATGTACTTTACTATTGATCTTGTTCTTAATTCATAAATAACACAATTATATATGTTTTATCCTCGAAAAAAACTTTTTCTAATCATGTGGCGAAATTCCCCACAGTAAGAAAAGTACTCCTCGGGGACCAAATGGTGAAAAACTGCGAAAAGGTTTATTACTGTATATACTGTGCTTTGCCTTGCGCTGCACAGCGTGTCATTTTTGCGTAGGCCGTGGTTATCATTGTATAGGCTTACAAGTAGGAATGTTCGATATCGTATCGATAATCCTGAATATCGAATTTCATGGCACGATAATCGATTTTTTGAATCGATATTCCAAGGTCGATATATCGAAGGCATCGACACTTTACCCGCAATATCGATATTTAAGTTGAAATTTATTTTTCATCTACAAAAAAGTGTATGGGAAAGTAGTACAATAGGTTTAATCAGCAGCTTGTGTGATTTATTTAGCTCTTAAGTTTGACAAACCGCTTGAGTCGGCCGGCATGCCGTTTTTATCCTCAGTAAATATACAAATTGGAAATAACACAATTAGGAGAGTTGAAGGCATGATTTAATAATACAAGGTTGGATAAATATTGACATTTGTGTCAATCGACTGCCTTGTAAGGTTGCATTTGAGAAGGAAAGAGAAGCGGGTAACAATTTTATCCCCTTTTGTGAAAAGGTAGTAGGAAAAGTAAGTAGTCTGGTAGTGCTGAAATGCGTTTTTGTATACAAATTGAATTAAATATATAAAGAAGATTCCACTGATCTACACAATAGACAATGAATTAACTTTTTTATGGCCACATTAATATTAAAAATGAAATAAATTGATATTCACATAAAATTCTTGCCAAAGAACTCTTTGAAATCTTTGAAGAAATATCCCCAATTATTCAAAATAAACCATGGTTTCATTGAAATTCCAGTATATATTAAACAAAATTAATGGAATTCAAACAAATCCTTTATTCAAAGGGACTATATGAAGAATTATACATATAGTAAAGATGCAGTTGATTTAATGCATATAAATTAATCTTTTAAAAATTATTATATTTGTTGCATTTAACGATTACATGTTCAATATGGTAAATTTAATTACATTTGGTTTTTTTAATTTAAATTTTTTAGTAATGTTTTCTACTTTTTTCTCCAATCAGTCTTGCTAATCATTATACTGGTTAGAGAGCTAGATATTCAATATCGCAATTTAATTACATTTGGTTATTTAAAAATCTACATTTTGTGGAATGTTTTTTACTTTTTTCTCCAATCAGTCTTGTTAATCATTATACCGGTTAAACTTTAAAAACATCTCTTCAATATCGAAATTTAATTACATTTCGTTTTTTTAAAAATGTTAATTTTTTGTAATGTTGTGTACTTTTTTCTGCAATCAGCACAAGAAAATATCTTTATTAATATTTCCACTTTCCATTTTATGGAGTGGTATACTTACTTGTAAATATACAAAGGCTGCACTTGACCAACCGAAAGGCTGCAGTGGTAAAAATACATACACCAGCAAACATGGACGGACACCCATATGATCCTAACCTTCACAAGAGAATATTTTTATTAATATTTGTACTTTCTGTACCAGCCATACGTGGACGGACACACAGGGATCCTAGCAAGCAAAACTTACTTGCAACGGCCGCACTTGTTGTAAAACGCTACTTTTTGAATACAAATTATGAATAACTCCGATATCCTGCAAATAAATATGTAAATTATTGTTGTAATTCAAAATATTTCCATTATTTTTGATTTTTTTTACCATACTTGAATTTGCCCAATAAGAAAATGAATTTCCACGAAACAATCGATGAAAATATCGGCAGTGTTGCCTGTTGATCTTTTTATACGAAGACAATATTTCTCCTTGTATTTTATTACTAGTTTCTATAAATGCAAAAAGAAGGCAACACAGGCTAACGCAGAATGCGGGAGCGAGACAACTGCCAGGTTATCCAACCTTGTATTATTGAATCATGAGTTGATGGGCAGGTTTAATATTCTATTCAATTGGGAGTAGGATTTTCAACATCGACTTTTTCGATATCGATATTGTTAAGCCCGATATATCGCCATATCGATTTTACATGCAATGAATTCAATCGATTCATGATATCGATACTTTCTTAAATATTGAACATTCCTACTTACAAGTATGGAAAGCGCCATTTTGTTTGTTTACATTTGAAAACAGCTAAGATCACCTGATTTTCGATTCTCATTCTCCGTACAAAGTTACATTCAAGTTTCAGAAAAAACTTTAAAATGTAAATTGAGAAATATTTTAGAAAAATGTGTTTTTATTCATTTGAATTCATTAAATAAGAAATAAAAAATGCGTTCTAAGTCTTGCATTTCCAATAATAACGATAAATGTGTATGTCCCAGGCAATAATTTAAAATATTTGTGAAACTTATCGTTTTGCGCTAAAATACAACAATGTGTGTAAAATTCGTTGTCATTGTTTCTGTTTTGAATATCATATTCGTGCCTACCGGTGGAAAAAATAGGTAAATTTGCATTTATTTTTAAGAAAACATATAAATTAAAATGTATTTCTTTCCAGAGCGACATACGGACAAGTAAGATGATAAATTTGTATGATAAATATCGTGGAAAATCTTTTGCATCAAAATTTCTATTCTAATTTGCATTTGAATTATGATATCAACAAGAACGTATTTATTGAAGACAATTTTTTTATAAATCTTGAGATTGTTGATTTATTTTAGAATTAAAAAAGCTAGTTTATATTAAAAAATATATTTAGACTAGAAGTATGTAAACTACGTTTATTACGAATTGAAACGATTTTAATGAATATTCATGGTTACCAGTAATAATAGTATGACAGTTACTGCCATACCTAAACAAAAGCGTCATCGTTGTCTGGCTGTCAAAAAATTCTCATGCCCATACAATTTGTATGAAGCATACCGAAACAACGCGGCGTCAACGCTGAGCGGTTGGAAAATCCGATTTTGACAGGGCGTTAGGCATTGAAGTTGGCTGCAGAAAACGGCGAAACTGTCATTTTCGTGTTACACACAAATAAACCTGTGTTTATTGTTGGTGTTATTTCTGCATTTGACGTAGCGTTGACGCTTTTGTTTGGGTATGGCACTTCGGCGTTAACGCTTGGCGTCAGAAACCGCTCCGCCCAACGCTTTTGTTTAGGTATGGCAGTTAGATATAATGCATATTTGACAAGAAAGATAGAATACAAGATTGCGCCGTCCTGGCGGCGATGACATATCTGTACGAAAAGTAAACAAAGTCGAATTGGATGTTGAAAGAAAATGTGAGAGCAGCCAATTTTCTTAATAATACATTTTTCGATAAGGAACGTGTTTTAATTGTGCTAATTTCTAATAGTCTTATAGAAAATAAAGTATCTTAAAAAAAGGTTTATAAATTGAAAATTGTTTGTAAACGGCAATTTAAAAAGCTTTTTAAAATTTTTTTATTTTATGAATAAGGCGATAAAAATATATGATTTACAATAACTTTTAACAAGGAAAATACGAAAAACGGTGATTTTTGCGGAAGTGGGTATTAGTGAATTACAGTGCATTTAAAGTTTCTGAGGTTTCGTTTACTTTTAGATCCGAATTGTCAAAATAGATAAATTCAAAGTAGCAGTACAATAATCGTAGAAAAAAAAATTAATTTTTACAAAATAAGTGAGCAGTAGCGCGTTTCAAGAACGATATTTCGCTCAAATCGTTAATGAACAACTATTTTTCCTTCCCGTCTGCTTTGGTTTTGGCAAAAAAGTTGATTAGTTCCTGCCGGCGATCAAGTCATTTCAACCACAAAATACTATTATTTGAAAGAACCATTCACTAAAATTGTAACTAACTTTTTGTTATTTATTAATTCCTTTTTGATATTCAGCAATAGCAAGATGGAACAAAACTATAAACCAAAATTAGTAATATTTTTATGAATGTAGTTATAAAAGTTCACAGAGAAACGCAGGAAAACAATGTATTGGCAACGACATAAAATGTATGGCAATTTAGATGTCAACAGAATAATAACTACAATAAAAAAGCATGAGAGAAGTGTGCGAAGGAGGAAATATTTTCAATTTGAACAAAAAAAAAGCTTTAAATGCCGCTGTAAAACGGTGAACAAATTTCTTATAAAATATTTTGATTTTTACCATGATAAAAACATTACAAGGTAAAATCATTGAGAGACAGTCTGACGTTTGCCAGCAATATAATTTAAAAATTTGAACTCAAGCTCACACACACATTCTCATTTTTAATCTCAAACAACAACAATTGTGAACCATTTCATTTTTTTATTTTCAATTTTATATGATTTTAAAATGTTTGCAAACGTCAGAAAAAAATCATGGCCGACGAATTGAGAGAATGCTTTTACCTTCTAATGTTTTTATCACGATTTTTACTGGGTGTAATTGAAACTCAGTCAAATGAGTATTAAGGAAAAGAAAAATTTGAGAATAATAAACAGAAAAAGAGATTGTTGCACAAAAAGTTGAGTTAAATGTTATGGCAAAATTCTTAAAAAGTAACCAAATCGATATAAAAGTAACCAAAGCATATACACTTTTTGTAAATAAATCATATAGCAATATGCAGGCACGTCCGCTGTTTGGCACGCACGTCCGCTGTTAGAAAGAGAATAGACAAAAAGGGGCATAGGATTCCATACTTGTAAGTATATACGATGGTGGTTAGGAGACAAATTTCGGTGGTTGGTGAGAAGTGGTTACGCTCTGTTTGCTGATTGGCGAGCACAGAGTTGCTTCTTAAGAAATGCCTTTTTCCATTTCATACAATTTTGCAAACAATGTCAGCACTGAAGTAAAAATGCAACTAAAAATGCATCAAAATTGAAGTCGGAAAATGAAAAATGGAAGAACAACTTAATATTTTTTCTTTCTTTAATATTTAATTTGTATAATAATATTTTGTTGAATGAATAAAAAAATATTTTTTACTATTCTAATATTTAATACTAATACTTTTTCGCAAAATAGCGTATTGCCACCCTGAAAAACTGGCGTGCAGGCATGGTGTAATGAACTGAAGGTGGCGAATTCCCGAAACCGCTACTTTGGCTTTGGCGACTTTGACATTTATGGCAATACGTAAACAAACTTTTTGTTTACAAATAAGTGCAAACGTATTGCAAACGTATTGTGTACTTTCAAGTGAAAAATCTAAGTAATTCGTGCGTTCTGAAGTAAAAAACGTTTTATTTGTAATAAAAACTTTATAAAAATGTCGTGTCGTGTGTTGAATTGCAGCAGACGTAGGGGTAAAGCCCCCAAATGCAGTTTTGTATTGTTTCCCCACGACGACGCCTAGCCAAAAAGTGGGTAGAGTTCTGCCGGTACGAGAAGCCATACAATTTAGACACCAGCGTAATATGCATGAAGCACTTTACGGACCACTTTTAAACACGATATGTTAAGTTGAAAACGTTGAAATATATACCACAAATTATAAATTAAAATCGGAGGTAAGCAAGCATCGACCAGTTTCTGCAGAAAAACATGCCTGTGACAAGATATTATCACTTTTCGGCACCTGCAATACAAACACAAAATTCAAAATAGTTAATTAATAAGACCTATTCTTTTGAACACATTTCAAGAGTGGTTGTATATTCTTCTTCTTGGCGAAGCTGAAAGCTTGTAAAACTAATTTTGAATTGCACGACCCACTCCGTTGCTTATGCCAGGATATTAACTCTCATTCCAGCACGTTTGATATATCAGATCCGCTTTTCCGCATTAAGAAATCGATACTGTCCTCTCTCAATAAATGAGCCATTAAAATAAAGACATAAAATCGGCTGATGAATTTACTTCTGTAGCTGAACAGTTTTAGATCTCGACGAAAAATTGAAAATACTGGATCCGTACGTCATGCGGACTGCGCCCCTCGTGCGGATGGGCGGGAATGGAGAGTAAAAACCGTTGGGGTCTATTAATAATTTTTTGTTAACGTTGTGCTTAATTTGCTATATTCAAAGATGGCTTGAGAAATTGGTGAATCGTGAAGAAAGCACGTTTTCTCACTGCAAATTCACAACTGTCAACTCATTGTTCTTCGCCATATTCTTTGTTTACCCGTTGCCACAAATGTCATTCTGCGGGAATGCGCAATCTTGTATTCTATCTTTCTTGGCGTGCAGGGGATCTATTCTGTAACTGTGAGTTTTCAAGTGTATATTGAAAATTGTGTGCACTCTTCATTTTGCGATTCAGGAAGAGTGAGAATGAGTTTTAGCTGTCAAAATTGTGTACACTTCCTCATTTTGCGATTCAGCATGTGTGAGAATGAGTTTTAACTGTCAAAATTGTGTACACTTCTCTTCCGAAAAACTCACTGAATTTTAGTCGGTGAGTTTTTGGTTGTGAGTTTTGCACTCGATGTACACTACATTTTCTCACAGTTACATAATAGAGCCCCTGGCTCAAGGCGTATTCAATACGCCTTGTGCTGGCTGTTCGGTTCACCCAGCAAATCGTGCTGGCTGTTCGATTTCAAAAATTCTCTCACTCCGTGCTGTGCACAACAACAATTGCACGGTGATTGCCAATCGAAATTGGTGGCGTAACCACGGCCGTAGAAATCAAAAACCAACAACTACTTATGCATAAAGAATGACCGAAACGAAGATGGCCGCAAGTATGAGAAGCGTGTTGCCAGACTTTAAAAGCGTAAGAATATTAGGAGTCTTCATCAAAAGCGATAAACTGTTGATAAACTTGATAAAATGATAAATTTATCATTTTGATAAATGAACTGTCAAACTTTGTATGGACATCTATTTAACCAAAGTTTATCACTTTATCAAACGATTTTGGTGGATAAACGTATAAATTTCAGCAAAATTCAACCCTGACAGATTGCCAAGTGGTCGGTATTGCTACGAACACATAAAAAGCAAATTAGCAAAATGGACGAGGTAAGAATGAAACGTAACTAGCCAGATAAGTTAAATAATAAACAATTTTGTGCAGTTATTTACCAAGGTGCGTTCATGAAAGAATGTGGATAAACTGATAAATTTAAGCAATTTATCCCTTTATCACTTTAGATGAAGACCCCTATTATAAAGGCAAAAATTTTGTATGTGCCAATAGTAGTCAGGTTTACAGGATTTACAGCCCTATTGGCATGTTGTCACAGTCGTCAATTCTCACAGTTCAATTGTCATTATCGTGTCATCAACTGTTGTCATAGCTATGCACAGTGAATAATGACAAGCGAAAAGCTCGTTTTATTTGCCAATTGCGGCGAAAATTTCTCTATAATGAAACAGCTGTTCTTTGTTTACATTTTAATTGTTCTTTTTGACCGCCACTGCGACAGACGGGATTTCTTTTAAATAAAATACACCGCAGCAATGGATTACGAAACGCCGAAAAAGTGAGTAATTTTATAATAGGAAAATTTATTTCATTTTATTATGAGTTCGTGTAGTAACAGTCGTGGAAAATATGAGCAGACGCAGTTTTGTGAAGACCACCCCGAACTACAAATGTCCAAAAACTATTGTCTCGAAGTTCCCTCAGAAGTTCCCTGTATAATTCCTTCCTGCTACACAATAGCGGCGTACATAATAATTATTTCCTCCATGAATAATATTCTGCAATGGATACTATTTTGATATGCATACGCAAATAATAACTTTTTAACACACCTATTTATGCAAATAACATGGTTTCACAGTTTCCATTTAGTAAAATTTTGCATCTTTTTTCTGCAAAATTAATAAAATTGAAAATATTAACATATGTTTTAGCGTTGTCACGTACTCAATAGGTCATCACAAAAATAATAGCAATTGTCACCGTTGGAGCTTTCAAATTGCCCTCTGCATACCTAAACGTGACAATTGATTATAAACATGACAATAGTTATAGCGGCGAGTTTTGTCATTGCACGCGAATAGGGCTGTTAGTCAGCACTTTCAGGAAGTCGTTCCTATAGACATAAAACCTGTAAGTGAGAGCACTTTTAAGAGAGTAACTGAGCAACTGTTCCTACAGAAGTTACAGGATTTAGTCCAGAGTTTTTCTTCCTGTAATTTCATGAAAAGTGTAAAATGATAGGCAGGGTTGAATTTGTAAACGAAAACAGAACGCAGTGAAAGCAAAGAACCTCATAACTCTTAAAACATGGAAGTAGACAACGAAATATTTGAATATGTATAGATTTTAATAATTATTTAATGATATTTCAGCCAAATCAGTGTTGTACCAATGGCATGTAAGCAAATCGACTGACATTTTTACAGGTTTTGAGTTCCCGTGCGCTTTTGCATCTGTTCTCCCTTTTCTCGCACTTGAGAGAGTAAAATTGCAGTTTGCCAGTTCCACAGGATTTAGTCCGAAGTTCAAAGGAACAGGCTATACACCAAAGGCGCATCCATACAAGGTGGTGTTGATTGCATATAAGTAAAAGTCCCGTGTATTTTGTTATTGCTTTTTGGTACAGGAGGATGTCAATACGAAAGGGAATAGGAGATAATTTTCATCATTTTCTTTTGTTGACATCCTAAAGTTGCGCCACTTCGTCTTGGATGACATTCTCCTTTACTAGTGTAGAGACAAAAATATCCAACCAGCTGATCAATCAACACCACCTTGTATTGATGCGCCTTGCACCAAATTAGTATGGGATCACCCTTGAGTTACCACCTTTATGATAAAGAATTATTGAAATCGATTCACTTGATCCAAAGTTATGCGGTAACATACACAAAAAAATAATGGTGGTATTATCACTTGAGAAACGAATGAATTTGGTTTGGCGATGCGAATGGTTTGGCGAATGCAACCAAAATAAGCACTCGCTTAAGTGTTCGCTTGTACCAGCATGTGCAAGTTCTTTGCATCGCGAACACTCTTAAGGGCCGTTTACATACGACCTTCCTCGCTTTGCTTGACAGTTCGATCTTTGACAACAAAGCATGAACCGTAGAGGTATGCTACAATAAAAGCTTTGACGGCTTCTGCGTTCTCCTTTTCCTCTATATTTTACCCGTGTAAAATAGATAACAATATAATAATATGCATTAATTAATAATGTAATTATAATTCATATTTACCTTATTTTTGTCTTTAAATGCAAATGCAAGCGCGCGAGAAAAGATGCATGTAAACAGCTGATTGCCAAAGCGCGAAAGTTGGGAGTTGCCCATGATTTTGCTTCACTTTGCTTTCCCCGCATTCTATTTAGCAAGACTCATATAAAAACATATATTGAACTTATCTGTCAAAGTGGAATTCTGAAGCAAAGCAAAGCTAAAGTCGTATGTAAACAGCCCTTAAATGCCTTCTCTGCCTTTTTTCGAGTAACTTAGGGTTTACACCGCACAATACTGTAATGAAAATAGCAATACATGCACACTTTTTCACTAATTCGTGCATACTTTTGCAATTGTCTCAATCACTGTCTTGATTATTTTCAATACAGTAAATCGGACAATGATTTGACGTGTGCAGACAATAATTTTGACGTCTTGTGCAAGAAAGAAGAGAAATTCACAACAAAAGAAATAAAATAACACAAGAGACGCTGATGTGTATGTAAATTTGTCTCTTCTTTATTATTTTGTAGTTTTTACAATAAATAGCTCGCGCGAAATGCGTATTGTAATACATCGTTCTCGTCCAACATTTTGCTCAAAATGAATTGTCATAAGATCAAATCAGATTCTTGACAACTAATACGTATTTCTTTATTGTGTTGACAGCATTGTCTAATGTAAACGCGCCGTAAGGAGAATCCTTAGGGACTCTGCACATTAAGGGCCAATTTCAAATGAATATTTAAATGACACTTAACAGCCCTATTCCGCCACACTGACAAAACTCACCGCGATGACAATTGATATAAAAATGACAATTGCAGCTTTTTGGTATTCGCAGCAAAATTCAAAAGCTCGAATCATGCCAATTGTCATTTTTATTGTCATGACCTTTTGGGCAGGTGACAAGGCAAAAACATATGTTTGTGTTGGTTTAAAAAGTGCGACGATTTAATAAATTTGTGAAAAAAATATAAAAATCAACTAATTTCAATGGCAGCACAAATTTTAGTTATTTGCGCAGCCGTGCTTGTGGAAGACGAGCAGCAACGGATGCTCCCTACAAAACTGCACATAAAATTGCAGCTGCTCCTGCGTCGTCCGCTCATATTTTGCACGTCTAAAATGTTTATAAATGTTCTAAATATACGAATTTATCTATTTCACACAAATACTCACTTTTCTGGTGTTTCACCGCTCATATTTTTTGCAAATAATAGCGTTGACCAGCTGTTTCTACAACAATGAACTTTTCACCATGCATGGTAAGTTGACAAAAGCTTTTCGCTTGTCATTTTTTGTTAGGAATAGCAACGTGCAACGACAATGACAAAATCACGACAATGAAGGATGATCAATTGTCATTATATTGCAAAACCGGAATAGGGCTGTAAGTTTAATTTTGGATTGTTGTTTAAATGCCATTTAACTTTCGTTGGGTTTCAGATCAACTTTGTTTAAATATGCCAAACAATTGGCAGCACTGCTGCTTGTTCCTTGAAATTGTTGTTGCATTTGCTTGTTTGTTTACATTTTGCGCTGAACAGCTGATTATTTTTTGGTGGGATTTGGTGGGATTGATTAAACAACCTACCAATCAATCTTAGTTGTTTGGTACAAACACAGGGTTGCATATCTCACATTTAAATAGCCAATATTGGCCATTTAAGTTCAGATTAAATGTGTGATCTGAAAATTAATAGTGGAAGTTAATCAACAATATCTACTTAAATAGACCATCTGAAATTGGGCCTAAGCGCATAATCATGGTAGTGTAATCGCTCTGGCATACTAAAGTATGAAGCTTTTATGCCGAACACATGTATTTCAATGATGCTCTCTGCATTACGATTCATTATCAGGTTTTCGGCTAATCATAAAAGCTTCATGAATCGAAGCGTCCAATATTGTGAAAGTGAAAGTACATAACGTGCATTGCGTCACCGTCAGTTGTCAAAAAAGTTGAATCGGTGTATTTGTATGAAATAAGTTACATGCACTAAGCTGACGGAGAGGGTTACCAAGTAACAACTATTCAGTGTTTTGTTTACATATTTGGACACAAAATCTTTAATTTTGTGAAATTTTTTTGATTTATTTAATGTTATGTTTTCAACTGAAGATTAAATATAATAAAACACGAGAAATATTCAGTGTGAAAATTGCGCTTTTAATTCTTTTGTCGCTTAGTCTCGTATGATGCACGTGCGTACCTGTCAAAGGTCATATCCTGTTTTCTTTTAGGGTTGCTTCAGATATTGTCATTACAGGGTGCCTCGTCGCATACTACACTCCTTCACATTTAGCATGGTTCAAAACGTCGTGGTGGTCTCACATGGCGGCCCGATCGCGTAACTGTATTTGCCTTGCAGCTCTGCAGTGGGGACGTCTTTGATTCAAGGTTGGGGATCGAGGAGTGGGCTTCTTCGGTCTCTGGTAGTGGCGAACAGGAATTGCTTGCCTCAATCGAAGCTTGGGCTGGTAGAGATGGTAACGGTGCCGATGGTGGCTGTGAGCAGTTTACAGGGATGGCAGCGTCTCGAGAGCCGTGCCCCCTTTCTTCATGTGGTAACAACGGCTCAGTAGGGGCTACCACGCGGCGTTTAATTTGGTCGACATGTCGTCGCCCGATTCGCTTATCAGTAGATTGTACTACATACGAGACTGGTCCAGTGACTTCTATAACATTTCCTGCTAGCCACAACGCGTCCGCAGCGTAATTACGGAAAAAACGGGATCTCCAACATCGAACAGTCTAACCCGACCAGAGGCTACATACGGGCGTTGTTCAAACTTGTGATCATCAGGGTGCAGCAGATCCAGCGACGTTCGAATACGACGTCCCATTAATAATTCAGCCGGAGTTTTGCCAGTGGTGGTATGAGGGTGGTATGTGCTGTTTTAATAAATTCAAAGATTTTTTTAAATATTGAACCATTCGTTCTGCCTGGCCATTACTGGATGGATGATATGGAGCCGAAGTATGGAATTTAATACCGTTTTCCGAGTAAAAATTTCGCAATTCGGCAGAGCTAAATGCCGTGCCGTTGTCCGAAATGATTCGTTTCGGTAAGCCGTGTGTTGCTATAATTTCCCGCAGCATGGAGACATGTTACGTACGATTTTGACTTCGAGCCATTTGGACATTGCATCTACTACTACCAGAAATATGTTTCCCTGAAAGGGTCCAGCAAAATCAATAAGCAGCGTTTCCCAGTGTTGCTCTGTACTAGGGATGTGTTGCCTGGGAGCTGCCGGAGGGTTTCCACCGATAATTTGACATTGTTCACATTGTGTAAGTTTCATAGGCTTTCATCGCACATATACCTGGATGATGTCCATGCAACAGTTCTAATATCTGATTTCGATATTTAGGGGGTATGATCACTCTACTGCCCCACAACAAACATCCCTTCTGGGTTGATAGCTCGGACCGTCTATATATATATATATGTCTCCTTCTTGTGGCCAACCGTGCAGTAGCCATCGCAAAACTCGTGACATTATTGGATCCCTTGAAGTCGCTTCAGCGATTTGTTCCGCTTTTACTGGTGCATTATTCCGCAATTCCAACATGAGCACATCAGCAGGACCTGACATGTCAGCGTCTATGTTTGCACTCAACGGTAACCGGCTAAGGCAGTCAGCGTTGGCATGCTTCTGCCCTGGTCAGTACTCCAACTGATAGTCATATGCAGCCAACAACAGACACCAACGTAGCATTCGTGGTGAAAGCATTTGTGGAATTTGTTTCTTTCTGTTGAAAATGCCTAATAATGGCTTATGGTCCGTAACGATAATAACCTCTCTACCCGCGATATACTGGTGGAAATATTATGGACAGGGCTTTTCTGTCTATCTGCGCGTAGTTTCGCTCATGCACTCCCAGAGTCCGCGAAGCGAAGGCGATCGGTCGTTCCATTCCATTCTGAGCGATGGGCTAAAACCGCCCCTAAACCATAGGGTGAAGCATCACATGACAGAACTAACGGTTGCGTTACGTCATAATGTACTAATAGAGAATCCGGATTTTATAAGCGCCTTTAGTTTTTCGAAACTTCTTTGGTGCACCTTAGTCCAAGACCATTTAGCGTCCTTGTCCAATAAGCGGTGAAGATTTTCTGCCAGGCTCGATTTCTTAGGTAGGAAGGCGTTATAAAAATTCAAGAGACCCAAAAAGGATTGCAACATTTCCTTATTTTTGGGCGTCGGTGCTTGTTTTATTGCTCTTACCTTTTCTTCATTTGGCGAAATTCCTTTATGGCTAATATTATATCCCAGTAAATAAATTTTTAGTTGAGCGAATGAGTTAAAGTGGCTCCTTCTAGCTTCTTGAGTACTGCCTCTAAATTACGAAAATGATCATTCTCATCTTTTCCGGAAATAATAATATCGTCGAGGTATGCCTTGACACCTTTCACTTCGGCTAGGAGATTATCCATGTATTTTTGGAAAAGTCCGGGTGCTGCTGATATGCCAAATGGTAAACGCCGAACTTTAAACAATCCCAAGTGCATGTTCAGTGTCAACAATTCTGCCGCAAAGTCATCTACGACTAGCTGCTGGTAGCCCTGCTGCAGGTCCAATTTCGTAAACAATTTCGCGCCAGCGATTTCTGCCTTTACCTCAGAAAAAGAGTGGTAATGGATATGTATTTGGCTTAATCACGGCGTTTACAGTACTGCGATAGTCCCCACAAACCCTCATATTACCATCTTTTTTAATAACCGGTACAATTGGCGTTGCCCAGTGTGAAAAAAGCGTTGGCTCCAACACTTTCTGCGCCACTAACTTTTCAATTTCTTTTTCTACGGCTGGTTTCCAAGCAATAGGGCACGGCCTGTATTTACGAAAAATCGGCTGAGCTCCTGGTACGATTTCTAACGATATGGCAGAGCCTTTATGCGCGCCCAAATGTTCGTTGAACACCGAGTTATATTTCTTCTCTAACTTTGTGAAATCCGTTGGAACATCTACTGTCAATACTCCGTGCACCGTAATCCCTAACGCGTCAAACCAATCTCTACCCAGCAGACACCTAACACACCGTTGAGGTACATCCCCGTTAGAATCTTTTTTGTGGACGTGGCTTGAACTGTATTGAGTTCATAAAAGTCATTATTTTCTTCTGCCGATGGCCCTGTGTCCTCCGCCTCCCCATCTAATGCGTGGACTGCAAGTTTCGGGCGGTCATGTGCTCTCTTTTTGAAACACGCTTTCATAGAGTGTCCTTTTATCCGACAAAATTCGCATTTCTGATCTTTAAAATGACACTTGTTTGCAAAATGTCTGCCCTCACAACGGAAACACTGAAACTTTTCTACTTTCCTGGGTTTATTCTTCATGGACACCGCCAAACCGTCATTACCATTGCCGCGCACGTCCCTTACATTGCGGTATGCCGCTTCATGGGCGATTGCTATCTCGTACGCACGTTTTAAAGTCTAATATTGGTTCGCTAAAAAGACGTTTTTGCAGCGCTTCATCTGCCACTCCGCATACAATTTGATACCGCAACATATTATCGAGTTCCATGAATAGGGTTCGAACGATACGATCGATATTGAGTAAGCATCGATACTGAGGGTATAAAAATTAGTACTTTAATACTCGATACCTTATTTGGTGAGTTTACTCGATACTTTGCAAAGAACTCGTGGTATCGAAAACTTTTTAAAAAAACACAATTTTTAAATTTTTCCTTCAATCGGCAACCCAATTTTCTTTGCTTATATGGATTATTATCATTCAATTTTGTCCATCACTTAAAATAAACTGAAATTTCGTGTAGTCCGTTGCATAACATAAACCAAATAAGTTGAAGTTTAATGGCCTTATTCACAAAAAATAAAGTAGGTTTTAAGAGCTTAATAAAATGACATTTTCTTACATTTTTCAGTTTAGGCCTTTTTCATTTTGTATGAATAA
>NW_023458556.1:90415151-90432144 GCF_013731165.1 Rhagoletis pomonella | reverse complement strand
CCCCCAAATGGCAAAAATCGATATGCATGCAGCCGTTCATTATAAAATAAAACTTTTAACAAAATCTTTTACATTTTTCCTAACAGACAATTATTAATTTTTTTTTCAAAACTTGGCAATATCATTCTTTCCGATTTTTTTAGAATACTTAAATTAGGTAGAGCCTTGGTAGCATTCCCTGGAACTAAGCTTTTTCACAAAAGTCGATAAATAAAGTAAATAATTGTAAAATTAGGTTTTCCTGCGATAAAATAACTAATTAACAAATTAAACGCCCTTATCTACTTTTACCCTCGCGTAAATCAGTTATGTAATTCCAAAATCAACCTATGTATCCCTAATTTGCTTATAAAATTAAAAAAAAAACAAATGCACCCAAACGGACTGCATTACATATCGATAACACTACGGCCAATCTAAAGTGGCACCAAAGTCTACAACGCAATCTGCGAAAGGTATAAAACTCGCTGGCAACACCGCCATCGGCCATTACCTAGATATCGCGATCGACAACCACCAGCTGCGTGCCAAGCAAAGTGAAAAATAAAAGAAGAAAAATTAAAATAATTATAAATTTCGAGGGGCATTGCGGCGAAGCGATTGTCCCGATGCAATAATATCGGAAAAGTGCGTGAGTGTGAATAGAAAAGAGAGAAAAAACTTTAACAACCTAAAAACTTATTGTGCGGATTTAGTGCGGGGTGCAATTATGGTGAAATAGTGATAATATAAGGTTGTTATAGTTTCAAACCTTAACAACACGCTCATAAAAGCTATAACGTTCCGCGCCTTGAGGCCGGGTTTTGCTAGCGAGTGCCTGAGGCACCAATAGTGTGCGTTACAGCGCTACTTGGAAGTATCGTTCTCACGTGGCACTGCGCCACCGTACGATACTTCCGGCCATGCCGGAAGCGAAGATGTTTCACAGGCATGATTTTTCTCTGCTATGGCGCAGGGAACAGTAGTGAGGCAAGAACCCCGCCCAGCCGACATGACTAGCCACAGTGCTCCCATTGTTTCATGCCGCCTGCACTCACTACAGCTCGCATCGTATGCGTACCATAACAGATGGCGCCCAACGGGGTAGCCTGAGGTCTGGTCAGGACCACCTGACTGGCACATGAGGCTTCACCATCCCGCAAGTCCCAGTCCTCTTGGTCTGCAAACGAAGGTTCACCGAGACTTCACGTCACGTCGTCCGTACTTTTGTATTCACCCGGTGAGGCAGTGCTAAACACACTTAGTTTGTTTGTAGTTTGACTTTTTTTCTCCAACTTTTGTTCAGTGGTCCGATATGTCGGCATGGAAATTGCGAAAAAAAAATTTTGGAAGTTTAATTTAAATAGATTTTTCTTTTAGTTTTTTTGCCGAATATTCTTTTTGTTGTTTTTTGTAAACTTACAGTTTTTTTTTGAAAAAAAACTTGATAATAAATTTTTCTTTCGGAAACCAGCTCACTAAATAGGTCTGCGCTGACGCTCCTGAGCGCCTATGTATCGCGACGGAGTCATCCCACATGTCTCAGGGGGGCATGCGTAAACTGCCCTTTGCTGCATTGCGGTGGGGTGCACTGAGACCGAAAGATAGTTCAGCAACTTGTACGCGAAGCTCAGTACACCCTTCAAGTGTACCATTATGCCGGCTTTTCATTACGGTTGGGTGTGCTGGACCAAATAGCGATAACGTTTTTCTTGTTTGTTTTTGTACCATAGACTTTTTTCGTAGACTTGTGCCTTCGTAAGGTAAGGGGGGGTCAGCATTCCCATTGACTTAAGAAATACATATTACCATTTATAAACACGTATATATTCAACTAACCCACTTGATATGCCTATTTACTAAAAATATTTTTTTTTATTGATTTTTTTTTAATTTTTCGCGCGTATATTCGTATTCAGGATGCGGATGAACAATTATTGATATTTTCGATTATTTTTTGAATTGCCGTGATCAGGCACGGCAGTATCGCGCCACTCGGCTAAAGCTCGTGATTTTTTATTTTATTCCAAATCTTTTTCTCGGACGTTCTTGTGGCTTAAGCGGTTAACAGCAAGCAGCAGCAAGATTTTCGATTTTCGTTTGAGCTCCGGGGGAGCCAAGCCTTACGCACCTTTTGTTGAAATTTGATTGACCTTAAGCTTCACGTTTCTTGGTATTCCTAATCGCATTTGTCTCGCCTCTGAACACTCGCCTGTATGGAACTGCAGCAAAGACTCACGCGTAGTGCTTCAGTTAGAAGTAGCGGCGTTAAGTTAAGAGGAACCTGGAGGAATAACACTTCCGCTATGCCAGCAACTAATCCTCCGGTGAGGCATTCACCTATTGCTGACCATACTGGAAGAGTTCCGCTTTCAATTCCAATGGCCAGTCCCGCTCAGGGAATGAAACTCGATAGCCGTCTAAGTTCGAATATACTTGACACCTCACCGCCTGGGACTTCGGTCCAGAATGTTTCCGCTACCCCCATGACTATGCTTTCGGGAAGACAAAAAAAATGATAGGTCTTTGACCGGGAATACTGGTTTCGGTGAAGGGGCTGCGGAGGATAGAAGTAGACGTTGTAATGGCGGAGCGCCTGCAGGAGATTCGTCGGTGGGGGTGCTTCACCAGCTGAAATGAGAACAATGCGAGAAAATATGAACGTTTTAAATGCAGTGGTAACTGCGTCTCAACCCGCACCCAATGAGCCTAGGGGCTTTGCTTCTATCGGACACAATCTTACACAAGCCACCTTGAATAACCGACCACATTTCACCACCAATATTGTAATTAAGCCACGGGATTGTAAGGTATCCTATGACGGCACGGGTAGAGTCTCGAATTTTCTCTTCAAACTTAATACGTTGTGTGAGCGCACGCAATGTACTGACAACAGTTAATGACAAGCTTCCACATATTTTTGTCAGGGCGAGCTGAGGAATGGTATTGCCTGTTCACTAAGCAAAATCCAGATGCGACTTCTCCTTTCTTGTGCTACTCTATCAGGCGGGAATTTGGCCCCTTAAAAAGTGATCATAAGGTAATGATGGAGATCTCAATGCGTCGTCAGAAGGCTAATGAATCGTATGATACTTTTCATACAGATATATTAGCCTGGAACGCTTAACTAAGGGAGCCGATGTCGCCGAACCTGCTGATGGACATATTGAAGAGGAATGTCAACAACAGCTTGAAACTGATGCTTTTTAATGCTGGTGCGTGACGTTGGTAGGAAAGGCGAACCAGGATCCTGGTACCGAACTACTCAGGAGGACATGTCAACGAAACCATGGCTATCACACCGCATGAATGGACAGGAGGAATGGATGGAGAAGTTGATCCCCAAGTGGAAAAGCTAAATTTCCAGAGTACAAGGAAACCGGACTATTCAGGAATACAGTGCTGCAACTGTGACAAGATGGGACACTCATACATCTATGACGAGGAAGCGATTCGGAACGTGTTCTGCTTCAAGTGTGGACAGAAGTGGGTTGTCACTCCAAGATGCCCCAGAGATCATCGAAAACAGGGAAACCGGAACCAGGGCGAGAAGGCAATCGGGGATTCTCGTTCGGCACCCTAGCTCCCGAAGCAGGGAGTACAGGAGCAACAGCCTCTTGTATTAAACCAAAAAGTAAGCCAATCCCAGCCAGAACCGTTCGTTTGCATGGAGATTTCTGTAGTTCGGAGAGTAGTACCAGTCCCTCGAGGGTTTCGCGCGGGTAATCATAACTTTCCCAGATAGTTCCGATAGTTATGATTCCGAGTGTATGTTTTCTACTACAGCCAATCCTCTGCAGGTTCGAATTCTTAGGCCTTCGCGTAGGGATGTCGCATGCCAGACTCAATTCCGAGATAGTTTAGAGCAAAGATAACAAGATTATGAACGCAGCCCAAACTTGTAGTTTCTGAAAATATCTGCAGTGTAGGAAAAGATATTCTAGCCGAGTAAATATGCATAAACTTCTGCAAAGTACAAAAATTCTGATAACTCCAGATGAAAGACCGCTAAAGATTAAACTACACGATAGTTTCGTAGTGGGTTTATTGGGTTCCGGAGCAAATGTTTCCATTCTTGGAAACGGATGTGAAGAATTCCTAAAAAGAAACAATTTAAAATATCATCCTTTGCATTGGTTTGTTTACACCGCTGGCGGAAATCAGCAGAAAATACTCGGCTCAATATCTTTACCAGCTACCTTTAAAAATATTACGAGGACTATTTGCTTTTATCTTGTACCGTCATTAATCCAAGAAGCATACCTGGGAGTTGATTTCTGGAAGGCATTTGCGTTAGCACCCGATGTATTTCCAACCGTTTCGTGTTTAGACTTTCCAAATGAAGATGAGCCAAACTTCCATCAGCCCACACCAGATCAGAAGATAGCTTTGAAAGAAGTTGTTCCCTCGTTCGAAAAGGTAGCACTAGGTCAAACAAGTTTAGTGACGCACCATATAGACACGGGTGATGCGGTTCCAATTAAAAGTAAGCATTTTCCTCTTTCACCACCGAGGCAAACGGAAGCCTATAGTGAAATTGAAAGGCTACTCAAGATGGGAGGGATTAAAGAATCGAATTCACCAATGGTGTAGTCCT
The DNA here is from genome assembly GCF_013731165.1 of Rhagoletis pomonella. Classification (NCBI taxonomy): domain Eukaryota; kingdom Metazoa; phylum Arthropoda; class Insecta; order Diptera; family Tephritidae; genus Rhagoletis; species Rhagoletis pomonella. The sequence goes on along the minus strand of NW_023458556.1, from coordinate 90,427,568 downwards.
GTGGTGCTAGTCCGGAAACCAGGACGTCAGGATGTGCACAGATTCCAGGAAGGTGAACGCGGTCATCAAGAAGGACTCGTATCCGTTGCCCCATATTAATGGGCTATTGAGCAGGTTAAAGGATACATACTTTATAAGTGGAATTGATTTGCTTTCTTTCAAATGAAATTAACGGAATCGTCTAAGGAAAAGACGGAATTTGCGGTTCCAGGAAAGCCATTGTACCACTTTAAAGTAATGCTTTAAAGTTTGGCTTGTGCAACGGACCACAAACAATGAGTCGGCTGATGGACAAAGCCATTCCTTCACGATCTCAAACTTCGAAGACCATTTGGAATTTCTGAAGGAAGTGGCAAAATGCTTACGGGAAGCGAGACTTACAATCAACGGGAAGAAGGGCAAGTTGTGCAAGAAGGAAATTCGGTATCTCGGGTACTTGATAGGGAATGGTTGTTTGAAGTCTCCTTGTCAGGTTCGCAAGTTTATAGGAATGGCAAATTGGTACAGGTCGTTTCTTATAAATTTCGCAGATTTGGCTGATCCCATGACAGATTGCCTTCGAAAGTGACCTGGTCCATTTAAGTTACGTCCTGAGGTGGTTGAAGCTTTGTAAAGCTTAAAGTTGCACTCTATTCAGCGCCTGTCCTGGCACAACCAGATTTTACTAAGGAATTCGTGATCCAATGTGATGCATCCAAGATTGAAGTAGGAGGCGTGTTATTCCAGCTCGATGAGGAAGGGGCAGAGCATCCCATAGATTTCGTATCAAAAAAGCTTAATAAAGCTCAGCGAAATTATACGGTCACCGAGTTGGAATGCCTCGCCGCAATAGTAAGTGTCAAGCGTTTCAGACCATATATTGAAGGATTGCCTTTTGGAATAATTACTGACCATTCAAGTCTCAAGTGGGTAATGACACAAAACGACTTGAGTGGCAGGCTGGCAAGATGGTCACTGCTGTTGCAACGATACAACTTTGGGATGAAGCATCGCAAAGGTTCTTTAAATGTTGTGCCGGACACCCTTTTGCGTTTCGACGTGGACGAAAACTCTTCTACCCCACCTATAAAAATTGACTTGGCATCACCGGAATTCGACGGCATAGAGTAATCGGAGCTTCGTTAAACAATTGAAAACAATCACGAAGGGCTATCCGATCTACGCATAGTCGACAATAGACTTTACAAAAGAGTGATGTTTCGAAGAGGTGTGGAAGAGGAAGAGGATTCGCTCTGGCGTTTGTGGTTACCAGAAGGGCTGACGGAGCTTGCAATCTAATGCTCACACGATTCCAATGCTAGTTACCATGGAGGTTGGCAGAATACCTTGGAGTGTGTTCGGCAGAAGTATTTCTGGCCACAGATGGCAAAAGGCATCCGCCTCTATGTGAACGGATGCGGAACCTGTAAAGCCGTGAAAGCCACCAATCAAGTGTCCAGACCACCTATGGGCAATGCCTTCGTCTCCGAGAGGCCATTCCAGCGTCTTTATTTCGTTTCGTAGGACCATATCCATGATCAAAGCGAAGAAAGCAGGTTTTGTTCATAGTGTAAAACCCTTTTTCCAAATACGCACTTTTGAAAGCGATGCAAAACGCCACGTCCGCCAATGTAATAAGCTTCTTCTTAGGACAGAAATTTTTCCAGCTTCTGGGGTCCCTCAATTCGTCCATAGTGATAACGGGAAGCAAATTCATTCCGAAGGAGATGCAGCAGTTTTTGAAAACGATTGCCATACGTCGATTCAGAGCTCCACGCGTAATTGGACAAAATATGATGCAACATGCGTCAGCCTATAACATCCTGGAGAAGCTTGGTAGCCTAAGGCAAGACGAAGTCCCTATTACAAGCAGAGCTGACAAGCCAGCAAACATTCGCGAAAGAACCTTGAGTAAGCGCAAGACAGAGCAGCCAACACGTACGACAAACGTACGAGAGTCTTGAATTACCGGTTAGGACAAGAAGTATTCTGGAAGAACTTCGCTCTTAGCAATTTGAGAGTTTTTTTTTATTTGGAACCGTCGAACGGAACGGACGTGTTTTTTCATCTCGCACGTCTTACTTCGCAATAATCGCTTCAACTGTTGTGTTGTTCCAGTCAATTAGTTATTTAATTTTAATTCAAATAGTTAGTCGCGGGTCAGTGTAACTAATAATTTTTTTCTGCACCTTAAATTTGGCGCTGTGTAATTATTATTTATTTGTTCATCGGTAAATTCATAACAAATTGCTAAAGCACTTAAGCTTGACGAAGGTAATTCACTCGCAGCTGGGTTTAGGAAATTAAAAGAGATTGAGGAGAGAGTTCAGCAGCAGACGGAACAGTTGCGACCGCTAATTGAGAGTGTCTCACACAAACTGGCTTAGGTGGAGAAGAAACTGGCAAAGCGAGTTGCTCTACGGTAGTTGAGTCGTCTGCCGCATATCTGTCTTGGAGGGGAATGTGCAAAAGGCAGAGGTGGACATAGGGATGCAAATTTTCAAAGCCAACATCGATACATCGATATTTCGATGTATCGTAAACACTAACATCGATGCCGAAAAAAATCGCCCCAAAACTATCGATACATCGATATTTTCCGATGTTTCTCTTTTTTAATAAGTATGTTACAGGTACTTCATGATTTGCAGGTTTTTACAGGAAGCTGTTAACGTACGCCACCTTCCATAAGGTTTATTAATGGCGAAAACCGCTTTACCTGTAAAACCTGGAAATCCTGAAATACCTGGAACCATCGGTGTAGCCAGAATGAAATTTAGGGGGGGCTCGACCCTATTAAGCTGGCATTTCAGGGTACTATTTTATATATATATAAGGAAAATTTGAAAGTTAGGGGGGGGAGAGGTCGAGCACCCCCCTGCCCCTACCTGGCTACGACCATGCCTGGAACTGACTTAATGCTTGTTAAAATTTTAAGAAAAACCTAGTGTCCAACTAAACTGCTACACTGTTAACATTTCAATGGGCGGTTTTTTGAATTTAATTAGATTTCCTTCCAATGTCATAATAGATTTGCTGTTTACGCGCAGATAATACTTACACTCACCTTAAGTCGTGTTGAAATACTGTAACTACGTCATGGAAATCGCCTATGTTCAACGTTGCCAATTGCTTTTATTAAGTGCAGGGCTGCCATCACCCGTAATACGCTTACCCAAAGGGCTCTGTCCCACGGTCAGTAATTATCACGATATTTGGATCGCGATCCATATTGATGGATTGATGGATCGCGCATGAATGCTACATGTTCAATATTTAGCGCGTCGGTATTTGCATATTTTTTTTGCTGGACGCTTATTATGACGCAAGCAAATATTTTTATTTTGAACGTATAATGTACAGATAATGCATTTATTATTTATGACAATTATTTTAAGATTTGTTCAATTTGTTTTGAAAGATTTTAAGCCCCGAGAGTGAAGGCAGAGCCGATGTTTACATTATGAGATTAAAAGATGTACTAAAGAAATGTATGGATCGCGTTTTGAAAGTGCTACACGCTCAATATTTATTGACGGTATTGCGATCCGCGATCCAGATTTCAAAATTTTTAGAAATTTTGCGATATGGATCACGATCCATCAATACTGCATACTACAACGTCAAAAAATATCGCGATACTTGGATCACGTCAATAAATACTGACCGTGTGACAGAGCCCAAAGAATACAACATAAAGATGTGAACGCAATGGTAATTTTGAACCGAAACTAAAGTCGATGTTTAAAACATCGTTAAAATTGACATCGATATATCGCCAATTTTACGATGTTGAGTAATAGGGCATTCGCACGCGGCGATTTTACAGGCAACAAAAGTTTAATACGAAGTTGAATGAGAAGTTGAAAGTGAAAAAGTTGCCATCCCTATTCAGACGAGGCGATTTTCGATTCAACACGAATCGTTATTTACATTATTCAAAATGAATTTAAATCGCAAAATTTGATCAATTGGCATAAATTTGGTAAGCCAAGTGTTGGTAGAAGTGCTTTTAGCGAAGCTGAAAGATAAAATAAGAGTAAAAAAGTAAAAAAGAAAAAAAAGTATGATGCAGAACAGTGTTGGCATTTTTGGTACAATTGTACTTGTTTTATACAATTTCATTTACAATATACTTTCCTACTACGCAGTACTTTTTAGTAAAATTTTGTAATGAATACTAAAAATATATAGCTCTGAAAATTCACAGCAAGAAATATTTTGTATTCTCTTTGGTTCGTCTGTTCGTATTTACCTTTGTAAGTTTTGAAAAATGGCTTCAACGAACCAGTATAATATAGCCTAGTCAAATTTTTAAAGAAACTTTTCGATACTAAGTTTTATTAAAACAAAATGTCGAAGTCAGCTTCATATAGAAACAAAGTCTTCGTTAGTTATAAGAAGAGATTTTCGTAAATATAATACCTTTACGGCACTCACATATTGACAAGATTTTACTATTTATTTTATTATTCTTTAATTTTAATTATCTGTTTATAAAATATAATGTATTCTTTAAGAAAAACTGTACAAACCTAAGATTAAATCTCTGCGAAACATCCAAAAACCAACATACTTTCGTAAAAATTTCTAGCTTTATTAATATTCTTTAGTTTTTAGCCCATTCAATTTTAGTATAATAAAGTTCAAGTTTAAATTAGCTGGGACTTACCGTTGAACTTGGCATTTTTTTTGTCGACGATGTCAGCCATTTTCTTCCATACGAAGTGTGTCCGACGATTTTTTTATATGGAGAAAACTAGCAACACCTTTATCAAAGAAATCTTAAAAAACTTAGTTATATTAAAATTTAATGGGCTAAAAAACCGCACGCTCAAGATAAATCTAGGAAATCGAATTAAAAAGCTCGAAATTTTTACGAAAGTGTGTTGGTTTTTTTTAATGTTGCACAAAGTTTGAACCTTTAATTTGTACAGCTTTTCTTAAAATATAAACCGTATTTTTACAAAAAATAATTAAAATTGAATACTATTAAGATAAATGGTCAAATCTTGTCGTAAAGTTTTGATAAGCACTTGAAATGCTATTAAAATGTCAAATTTTAGTACTGAATCCAAAGGAAAATGTCTCTTTTATCCATTAGTAATAACTTAAATATGCTTTTTGTTAAGATGTATACCTGAAAATGTGTGCATACATATTTGCGTTAAATGCAGTACATGTGCATGTGGAATCAATTTGTAAAAGTTTAAACTACGTAAACGTATGTACATAAACAATAAAACTTTCTCATGAATACCATAAACTCATTGGTCTTGAAGGGAATGTACTAAGAAAATATATGAGCGAATTAAAAAGTGTATATAATTTATAGCCGAAAAGTACATTTTTTGTATAGATTTCGTACTGAAGGAACAATTTAATTTCCCCAACACTGATACAGAATGTAAACAAACACAGGGTTGCAAGGAAAAAAAGTTGAACGAGCTCAAAGTTGGCTGGCGACCAATTTTGTTGAAAGCGATTAGTTGAAAGGCCGTTCGGACGAGGCGATTTTTGCTTTCAACTAAAAGTTGCCTGAAAAATCGGCGCGTGCGAAAGTCCTATAATTTTCAAATATCGATGGTAAACATCGGTTTTTTTGGCCGATGTTATCGATGTTTCAGAAATATCGATGCATCGTTTGCATCCCTAGGTGGTTGCATTAAGAAGGAGTTAGAAAGTGTAATGCTTTTGGTGTACCATTCAAAGAAGGGGAAAACCTTAAGAGTATTTTTAACCAAGTTTGTCTTTCTATTGACTTCTAGGCTCCTCAAATTAGGGATATTTTCCGCACAAAATCGTCAAGTGAAAAACTCGACAGTGCAATTGTGATTAAATTTCACTCCCCTCTCGATCGTAGCCGCACTTTACGCGCCTTTGGCGAATATCGCAAGAAAACTAAATCGGCGGTCCCCCCCTTCACCCCCTTGGCATTGCTGGCAGCTTTCATATTTTTGAGGGCCTCACCAAGGAGAATAGACGTTTACTGCAAGAGGCCATAAAACTGCGTCGTGAAAGAAAACTGCTAAAGGTGTATACATTTAGAGGTTTTGTGCATGTGAGAGATGAAAATAATAATAGCATATCAACAAGATTAATCAGCGATGATGACCTGCTGCCGTTTCGTTAGATGTATAGTTATGCATATATTTTCAGATATTTTTTGTTGTATTTTATATTTATTAAAGATAGCGCTTTTCTTGTTTCTGTTTTTCGTCATTTCTTCACTATCTTAAAGTTGTTTTTGTTTTTGCTTTTCCTAACTGTTATGACGAATAAATTAAATAGCCTTGCAGTACTTAATATTTTATGCAGCCGACAGAAAGGCTTTAATGTGGTTCATTTTAATGCACGCAGTTTAAACAATGAGAAGATGGATGTTGTTAGGAGGACTTTTGAATATTCGTGTATTGATGTTATTTGTGTGTCGGAGACGTGATTTAGGGCTGGTATATGTGATTCACACTTTTCCATTAATAATTATAAGCTAGTTCGGGCCGACAGATTAGATAAGAAGAGTGGTGGAGTGGCGATGTATTGCAAGAAATATCTAAAAACTCGCCTAGTTTCGCAATCGGTTGGTAATACCACTGAGTATTTGCTAGTTGAGGTATCTAATTCTTCATCAAAGGTCCTTTTGTCGTGTGTGTATAACCCTCACAAGTGTTGTAGCGTGAATGCGTTTTTTAATATATTGTCTGTTATAGCTGTCGATTATGATGATATTATCTGTGGCGATTTTAATATAATGTATGTGTCTAGTGTTGGTCTATCTATTGTAAATCTGTGTGTACCTACAAGGTACGGAAATAACTGTTGTCCTTGTCTGTTTGATTACTTCATTGTTTCTGATCCGTCTACTGTGTTAAAATTTGGCCAGATGTCGTTTATTTTTGATCGCAATCTAATTCTCTGTGCATTTGACACCAGTTTTAGTCATAATGTAGCAGCTAGTCTACATAACTTTCCTGACTATCGTCTGATAAATATTGATAGTCTATCTGCTGACTTATCCCGCATTGATTGGAGTGGTTGTTGGAGCCTAAGCTCTGTGAATGAAAAGTTGAGATTTCTGAATTAAAATGTTGTAAGCTTATTTAGGGCTCATGTTCCAGTACGCACTCATCTCAATCGATCACCGTCGTGCTTTTGGTTCAACAAAGTCGTTCGGTCTATGATTATAAAACGTAACAAATCGTACTCTATTTGGAAGAAGAACCGAACCGATATCAACTGGCAAGCCTATAAGTCTGTACGAAATAAGACAACTGCTCTTATTAAGTGTGAAAAGCGCAAGTTCTTTGGTAAAATGTTAAACCCACCCCATCCGAATAATGTTTTGTGGCGTAATCTAAAAAACCTTCGTGTACAGTCCAATTAACTTTGTTATGCTTGCTAGACTTCTCTAAAGCCTTCGACTCGGTCAACCATAGACTACTTTGCATAAAATTACGTAATAACTTTGGCTTCGGGGAGTCTGCTGTACGATTGATGAGCAGCTACCTAGAAGGTAGGACTCAGCGTGTAAGGGTAGGTACAGAATATTCTAGTCTTAAACCTATGTGTACTGGTGTACGGTGCAGCGAACAAAGGTGGCGCCGTCAGTGGTACCGCTACTTTGGTTTTGCCGATTTTGAGAGTTGTGGTAACTTGTAAATAAACCTTTGTTTACAAATCAGCGAAGAGAAATTTGAATTATAAGTGAAAAATCAGTTTAAATTGTGTTAATTTGCAATTTGTGAGTGATTTTTGAGTTGAAGACTGATGTGTGTTAAATTGCGACAGTGTAGCGCTGGGACGAATCGCTGCATTTTGTGTACATAGGTCACGGCAAAGCCGTTCTCGAAATGTTTTTTATTATTACAATTAACAGCATTTCCTCACAATGATGTTGCTTCTGCTCCAAGCAGCCTCCATTAGCAAGTTAACTAATCAATCCCGCTGAGATGCTGCCGCAGTTTTCTGCAGCAGCCTTAATTGCAAAGCAATGGAGTGCACTAAAACGTTTGCTGAAGCAGCAGAATGCAATATTTTCGCATTTAGCAAAATTAAAATACGTTTTTCGCTGTAAAGTGAACTGTTTTGGCAGTTTCAACTCGTTCTTTTCGCTCTATTCTTTGTTTACTTGTGGTACACAAATGTCAACGCCCAGGACGGCGCAATCTTGTATTCTATCATTCTTGTACTGGTGTTCCCCAAGGCTCAATACTGGGACCGCTACTATCCAGTTTATTTATTAGTGCTGCAAAAACATCGATGTTTGAAACTATCGATCTTTCGATGGTTTTGCCAATAATACATCGATAGTATCGATACTATCGTGTTTCTTGGAAACTGTTTAGGGTTGAAATCCTGACCAATTAACAAACATGATTTTGTAACAAATTAACTTTATTATTTTAAAATTATCCATTCATTAATTTAATGTATGATTTCACTTTTCTTTAAGGTCATATTGAATATTCCCAATTATTAATTAATTAAATGAAAAATAAAAAATGATATAATATTCATAGAGCAACAACACTATTAAAATGTGTTATAATTAATGTCTTAGTAAACACATTAAATATTTGCTCTTTAATGCAATAATCTAGGGTACATTTCAGGTTTTTAGTCTTAATTTTCCCAATTAGAGGTCGAATGGCACTGACAAAATCATTTTTATGAGTAATAACCTCCCTAAAGACTTATTGGTACGCTTTTGCGTTAAAATTCAGCTGAACTGTTAAAGATTATTACCTTGTTTATACCTACGCAAGAAGCGCATTAACAAAAAGCTGATTTGACTCAACACATATTTCTTTTAAGCATTTGTACCTATTACCTTGTTTATACCGAAACATAAAACGCTTTGAGCCAGTTCGCTGTGGTTCAAAAAGGAAGCATAAACCAACTTTCAATACGCTCAGAAATTCGAAAGTGTATTGACTCGAATTTGTTTTCAAATCGCTTTTTTATTTCTCACATCGGTTAGAAAACAGGTATAAACACATCATTCATTTGACGCCAAGTGAAAAAAGGCTGCTTTTCTTTATAGAGTCCGTTTTAAACTTGAATTATTATTATAACTAAAGAATCCTTGTTCGCTTCTATTTCGGTCCACCGCGCAAATTAATTATCAAAGAAATATCGAATAAAAATAATAAATTTTGAACACTTTTGAATACGGTTTCAGCGAGTGTGCTATAAAGACCGAGGTATAAATGCTTGAAAGAAATATGTGTTGAGTCAAATCACTTGCTAAAACCGTATTCAAAAGTAAACAAAATTTTTACTTTTATTCCATATTTCTTAAATAATTAATTTGCGCGGTGGACCGAAATGGAAGCGAGCAAGAATTCAAATTTGTTATAATAATAAATAAAATTTAAAACGGGGTGTATAAAGAAAACCCGCCTTTTTTCACTTCGTGTCAAATGAATGATGTGTTTATATCTGTTTTCTATCCAATGTGAGAAATAAAAAAGGGATTTGAAAACAAATTCGAGTCAATACACTTTTGAATTTCTGAGCATATTGAAAGTTGGTTTATGCTTCCGTTTTGGATCACAGCGAACTGGGTCAAAGCGCTTTATGTGTTGGTATAAACAAGGTATATGAGTTAAGTTTGCCTGCCTCAAATCAGCAACAGATAAACTTTCTAATGATGGCACATCTTCTAAAAACATCGATAGTAAAAACACGTCGATGTTTTCAAAAAAATTTTAAAACATCAATACTATCGATAATGCTCCGATGTTTTTGCAGCTCTATTATTTATAACTGATATTTTTAGTACATGCAAGTCCGTGCAAATGCATATGCAGATGATATTCAGCTCTACTTGTCAGGACCTCTTGACCAATCAGTCTCCTTGTGCTCTGCGTTTAACTGTGATCTGTCCTCTATATCACCTTGGGCGTTAAAAAATGAGCTTTGTCTTAACAGTGATAAGTCCTATGTGTTGCCTATTTCTAAACGTCGCATTGCCTTTTCTGCCGTACCTCACTTATATATTAATAATAAGTCTCTTAAATTTGTGTCTAAACCTTGGTTTTTTTAATAAACTCTAGTCTTTCCTGTGATGATCACGTGAACTTCATAATAAGCAAAGTATTCATAACTCTACGTAATTTAAGAATGTCTGCGTCCTTTACGCCGGTCGACATCAGGAGAAAACTTGCAATACAACTGATTTTGCCAATAATCTGTTACCCTGAATGTATTTACAGCAAGCTTAGTTCTCAACCTGCCCATAAAATTGAAGTAGTTTCAATCACGATATATATTTGGTTTGGCTAAATTGGATCACATTTCTAGTTGGAGATCTCGCCTATTGGGCTGTGAGATATCTGAGTACTGGAAAGCAAGGAATGTATTTTTTTATTCTGTTTAATGTCGGATAAGCTACCTATCTATCTGGATAATAAGCTGACCTTTCCAAAATCTGCCCGTATAAGCGACTTAATTGTACCTAGTTATAATTATCTTAACTCTGCAAGACTATTTTTTGTCAACGCCACGCGTTTATGGAATTATATTCTAGCTGCTACTCACTGCAGCTTAAACAAGGGCATCTTTAGGAATGTGTTGTTTTCGTACTTTCGTCAATGAGTTTTTGTGCTCTGAGTTTCGCTATCTGCTAGGACTATCATATGCGTATCAGAGATTGGCAAACGATGCTGCTTTTGTGACTTTAAGCCTGCTAACATTAAAAATGGGGGATGAACGAACACCAGCGCATAGCGTGCAGTGCTTGCAAATACAGCCACCGCAAGTGAACGATACTTGTAGCAGCTCATACTGATGTTGACTTCGGCAAATCAGTATTCAGAGTGAACGTGAACTCGTTCACTTGTTTTGGCTGTATTTGCAAGACAGCACGCTATGCGCTGGTGTTCAGTCATCCTCTAATTTATTTTCGGTATCGATACTACCAAGTCAACGCGCTGCTCAGTATACAAAGCAGCAGTATTGATTGAGTATGCAATAGTTGGCGTTCAATGCGTGCCAGTCCCTGATGCGTATGTATGCACAGTGACGAGCAAAACTGTAATATGGTGTAACACTTTTTATTTCAGCCACCACTATATTTCCAAGTTCTAACGACTTGTTGTACATTCTTGTTGGTACACCCCTACTCACTCTCTCATGACGATTTGAAGTCAATACAACAACAATACAAAAATCAGCAGACAAAAATGTAAATTAAGGCAAATGTTATAGTTTTGCACTCACTCTCAGTTCTACATTTTACAGTTATCTTTTACTTAGTTGGACGTCAGATGACTTTTTTCTGTATTGTAACTTATTGAAGAAGTGATCACCAGTAAATAATGTGGTTAATCAGGAACCATAAATTTAAATAATTACTGCGGAAAGGCGGGACCGCAGGAAAAGTGGCAAAAAATGGTGGAGTTTGCTACTTGAAAATATTAAGACAGAAAAAATATAGCCTAAGGTGTTCCAAACGACAAAGGAAGTCTGTCAAAAAAATTACGGTCCGATATCTTGTGAACTTAGCAGCAAGTAGCGATGCAGCCACTATTACAGAAGCGCTTAAGTATTAAACTTTAATACAAATGAGTAGACAGCGATGCGAAGAATTGCCAAATTGAGCGCAAAGGTAGCACAAAGGAAGGAAAAAGCAAATTTGATCAAAATATATGTGCGAGTGTGGCAGCATTTTGCTGCATCGCACGAAAACCGGACCGTTGCAATAAAAAACACATTTTTAAGTTTCACTTGAAGGTTGGTCTGACAACACTAAATTAATCGCTTTCAATCAGATGGCCGGGCATGGTATTGGATCAAAGACCCAAATTAAGCCTGTAACTGTGAGTTACAGTGGTCGGTCAATAATAGTTTGGGGTTGTACTTCAAAAATTATGTTGGTTCGTTAGTACGAATTATGCGTAAGGAACACATGTTCATATTTCAACAAAATTTGCAAGATGTAGTGGAAAAAATGAGAGTTTCTGCTGAAAAATCACCCAAAACAGACTGCACATGTTCGCAAATACTGGATACAAAAGCAAAAAGTTGCTAATTTGAAATTACCTCCACAATCCGCGGACATGAATCTCATCGAGAATTTGCGAAATGAACTAAAAGCACAGCTTACTAAGTATCCAAGTCCGTCCAATGGAGTACATGAGCTGTGAAAGCAAACTGAGGATATATGGGAGGATGTACCTCCAGAATTTTTACAGAGATACAACAAAAAAAGCAAAAGGGTACTGAACATTGTGTTAATAGTTCTTTTTTTTTCTGAAAATTTTAAAAAAGTTCTTAAGAGTATATGAATGCAAAACTGTAACATTTGCATTAATGTACATTTTTGTCTGCTGGTTTTATTAGGTTCTTTCCCTAACAATCCGGACCGGATCGGGTAATTAAAGAATAAGCGAAAAGTTTGCTCTCAAAAATGGAACATAATCCAGAAGTACGGGA
>NW_023458556.1:90402330-90415141 GCF_013731165.1 Rhagoletis pomonella | reverse complement strand
TTTCCCGCAGTGCAAGGGTATAAATTAGCTAGCAACCCCTTGATCATACATTTTATGTCAAACCCGACAGCTACCGCAAGGAGAAAATAATAACAATTTAGCTGCTCGTTTCGGTGAAATTTTACAAGTGCCTATTAAAATAAAAGAATAGAATGAATTTAAAACGTTCTAGTGTAGTGTAGTGCAGTGAAATTGTGCAAATCTTGCCAGGCTTCGGAAATTCTCATTTATGATTATTCGTTTTCATTCATTTGTGAGATTTTTCATGATCGATAATATTCCAAATCTATTTTTGCATTCTTTTATCGCGAGTGAAAAATGCTAACAAATTTATCATCTCTCACATTCGGAATGCGATCGACAAAAAAAATGTCCGCTGTTTTCATTTGCGATCGAAAAAAGCTAAGAAATTTCCTCTCACTCGAATATGAGAAGTCCGAGCATTGCCTATGTCGGCGTCTCATAAATGGGAAAAACGATGCAAGTAATCCATTCGCGATCACTCACAACAGCCTATCGCGATAAACCTATCGAGAAAAATTTTCAACGACGTTGTATGGGAGATATTTTTCGTGTTTGTTTTGGGTATGCATTTTGTTATACATACAGCATACATACATACTATGTACATATGTATATGTAAGCACGGTTGCCACTTGCTAAAACAATAACCAACCAAATTCAAAAAACCAACTTTATTTTTCACGTATTTATTACGAATAGCAAAACTTATTAAAAAAAAAAATAATTTATTGAAATGCACATTCATTTTGCATCTAACAACAAGTGCGCTCAATCACATTATTTACTTTTTATATGCAAATGTATTAAAAATAAGATTTTGGAAATCACAGTGTTTAAATTTCACACAATCTGACATAAAAAAACCAAACTGAAAAAAACCAACTTAAACTTCACACAATCTGACATAAAAAAAGCCAAACTGAAAAAAAATAAGTTTATTTTTCACGTATTTATTACGAATAGCAAAACTTATTACAAAAAAAATTAAAAATTATTGAAATGCAAATTCATTTTGCATCTAACAACAAGTGCGCTCAATCACATTATTTAATTTTTATATGTATTTTATATGCAAATGTTGCATTAAAAATAGGATTTTGGAAATCACAGTGTTTAAATTTCACACAAATTTAGAATATTACGAAAAACTCAAGTTCATAGTTTACTTACATATGTATTTACATATATTTATACAACATTTATATATATATGTATGTTTAATGAGATCAGCAAAAATTCAGTAGTTTTGGTTTTCAAGGAACGAAGTTTCGATAAAAATAGGCTGACTTTCAAAGCGTACCAACAGGGTTGCCGCTGCCGAAAAAAAAAATATTTACCATCCACTTGAAAAAATCTACCAAACCTGGAAAATATCTACCAATGACTTGTTTATAGTTATTTTATTAAAAACTATAGTTTTTTTTATTTATCAATAAGAATTCAAATTGTTTTTAAGGAAGGTTTTATTTAACTTATTATACAGTATTTGAAATCATATAAATATATTCTCAGTTTCCTTCAACGAAAAGCGAAAGTGATGAAAATAAAGGCAACAACGAAACTTCATCATTTGAAAAACTTCAGCTTGAGTTATAATTAAGGTGACCATATTTATGAACGCCGAATACGGGACAAAAAATAATTTTGCAAATTTTTTCCACACTGTTTTCCCTGAAACAGTATCCTTATAGTAACATCACAAATTTGTAGGATAATTTTCTCGAGATTTTTACCCCGCAAAATTTGTTAAAAAAATTCGTTAAATTTTAGTATAATAAAGTGCAATTTTAAGTCGGTAAAGCTTACCACTAATTTTTGGCAATTTTTTTTTTTACAGTGTTACGTATTTTTTTCATACGAAGTATCTATGTTCGACCTTTTTTTGCAAGAGAAGCAAATGAGCAGCACTTTCCACACTCACTTTATTATAATAAATTTTAATGAGTTACAAAACTACAAACCAATTTGTTTCTAAAGATTCTAATTAAACAGTTTGAAATTTTGGTAAAACATTGCAGAATTAATTTTTTTTTAGTTTTTGCACCAAATATTTGGTATTACATATATGGTTTTTGTTAGGAAAAGAGCTTTACTTTAATAAAATAAATAATAAACATTAAACAAACTAAAGAAAAATAGCCAAAACTTATTAAAATGTCGAGTCCTAATTTCTATTATGGCCTCGATTAGAATCACAGGCATAAAAATAATAACTGTTTATAAAGAAAATTACGATTGTATACCAACATCACTTAAAACTCGTTCATAGGCATCCCATTTTAATGAGCTGTTAAGGCATCGGATCACCGAATACGGGACGAATACAGGACATTAAAAGAAATACAAAACATTTGGCGTCCCGTATAAAATAAATAAATTACCAGGACATTGGGCCAAAAAAGAGGACTGTCCCGTATAATACAGGACGGATGGTCACCGTAGTTTTAATAGGCAGTGCCTAAAAAAGCACTTGGCGATTTTTTTTTAATATTCACAATGTTTTCCAAGTAAAAATTTTTTGTCGCTTTAATTAAATCTATAGAAATCAAGGATTCATGCTATATACAACATATAGAAAAATTCCTAAAATTTTCGTTTAAATTTCAAATTGTTTAATCTGAATTTTTAGAACAATTTAAGGTATGCAGTTTTATAGCAAACAACATTTGAGTATAGCCAACAATGTGCTGCCAAAAATTCCCGTTTTTGTAATTTTTTGAGTCAGTCTTTTGGTGTTTTTTTTAATTTAACAATTTCCATTGATAAAAAATGGCGTTGATTTAATTTTTTTTGCGAACAATTATAGTGCGTAATTGCATACATGTCAATTATTTTCTTTTTATTTAAATAATAATTTAAAATATTTAGGCAATCAAAAGCTCCTCGGGATTCCAGTAAAATGAGTTTTGGATGGAGCACGATATGTTCGTCTTATATCGATATAGATTTATACGCATGTAAGTATATAAAAAGTGTGCGAAGAAATTTATAATATAAAGATAGCTACGAAAAATAAAGCGAGAACGAATAGTTCAACAAAAGCTACCAAAATGAAAAAAATTACCTTTTTACCAACCCAAATTTTTTCAAATAAATTTTGGTAATAATTTACCAAAGTGGCAACCCTGTGTACCAATAGAATGTTTGGATACTGTTCTACTGCGGTTTTGTATATGCAGAGTTGTGAAACATTGCAGCCATATTTTGAATATTTAGGGCCAATTTCAAATGAATATTTAAACGGCACTTAAGTTTAATTGTGGATTGATGTTTAAATTCCATTTAGCTTTCGTTGGGTTTCAGATCAACTTTATTTAAATATGCCAATCAATTGGCAGCACTGCTGCTTGTTCATTGAAATTGTTGTTGCATTTGCTTCTTTGTTTACATTTTGTGCTGAACAGCTGATTATTTTTTGGTGGGATTGATTAAACAACCTACCAATCAATCTTGGTTGTTTGGTACAAACCCAGGGTTGCATATCTCATATTTAAATAGCCAATATTGGCCATTTAAGTTCAGATTAAATTTATGATCTGAAAATGAATAGTGAAAGTTAATCAACAATCTCTACTTAAGTAGGTCATCTGAAATTGGGCCTTAATATAACATTGAACGCTCTTTCGGAATTTTCCATTTTCACAACAGCAATCGCAACCAAAAATAAACGAAGCACCAACTTTGTTAGTGATGCGCTGATTGCTCTAGCGATACGTTTCGATAACTTTTCGGATTAATTTTGGAAAAGTATACATTAGCTTTGTTCCCAAACAGCCCAGAAAGCGATCCTCACGCTAGAAAAATGGGTAATAGAGAGCGAATACCTTCCACTTTTGGATCATAAATGTCTTCTTCTTCGTGCACGAAGCAGCCCGGATTTATTTTCCGGGTAGAAACGTGCAAGAAGTTAATTTAAAATAACAGCCGTTGTTTGTTTAAATCCGATAGCAAAATTTTGTAAAATACGAAAATGGAAAATAGCACTAAAGGTTCAGAAATGTAGGTAGGTAGGTTGGTAGGTAGGATTCCGGGCACGAAAAGTGTTTTGTTTGCGTTCCTCACGCCATGGGCACTTTTGGCACGGGTTGACATATTTTTGACACTTGTGAGAGAGTAAGTTATTTTAACGCTAGAATTATCGAAAGAGCCCGGAAAGCGTGTGGAACAAACCTATTGTCAACCATTTGTAGTCCGGCGTTACGGAACATTATACGTTGTACATATGCAATGCAATCGACGTTTTGGAAGTCAGCCATAGTTAAAAAAAAAAAACAACTAAATCAGAGAAAAAACTACCAAACAACCAAATTCGAAAATTTAAAAAAAAACAAGTTTGGTTGGAAACAACCAACATTGGCATCCGTGTATGTAAGTAATGCAAGCAAATGCTTTCGGTTGGAAAGAATGTAGGAATATGCACAAATATATGACTTATGGTGGTAATTTATATATACAGTAAAACCCGCTTAAGTACCTCACGAAAAATGTCAGCTTTTTGAGGTACTTAGGCGGGTTGGGTACTTAAAAGAACCCGCTTAAATACCTCGATGCAGGTACTTAAGCGAACATAATTCTTAATGTAGTTACATCTTCTTGTTAACTTACATAAATAAAATTGAATAAAACATGGACATTTAATGAACTATACGTAATTTAAAGCCAAGATCGTAGCATTATTTAAAGAAGAAAACGTATAAAGAAAAACTTTATTAAAAAAAAAACAGATAAAGCAATGTTATGTCATTTTCACAAGAATTAAATTAAAACGTCATTGATTATATATATTTATACATACACACAAACAGGGCATATCATTTTGGACGAAATTCAAAATGATATTGTTTGCCACTTATGTTAATTTTTTTTAATTTTAAAATGTTTCAGTTAAAAAAATCCATTCCCTAACAAATACCAAATAGAAACTTAAAACATAAGCTTAAAATTTTGCAGAACACTGAAAAAAATCATCAAAATTACAAACTTGTTTTTCAGAAGTGTTAAACTTTTTTATGAGTATACAGTTTTATAGCCCATTCAATTTTTGTGTAATAATGAAAAATACTAAATGGCGTACGAAAAATGTAGATACTTAGGCGGGTTGGGTACATAAGCGGGGAGGTACTTAAAAGAGGGATTTTTTTCAGAATACATTAAAAAATTCACGGTGCCCAAAAATGTTGGGAACTTAAGCGGGTTAGGTACTTAAGCGGGTTACACTGTATATATATATAAGTTACATACATGCATACGTGTAGTTACGCTGCAGGAAATGTGTCTAACTATAAGCTAACTTTAAGTTGATTAGGAAGGAGCTATAAGTCACTTATTATCTGTATATATTCTTTGATGAAAGCTAACTATATGGCGATGGCCGCGAAATAGTCAAGGGTGGTTACCTCTGCATTAGATGTAGTCAAGGGTGGTTATCTCGGCATTTGATGTAACTAACTTGTAACTAACTACTTTTGGTCATAAAATATCAATAGGAAAAACGAAATATTTTTATTTATATTTTTTTTGTTTTTATTTTTTTATTTATTTTATCACATTTCATATTTGTTTACATATTCTGCTGTAGGTGGTCCCATAGTCGAACTCCGTCAGACATAACTTCAAAGTGATAATATGAAAATTCGGACTTCCTTTTATTTGTCCTTAATTCGAAAAAGTATTTGCGAAGTGCAGGATATTTAAATAAACACGCGTTTAAAGAAAACAATCTCGAGCTTTACTCCTGCATTACTTGTCCACTTGTTTCAAGTTAGCTTTTTGTAGCTAACTACAAATTATATATTTTATAGAAATGCCGCAAAAAAGCTAACTACAAGTAGGTTATTTTTTATCAATTAACTAACCAATGCCCGCTTGCTTCGCGGGGCCTAATAAGATTTTTTGCGTTGGCCAATACAAAAATAGCGTTAAAAGCAAAGGCGTTTTGTAAAGTACACATTTTTAGTTTAAATTGAAACCAATAAAGAGCAGAATCCTCCTCACACATAGGCCAAGAATAGTAGCGCTGTGATACCATATGGAATACTAATCCCTTTCGATATCATAAGTTTTATCGATGGTCCTATTTCCACCTGTGAGATCTCTGCCAAGCGTGCGTAATATTCTTCTATGATCTGGCAACTTCAATATTGGTCCGTAAATCATGTAAGCCAGTAAGCCCACAGGATGAAAAGTTTTCCCGTACATTGACTAAATGAGTCGTGTTATCTCTTAAATATCGTTTTAATGAAGCTATTGATATACCTACCGTTTTCTTTCTTTTACGGATGTGGTCGAATCTCTCCTTGCCAATTTCCCACTTTTACAATTTACCTTAATATTTATGAACTGGTTTCTTTGAGTCTTACTGCTGTACTAACGGCCGCCCCGAGCGATTTCGTCAATCGGAGGTTGGTGCAAGATCGCATTTAGGGTGTATGATGGCATCAGGCAAAGGTGCGCTTACACAATGTTGCGATCTTTACATGCATACTTAAACGAATCCTCCATTTAGCCATATGAAAAGTAAATTCGTCTAAGATGAATATAGGCCAAAGCAGACCAAACCTCGTGTGGGTTTCTATATATTTCGGCTGCATCGCAATCCATTAGGTCCCTTTTCTGCAAAACCACTGCATGTCATGAAATGAATACGCATTATGAATTTCAATTAGATTTTATAAAATATACAGGGTTCATTTTTAGGAAACGAATTTTTCATCATACAGGTAGCTCACTTTGGGAATTTGAACGAAATCGGTTAATAAATACGACTTTTATAAGTAACTCTACTCCAGCGCCACCAGCGTGTTGTCTAGTAGGCTATAATAGGACCACATATGCAAGGTATAACCTCTGACAATTTGAATGGTTTTTGAGTTTAGTCGAAACAACGAAAACGGCTATCATTTTATGTATGTATGTACATATATATTCCCAACAAGCAAAATAAACTTAAAGAAAGTTTTTTTTAAGTTTTCAATTATAAACATTAAGCTTACAAAACGTTGATTTTTTGTTTATAAAACGCTTGAAAGTAAGCGTAATATAATCGAAAAGGAACATTGGTTATAAGCGTAGAAATATAAACTTGTAATAAATGTTCAAAAGAAAGCTTTTTATAAGCGTAAAAGTGTAAACTTATAAGAAAGGTTCAAAAAAAGTTGTTTATAAGCGTATGAATATAAACTTACTAAACATTTTCAAAATAAAGCTTTTTATAAACATTTTTATAACCGTTTATTTAAAGATATTTCATTAAAAACTCATACATAGATTGCTCAACATCTAGAAGCTAAACGAAATGCGAATTTTCGGCGGACTCATCTACAGTCGCGAAAATATAAATAGGGAATAGACATTTTAGCATACAAATTCACGATAACACACAAAAATTAAGCATAAAAAAGTTAATTATTACATCTTGTTGCGTGCTTTCAATTACATGCGGTTATTGGCAAATTGGAAAAACGACATCGATGCAGCTACATATGTATTCCGCTTCATCGCCGCCAATCTCATTGATGAACTTTTCTGAAAAAAATTTAATACATTTTTAATTGAATGTTAAACTAAGAAAGGATAAGGAGAACTCATCATTTGAAGACTCGAATGCTCCACCGATTAGCGCAGCGGGTCCTGGATTGCATTTTATTTTTTTACCACATCGGTTTTATTTAATTTTTTCTTTTAATAATATATTTAAAAAAACGTAAACACGTCACTTACGATTGAAAAAACGTTATATTTACTACTTCATGTCGTTGGCATTTGCATTTCATTTATAAGTTTAAGTTATTTATAAACATTCGCTTTCAAAACTTATTAAAGGTTTGTTTGAAAAAACTTTTAATAAGCTTAATATTAAAAATGCTTATTTAACGCTTATTATAGCAAACTTACTTTAAGTTATTTTTAAAAACATTTACTGAAATGCTTGTTGGGTTTCGAATGAAAAAAAAAATCATCATGAAAGTAATAAACGTTTCGAATTAGCATTAACAAAATCGTTTCATAAATAGGTCTTTTATCGGGTCCGTTTTTCGCAAATGGTTTTTGAAGTGAAACTTCTTTAGCGGCGGTTGGTTGGTTGGGAGTAAATTGGAAAATTTATTTATTTATTTATTATTAATCAACAACAAACAGTATGTTTATAGACTATATGATAGTTAAATACAAAGACCTTATGACAAGAGCCTAACAAGTAGATTCTTAAAAGTAGACTTAGAGTATGAGAAATCAAAGTCTAAGGAAGAAGAATACGCATTAAACTGTGCTAGCGTCCTCCTAAAAGGAGCATTCATCCCATAGACAGTTTTAGCTATACCCACGAAAAACAATTCATTACAGCGGAGAATGCGAGAATGAGGGAACATTAAAAGTAATTTTCATGAGCAGGTACGGACAATCTATTGATCCCGCACAGATATCAAAGACAAAACACATCGACAACATAGCACGCCTAGACTCTAAGGACATGAGAAAACGAAGAACAGTTTCGACGAATAAAGGCCAACATAGCGAACGATTTAGAAACAATATAATTTATGTGAGTTGTGAAGTTGAGCTTGGAGTCAAAATAGACGCCCAGGTCTTTACATTCACTTATTATCTTTAGCGGCGAGTTTGAGATGCAGTAAGATGTTGGAACAATACTGAAAACTTTCGCATACGAAGAATAGTGACATTTACTAATGTTGAGGAACAAACGATTACGCACACACCAACTATATAAGTTATCCAACTCACACTGGAGAATGGTTGAATCTTCTGGACATTTAATTTCATAATAAATCTTCAGGTCATCCGCGTATAGAAGATGATTACAGTTGGAAAAACATGAGGAAATATCATTAATGAAAAGGACAAAAAGTGACGGGCCTAGGACACTACCCTGGGGAACACCAGAGGAAGCAACAAAAGAGTAAGACGATACATTATCAAGTCGAACGACACATTGTCTGTTATCTAAATAGGAAGTTATCCACTTTAGAAATGGGGAATGAAAGCCTAGACGCTCAAGTTTAGCTATCAACATTGGGTGAGATACCCTATCAAAAGCCTTAGAAAAATCTGCGTAGATTGCATCCATTTGAAAACCCCTTTGAAAGGTATCCAGACAATCCTCCGTAAAGGAAGCTAAATTAGTTAAGGTATATCTGCCCGGAACAAAGCCATGTTGATTAGGACATATCATATGTTTGACGGCAACTATGCACTCAAACAGTTTAGAAACTGTGGTTAGCTTGGAAATTGGCCTATAATTCTCAATATCATTTTTATTGCCGCTTTTAAGGATAGGCGTAATAAAAGTCAATTTCCAGTCATCAAGGAAGACTTCAGCAGCAAGTGAAATGTTGAAAATGTGCCATAGAGGCTTAATCAAGGCAGGACAACTTTTAATTAGAACGACCGATAAGCCATCAACATCTGTATTAGTGGATGGCTTAAGCTGACATTCAACGGAAATTGCACACGGAAATGGTGCAACGGAAATGGTTGGGGCTGAAAAAAGTGCTTCTTGTGTGTATGCACATGGTATTAATTTAAGAAAAATTTGCTAATAAAAGGTTAAAGAATAACACTTAGAAAAAGACCAATACAACAATGAAAGTAAAGGTGAGTACGTACATAGGTAAAGAAAAGGATAATGGCAAAGGTAAAAATGAAAACAAAAACAAAGATGCATAAAGATAAAGGCAAAAATTAAAACGAAGGTAAATTTAAACACTTTACTTATATACGGGCAAAGGTGGAAGGGGAATATGTAGATGAAGAAACATAAAACATAAACATAAAAGTAAAAACAAAGATGAGGATGAGGATACCGATAAAAGTAAAGATGAAGATAGGGGAAGAAAGATTTAAATAAAGGTTATTGAAGGGGAAAGGATATAGAGAGAGGCACAGAGACTCCATCTGGGAACTATTTTGGGATTTTAGAGATTTTCGGGATTCTCGAAACTTATCAATAAAATAATCGATATTTTTATCGGTTTTGTTATCGATATTTTTATCGGTTTTGTTATCGATATTTTTATCGATTTTGTTATCGAAATTTCTATCGATATTGTTATCAATTTTGCCATCGATATTTTCGGAACTTATCGATATTTATCGAAATTTTTATCAATTTTGTTATCGATTTTGTTGTCGATATTTTTCGATATTGCTATTGATATTTATCGATATTGCTATTGATATTTATTATTGAAATTCACCTAAGATTTAACTGCCATCGATGATATTGATACTGACCATGTATGTACATATATCGTTTGTTAAAAAAATTTGTTATTGAATTGCATAGTTCAAATTAACATTAGTGATGACAGCTAAGCACCAGATGGGTTCAACATGGGAAAGTAGTTTTTCTGAAAATTGCAGATAGATTGTATTGAATATAAGCCCACGATATATTAATTATGACACAAGATATTGATTAGATATGTAACGTAAGTTTCACTTCTACTGTGTGGCCCAGGCACACTTACTTTTCTTCATCATGCAGGTAGCTTATACTTTGAATTTGAACGAAATCGGTTCATAAATACGACTTGTGTAAATAACTCGACTCCCGAGCCACCTAGCGGGTCTAATTTTGGTAAACGTATTTTCCATCATGCTGGTAGCTCACATTTTGAATTTAAATAAATAAATACGATTTTTATAAATAAATCGACCCCAGCGCCACCTAGCGGGTCTATTTTTCGCATAGGTATTTCTCATAATGAAGGTAGTACACGGTTTGATTTTCAACGAAATCGGTTCATAAATACGACTTTTATAAATAACTCGACCCCAGCGCCACCTAGCGAGTTTTCTGGTAGCCTATAATAGGACCATATATGCCAGGCATAACCTCTGAAAATTTGACTGAAATCTATACAGTAGTTTTTGAGTTAACTCCGAACAACGAAAACGGCTATTGCTTTATATATATAGAAGATAATTTTTTTCTGCAGGGTAAAGTATATTCCAAGCGTACACTTTTTAGTATAATGGTGTATCTGCATGTTATTTTATTATAATGATTGCGTTTATTTATTATATCTAATAAATGGAACTTTGTGGGGATAAGATTGGCTAATAAGAAAAATGGGACATGCTGCGAATTTGTATACTTTTCGCTAAGTATAACGGATTTTTAAGTCGCTTAGAACGTATGTATGTGTTTTCTAAATGTAGATATAAGCTAAAGTCGAATATGGAAATTTTGTCTACCACAAAAGCAGAATCTTGAAATACGAAAATGCGAAAAGTAGAATTTTGTGAAACAGAATTTTAAAATATGGATCTTTCGAAATCAGAATTTTGTAAAAGAAAAATTGAAAAGGACCGAATTTTGCTCGAGCAGGATTTTTTTTTATTTTTCAGAAATTTGCGATGTAGAATTGGAAATGCTGCGTAATGAGACGCTCCCTTGTTATACATAAAGGCGTGTCACGAAAAAAAGTTTAGCCTGTCAGTTTTATTTGAACACTTATTTCAAACAGTAGTAATTGCCTATTGCATCACATTTCTCTTTCGGATCGTATTATAGAGCAGCCTCTTAGAATTTTTTTTTTTTTGGAAAATATAAACTTAGATTCCACGTACATATCGCACGTTTAATAATATAGAGATGTAACTCAAAATTTACGTTTTTGGAAATTTCATTATGCAAATAATAAGCTTGATAAATAGAATATGTTTAGTCTATGAGATAACCAAATTTCCCAAATATGGCGAAAATATTTGCCCTTCCATCTGTCTTTTTGTATACCAACTGTATGAATTGATAAAACTTTGATTGCCTTTTCCCACAAAATTGATATTTTGAAATACTTCGTTATATTATTAAACGTGCGATATCGTCGTTTAAATTACAAAACCACATATCAACAAAATGCAAAACCGCGTAGCAAGATAATGCAAACGCGTATGTGAGGTTGCATAAACTATTTTCTAGAGAGTAACGCGGTTTTTTACTTTAAACGACGATATGTATGTATGTATCAGTCTTCGAATCCACTTTACTTAACATATTAGTATTTGGCCGACTACGATCGGTGATTGTATTTTTTTAAGCTAAGCGTACACGGTAGAGAAATCTCTCTAAAGTTTTACTGAAATAAAAATCTCATCTCTCAATTAAGTTTAAACGGTATAGCAACTCTAGGAGATATTCACTCTAGCTAGAGACAAAATAGAGAAATCTCAACTTTTCTCTATCACGTACTCTACAAGCTGTGTACACGGTATACAATAGTTACCTCTCGCCCAGATTTAGTTTTATATCTCTAATTGTTTGGTCCATTCTTTTCCAACCGAGCTATAAAAGAACACTCGCATAAATGACAAAATACACGCAAAGCAACAACACAAACTGGGCTATTTATATGAGTCCAGCCAGGTCGGTTAAAAAATACGCGAGCTGAAGAGAAGTGTTGTTAAGTGAAAAAACTGCTCTATAATGAATTGTTAATGAGAAAGTTGAGAGGGAAATTTTTGTTTTCGTATTTACATGATTTATATTTTAAATAAGTATATATTATGAGAAACGACTGGCGTGCTTTGCTGAACACGGCCAAAATCGCTTAAGCGGTTACAGCGTCAAAAAAGAAGAAGAAGCAGCAGGGTTGCTTAAGTAGCTAAAAGGAAATTTTACCCGAGTTGAGCGTTCTTTTGTCGCTCGCTTACAAAAAAATGCAGCTGTTGTCAACGCTTGTTGTATGTATATATCAGGGTTGTTGCGAATATTCGCATTCGCATTTGCAACCGCGGAACTTCCGCATAAATTTTAACATTCGCATTC
>NW_023458556.1:90352951-90402320 GCF_013731165.1 Rhagoletis pomonella | reverse complement strand
AAAAAAAGAAATATAACTGAAAGTCCTCTCAACTGGTGCAGCGTCAATCGAAAAAAATTTACAATTTTGTCAAGTTTCAAGTTTGTCGCCTCGAGCGAGTAGTTACTTAGTGCACTGTAGCTCGTTTCTGTAACAATTCTCTACCAAGGCGAATTGAGATATGAATTCGCCGCCCTGTTCTCTACTGTTAATGAGTAGTAGAGAATGACATATATTCTCTACCAGTAGAGAAATAATCGGTAGAGAAGAGTTACAGAAACGAGCTACAGGTTTGATTTACGACCCGTTAGGAAACGGGCTGTAACCGGAAAAGGCAGCAAAATTACTCTTTCTTAAATACAATGTTCAAAAAAAAAACACTATTAAAAATTACTAACTTTTCCTTTTTTTATTTACCTAGATCACCTAAAATCACTCACCAAAATTATTTCTTAAAAATATTTGATATCCGCATTCACATCCGCATCCGCGGATGTTAGCTTTTAAACATCCGTATCCGCATTCGCATCCGCGGATGTCTAAAATTCCAGCGCTAACCCTTCGTCGATTTGACCTATTTCACCTAATTTCGTACGTAATAAAATACATTTTCGCAATATGGACAAGAATTAAATTTTCAAATCGTACTTATTTGCCGAAAAAATTGTTACCTAAAAGAAGACCTATGTACCTAAAAATTAAACATGCCAACTTCTGTCTTCGGTACTATGCGTACTTTTGGACTCACATCAAACAATCTTTAATATTTAAAATTCCCTTGAAAGGAGTTTCTCCGAGCAGTTATAGCCAAACTACTATATATATGTAGGTATTTACCAAGTTGAGCAAGTGGCCTGGCCCTCTGACAAAACAGTAGATAACTCAAGCAACGGCTGTTGCCGGAGTGCCAGACCACCTGCTCAATTTGTGAATACTCCTTATGTTTTAACCAATAATTATGCCCCTTTGCAAAGGACGGAGGATATTGGAAAAGCCATTGAAATGCCAATGAAAATAAGATAATGCTTCCCGGTACATTACTTGGTTACGTTCTAAATGTACTTAAAATGGTGTGCTTGTATTGAATATACGGTTTAATGTCTTAGCCATTTCAAAATTTAACAAAAAGTCTATTAAGCTTACTAAATAGAGCGTAGAGTTGTTCCCGAGTATTTTCGATCTAGCTTCGATGGACTGTGCACACGGCGAAAAAGGCTCGCTAAATAACTCTCACGTAGACTTTGATTGTCTCGCGTAGAGCTCTATTGAGCAGATACACGTCTCTAGCGAGATTTTTTATCTAAATCTCGCGTTTTTTCTCTACCGTGTACACATAGCTTTAGCTGAATACACTCGGGAGGTTTGCCATAGCCTGAGGAGGGGTGACCGCTATTAGACAACTTTTTCCTATCTAGTACATACATATGGATCTGTGTATGGAATAAAAGCTTGTGTCGAGAAGCAGGCTTCAGTATAATGCGGCATTCCTTTTATCCTTTAAACGACAAGGAATTTTTTGATGAGACTTAACTATTGACTTACTAGTATCGGAACTATTTCGTGCACGTTTATATGGCAAAAGTTCTTCAACGGCTCGGTGCCAGTGAGTCATTCGCAATCGTATGCTGCGAATGCCGCATTATACTAAAGCCAGCCTTTCGACATAACCCAACGGGACTGAAAGTTAGCTGCTCCCCAAAGGAGCAAGTACGGAGCAGTACAAAAGCAAAGTAAAAAATAAATTTTTAAATTTCTAACAATGCTCAGAAATAAATATCATTTTGTGTAGTAAAATAAAATACTTTCCAAGGCGAATTTATATAAGGTGGTGTTATAAGCTCAGCTGATTTTGTGTATGTGTTTCGCCGCACGGCTTCTGATATCAAATTGAAAAATTTTGTTTGAATTTCTACACACACTCTTACAGATTTTGACAGTTTATGCCGCCAAAGCAAAAACAAAATACATGTACATTTTTGTTTTTGTACTCCTACTATCACCTTATATTAATTCGCCTTGATATTTTCCTTTGGAAAAAAAGTTAATTTATGTACAAACATGTATGTATGTATGTATTTTCGTATGTATACCGCATAGAAAATAAAAAAAAACCATGTTTATATCGCACACTAAATCAAAAAGCGTCACAACTCAAAAAATGTGAAATGTTGAGGAGAGGCAAAAAACTGTTTTTGCAGACATGGTTGCAATTTTATAATCAAATAAAGTTCCAAATGATATTAAAGCCTGTAAAAAGCTGATTTAGAAACAGTTTTTTTAGTTTTGTTCGGTAGTTTTGGCAATACGAGCCAATTTAGAGTTGTGACTCTTTAGTTGAAATTTTTTAGTTGGGTTTATGGTATTAAGTCAAATTGTGTCTCTTTAGTTGAAAATATGATTTGATTTATCCTTAAAAGTCCCCAAACTCTAACTAATTAGCAAAAAGGAAAGGAAAAATAAAAAATTAATAGATTAAAATGAATTTTATTCAGGTCCCAGTGTACAAATTAAAATACGTAATATATTTCATGAAAAAATAAGAAGTTTGAATTCAAAATAAAATTATACTAAACACATAGTAAGTTTTTATAATAAGCTTCGTAGAAGCTTTTCGGAATTTGATTCTTGTTGACTAGTTCCTTCCCAGCAAAAAATCGGTAATCGCTTTTAGTGGTAACGTGTTCTAGAAGGCATAGCGTTGTAATGCCTTAGAATTTTTTCGCTTCTTTTAGGCATTGCCGGTAATGCAAAGTAGAATGTCCTACAATATTATATTTGTTTCGCTTCTTTGCTTCATTTCAGGGAATGCAAAGTAGAATGTCCTATAATATTTATTTTTTAATTCGCTTCTTTGCTTCATTTCCGGGAATGCAAAGTAGAATGTCCTACAATATTATATTTGTTTCGCTTCTTTGCTTCATTTCAGGGAATGCAAAGTAGAATGTCCTACAATATTTTTTTTTATTTCCCTTCTTTGCTTCATTTCGGAGAATGCAAAGTAGAATGCTGCATCGTAGTGAGCCGAAAAATAGAATGAATATCCAAAAATTCTTTTTCTACCGTTACTTTCTGTGGAAATTTGTCTCGCATAAAAATCATGTTTTGCTTTGTTAAATTTGCAGCGAAGTTGAAGTCAGTCAATGAAGTGAAGTACAAGAGTGAGGAAGTACGATTTTAAGCTTTATTAAATATGCATGTATGTACATACCGATTTTTAAGAAAATACAACTGAGCTGATTTATAAAAATTTTAATTAATTTTAATCTTTTAAGACATTTTCTGATTTCAATTTAATATAACTAAGTATGTACTTATCTAGGCATTCTACATTAGTTTCTCTGTAAGGCATTCTTTGTTCGCTTCTCTGGATTCTGTTTATCCATGCGTTCTCCCTTCGTTTGAAGGTAATGCTGCGGGTAAGGGCTTACCTCCAATGACATGTCCATGTTAAAATAAGGCCTTCTTGAAGCGAAAGGGTAAGCGATTCCCATCGCCTAGCTCGTTTCCACTTTCGTTTCTGTGGTAATCGTGTTTTTTGCTGGGTTTATGTCTCGTTGCTTTGTAATAGGTAACGGCAGCTTTTCTGAATAAAGGGGACATAAGCTAAAAACAGAAAAACAAAAAGAAAACATTAAATAATTAAAAAAAATAAAAATAAATTAAAAAATGCGTTTCGATATGCTACTGTACATTGCATATGAAATTATTTTAACCAAAATAGGTACTCACTCGATACAACTCAAAGTTGCAGGAAGCATAGAGTTCGTTTTTCTCACATATGCTCTTTGGTAATTCGTATCTTTATAGGATGTTTTATAAAAAAATGAGTCCATATTTTCTTTATTGACATGCAGGACTTTGATGTCATGCCAGACAATTTTCTCATTGTCTTCATTGGTCGAAAAATTGTGACCCCACCTTTCTTGGAGCGACTATAAATCGTAAAAGACGTCATGAGTCAGCTCCCGAACCTTATATGGCGGGCCTGTCTTCTTTGCAGTTCCTATGAGGCTCGTGTACTGTTCTGGCAGGTATATGGGATTAGTTATTAAGTGTCTTTTTATTTGTTTTTCAATTACGCTGTGTACGTTATCCCCTTCGTTTTGAGTGTGGCCGTGAATAAGATATTTGTGCGAAATGCTACGTAGATTATACTTACATAGATACTGCATAAGCGTACATTGAAAGTATATATTTATTTTTTTGCTGCCCACAGCAGTTATCTGAATAGAAGATTAAATCTAAATCTGGAGAGCTGTTTGCCTTTTGTACCAAATATTGAATATATAGGAGCACACATGTTCCAATTTCATTACATCCACGTTTTCCTTCAACTTCAGTCCAATAAAAGCATTCAACATCTTTAGCGCTGAGGCTGCTAACAGTAAAATTGTAAGAATTAATCTTGCTTTTATAGTAAAAAGATGATGTGAAGCCTTTTGGCAAGGGTAAAACAGCCTGTAGGTCGTATACAGCTACGTTTTTTTTTGTCTTATCGATATCTTTTTCCATTCTGCCTGGTGTGTATCGTACTCTTTACTTAAATTTCTCTTGCAGTTTGCATCTGCATTTAGGAACGACTCGCAGAGATCACATTGATCTTTTTTTGGTTTAAAGAAGGAAATATTGAACTTTGTGCTAAATATTTTATAGAACAAAATTTTACTCCCAAAATTTAAATGTTCTGCTTCACGAAATTCTTTATAGTCTTTGTATAGATCAGCAATACTTTTTCCACTTTCAATGAATTCCCGCGAGGTTTGAGCTCGTAAATAGTGTGATTCTATTCTTGGAATTTTTTCAATAAATTCTTTAATACTGTTCCTTATTTCAGGACTAACTTTTATATGGTTGTCATGCTTTCCGCGATGGTCAATCTCAACGAAGCCCTCACCATTCTTTTTTTCAATCACTGTACGTATTACTCTGTTATTTATATCAAGAGTTGTTATAAAAAAAGTCTTACATACTCTAATGAGTTCTGAGTTCACGTCGAAAAAATAGGCATTGTTAAGTTTGCGAAACCCTTGTGTACAGCTGTACCTGTATTTTGATTTTACTACTTTCATGTGGCTAGCTATAAATTCTCGCTGTCTTTGCAAATCACGTAAATTCCAATAGTTGCTGAATATTCTAAAGCGTTGGGGTCTGGAAATTTTTTTATTGCATCGTAGGCGGCATTTTTCTTCACAAGATGAGCGTATTTGCCGTGCATGTATAATTTTTTTGGATTTGGAAAGAGAAGTATAAGAAAGACCACCGTCTCTCAAAAATTTTTGCTTCATTTGTTTTTTGTTCTCACTTTTGTATTTACCGCGCGCTCTCTGCCTACAAAATGTATTCTCTTCTGTTTCTGAGCTATATTCCGATGAGCTTATTGCTTCGGAAGGACAAAATTCACTCCCAGAATCACTAAATATATTCATATTGCTATCACTCAGAGGACTAGATGGTCTAGGATCAGCCTCTGTATTTCCGCTATCACTCATATTGCTATCACTCAGAGGATCTAGTCCTCTGCGATCAGCCTCCACGATTGAGAGAATACAAAGGTTGCGCCGATCTCGGACCGCTATTCCTCTCTTAACGAATTTGACAGAATCGTTGTTTGCATGACGTCACACTGGTGCAACTTGTTTACATTTCCCTTGCAAAATTTTTTCTTCTTCTTCCATTCTTGCTCACGTTTTGGCATTTCTCTCTCGCAATTGCACCAGTGTGACGTCACACAAAAGTTATTCTCAAAAATCCTCTCTGATCGGCGCAATCTTGTATTCTATCATTCTTGATCAGCCTCTATATTTCCGCTATCACTCATACTGCTATCACTCAGAGGACTAGATGGACTAGGATCAGCCTCTGTATTTCCGCTATCACTCATATTGCTATCACTCAGAGGACTAGATGGGCAAGGAACAGTCTCTGCATTTAACATCATCAGAGTTCTTGCATAATGTTCAATATTTAGGCAAGACATTTTGTTTAGTTTTCACTAATGGAGGGGGGTAGGGGCACTCACCACTGGCAGGCACTTTCCTTTTGCAAATAAGCACACAATATTGTTTTTAAATTAATAGTATAAAAGTTAATATAGTTTTAATTTCTTTATTTTACACTTTTAGCTCGCAAACTTTATTTCTGATAACAGTTTTTTTTATTTTTCTTGTGCACAATAAGTTTTTAGATTTTAACAATAAATTTTAATTTTGATAATTTGCAAAGGCCACGACAGCTAACTCAACGACAACTTATTTAGCGGCCGTCGATGACCGCTCGCTAAGGTGTGCAGTGAGCGTACAAACATACATAATATTTTGTTCTTAATGGTTTTAGATTAGGATTTTTCGAATTTAAATGTACGTATATTTTAGGGTAAGTATGGATATAAAAGGTAAGTATAATTGTAGGTCAGTATTCAATTTAAAAGGTAAGTATGTAAAAAGGTAAGTATAAAATTCAAGTTTAAGAGTAAATTCAACGATGCAATGCACGGCGTATACGTAACATTTTTGTATAAAGTGAATATGTATTACCATACTCCTCGTTTAATATACATATTTCTAATATGATTTCAAGATTATCTCTAACCTTAATAGTAATACTTACATTGATTTAAATTATCAATTATCATAATTACTTGTATCAAAGATAATACGCTTGGTTATACTTACTTTTTCTATAAAAAAAATCACACCTCTGAACGATATCGCAAACTATTTCAAATTTTTTCAACTAAAGTGGCACAAGTCGAAATAAGACTCTTTAACTGAAAATAAAATTACATTATTGCTTAAGTGCGAACTGTCACAACTATAAATAGTACTCTTTAGTTGATACTGTTCAAGCAGGTAACATAAACGCAAGTAAAATTAAAACAGACATAACGGCATTTCTCCAGTTAAGGAAGGCAGTGTTGGAGAAGAATTTTTCCCAGTCGTTGGGGATGTGATCTGAGAACTGTTTTATGGGAAAAAGTCGATTTTGAAAAATTTTGAGTTGTGACTCTTTTTGATTTAGTGTGCGATATGTAAGTACACTTAATAAAACCATCAAATGGTTTACAAAAACGCCATTCTTTTATTAAAACAAAAATATAATATAAATATTAAAATTTGCATGCATCGCTTTTTAAATGCTTTAGTTGAAGCGCTCACCAAGGGCTTCTTTGGGAGCAGCAAGGGAGCGCTTATTTCTAATGACACACAATGTTAAAATACAATGAAGTATGAAATTAGGAAGTGAGCGCTTACTGCTGAATATGGAGCGTTCCAATAGAACTAATGGAGCGCTTCTGGTCCCGTTGGGAAGCTACTATTCTATATGAACACAGATATGTACATACATATATAAAAATGAAGCAAATTATTACGTCACAATATTTTTATTTATTTATTGTCTTCAATTTCAAATTTTGAGAAGTGGAGAATATCAAAATTTAATTTTGTTATCAATAGATTCAATAACGACTTTTTTGACAATTTTGTACGTGTACAATTTTGTACTGAGTGATTTAAGTACAATTATAGCCTAGTTCCTCGGAAACGCGAAAAAACACACACAAAAACTCCTACAAAATAAATTTTTAGGAAGAACGTACGTATTTACGAAATATGTAAAAGTGATGTTCAGGGAAATCCAAACTAAAACACACAACTCCGCACTTAGCGAAAGGCAGTTTGAAGAAAAAATCACTACTTGCTACAACTCTAAAACGAACGAAATCATGCGCTCTATTTCCGTAAATATTTCTAAAGCATACGAATTATTAGTAGAAAATAAACAAAATGTAGGTAGAAAGCTGCTGCAATATTGCATATACATACTTCTGACTAAAAAGGCTCACAAGTAAATTTTTTCATCTTTCCAATAATCTACTACAAATATATGTATGTATTTACCTTTGTTTGTAAATAGTCCATATTTGGAAGAAAAATAGAGGCACTTCAAAACTTTCACACAGAAATGTAACAATTCCCCTCTGCAATGAAAAATTGTTCACGGAGAAAATGGCTTAACCGACACTGCGGGCACAAACAAATTTAAACGGAGTACAATAGAGCACTTAAGCCAAAATTGCTTTCGCTTTAACTTTTTAACGGTACTTCGTAGGACTTTGAAATTTTGACAAAAGTAGGAAATCGAACAGTTTGTCGCTTACGCCCTTTTGGCGGTTAGGGCTCGATATAAATATGCATGTTATGTATATACATATTTATGTATACAACTTTAAAAAAGATTGTACTAAATAATCTATGCTTATGTTTATAAATAAATTTTATTTTTTTGCGTTCCCTGGTTACACCACGCTCGCTGCGATTCCGCGAGGCACCCGGCATGAAGGCAAGAGCACCCGTGGCAGGAGCGAAAAACATTAATAACAAGCGACTCCGTGCAAGTTTCCGTGTGTTTTTTTTTTCTTCTTGTAAATAATGTATTATAGAATAAGGATTGATATCACAGGCCAAAAAATGGGAAACAATTTTGTAACCTGAAATGTTAAAGCTGTTTTTGATAGACTTTTTCATGCTGATTACGAATCCGTAAGTTTCCACCACGACCAGATTTTGAGAAAAACGTGGTCAAAGTATCAAAAAATCGCGTTTTTTGCAGTATTTGAGAAGCTCTAGCAAAAAAACAAAAGGTGATAGAACTTTACACTTCGGCTTAAATTAAAGCTAGAACTCTCGACTACTCTCCTTGAAAATACCATTCGTGCACCTTGACTTGATTGTCACTTATAATCATTTGTTTAATAGCAAGAACTGATTTTGGCGAAGTTTGAGTACCTACCGCAATTAAACAAAATGTGTTAAAATTTTCCACTTATGCTTAAATTAAAGCTTAAACTTTCAACTACAATCCCTGAAAATACCATTCCTGGACCTTGACCCTAAGATCACTTATAGTCCTTTATTGAACAGCGAAATCGGATTTTGGCAACATTTTCTTTCTTTCAATAGTACAATACTCCAGTACTTTGTTATCTATCTATATATATATAAAACTAGCAGACCCGGCGAACTTCGTCCCGCCCAAAATTAATTTTTTGTATTGAAACATTTTGGTACAACATTTTCACCAACAGTTCACGTTCATGATTTTCACTGACGCATTTATCTTCTAATATTACGTTTTGGTGGTTGTCGGAAGGCATATTTCCATTACCATCTTAAATAACCTAGCAAAATTGTATATGCATACAAAGATACGTAATAGCTTCAGTACCGTTTGAAAGGCGCCACACCCCCCTTATAAAATAGCCGCAATTTTTTCTAAGAGTATGGGAGTGATTTCTCATATATCCATACCATGTTCAAGTACTCTTACCATGAACACTTCCAGAGATATGCAGTGTGAAATATTCGGTTTGCATGGGAGGTGCCACGCACCCTTTTTCAAATACAACAAATTTTTCTTCATGACTATATGTCTTGTACATACCAAGTTCCAGTACTCTACCATGAACACTTGCAGAGATATAAAGTGTGAAAAATTTGGTTTGTATGGGAGGTGCCACGCCCCCTTCACTTAGCGGTATGAAACATACTTTACACCTTATTATCATACCTACCAAATATACACAAAAAATTTCATTCATATCGGTCAAGCCGTTTCGGAGGAGTTCGACCACAAACACCGTGACACGATATTTTTATATATTAGATTTTTTATACAAAAATACCAAAAGATCTAAAAGAAAAAAATAGAGAAAATTTTTTTAGGATAGAGACACCCTAATCGCCAAATTCCAGTAACTCTATCGTGAACACTGCCAGAGGTATGCAGTATGAAAAACTCGGTTTTTATGGGAGGTGCCACGCCTCCTTTTCCAATAACCACAATTTTTCTCCATGAGTATGCGATTGTTTTCATATATCTCCAAACCAGGTTCGAGTACTCTACCATGAACACTTCCAAAGTTAAGCAAAATGAAAAATTCGATTTGTATGGGTGGTGCCCCGCCCCCTTTTACGATAACCATAATTTGTCTCCGTGAGTATGCGATTGCTTTCATATATCTCCATACCATGTTCGAGTCCTCTTCCGTGAACATTTTCCGGGATATGCAGTATGGAAAATTCGGTTTGTATGGGATGTGCCACGCCCCTTTTCTAATAGCCTCAATTTTTCTTCATGACCATGTGATCGATTTCATTTATCTCCATACCAAGTTTCAGTACTCTACCACGAACACTTCCAGAGATATGCAGTATGAGAAATTCGGTTTGTATGGGAGGTGCCACGCCCCCTTTTCCAAAAACCATAATTTTTCTCCATGAGTATGCGATTGTTTTCGTATATCTCCATACCATTTTCGAGTACTCTACCATGAACACTTCCAGAGATTTGCAGTATGAAAAATTCGGTTTGTATGGGAGGTGCCACGCCCCCTGCACCTTACGGAATGAAATATACTTTACATCCGATTCTCATACCTACCATATATGCACAAAAAATTTCATAATGATCGGTCAAGCCGTTTAGGAGGAGTTCGACCACTAACACCGTGACACGAGATTTTTATATATTAGATAATAGCCATTTTCGTTGTTCGGAGTTAACTCAAAAACTACCGCATAGATTTCGGTCAAATTTTCATTTTGCATATATGGTCCCATTATAGGCTACCAGAAAACTCGCTAGGTGGCGCTGGGGTCGAGTTATTTATAAAAGTCGTATTTATGAACCGATTTCGTTGAAAATCAAATCGTGTACTACCTTCATTATGAGAAATACGCATGCGAAAAATAGGTCCGCTAGGTGGCACTGGAGTCGAGTTATATATAAAAATCGTATTTATGAACCGTTTTCTTTTAAATTCAAAATGTAAGCTACCAGCATGATGGAAAATACGTTTACCAAAAATAGATCTGCTAGGTGGCGCGGGAGTCGAGTTATTTATAAGTCATATTTATGAAGCGATTTCGTTTAAATTCAAAGTATAAGCTACCTGCATGATGAAAAAAGCATTTGCGAAAAACGGACCCGATAAAAGTCCTATTTATGAACCGATTTTGTTAATGCAAATTCGGAACGTTTATTACTTTCATGATGTTTTTTTTCATTCGAAACATACTTATATGTACATACATACATAAAATGATAGCCGTTATCGTTGTTCGGACTAAACTCAAAAACCTGTCAAATTGTCGGAGGTTATACCTTGCATATATGGTCCTATTATAGCCTACTACACAACACGCTGGTGGCGCTGGAGCAAAGTTACTTATAAAAGTCTTATTTATTAATCGATTTCGTTCAAATTCGTAAAGTGAGCTACCTGTATGATGAAAAATTCGTTTCCAAAAAATTAACGCGCTATATTTTGTAAAATCTGATTGAAATTCATAATGAGTATTTACGTCATGACAAGCAGTGGTTTTGCAGAAAAGGGACCTAATGGATTGCGCTGCCGCCGAAATATATAGAAACCCACACGGGGTTTAGTCCGCTTTGGCCCTATATTCATCTTAGATGAATTTACCTTTCATATGGCTAAATGTAAGGTGACCAGAATTTTTTAGCATTCCAGGAGGACAAATTCTCCATATTGAAAACACAAAAAATTTCTTTTATATTTATTTAACACATAAATAACGAATAAGTTAACATTGTTAAAAGAAACAAAAACAATTCAAATTTGCTCTAAATACAAGTCAAACAAGTTAATAGTACACCGCGTTACATAATTATAAGACCGAAACATATATTACTTTGTATGGAAGAAAATGAGTGACGACGTAAAAAAATGCCAAAAATCAACGATATTTTGTAGACATAGAAACTCGCACTTTATTTTGCTAAAATTGCATGGGCTATAAAACTGCAAACGCAAAACTTTTCCCAAAATTCTTAAACAAAAGTTTAAAATTTTGGCGAAAATTCGCTGAATTTTTATATTTTCACATAGTTTGAAATGTGAATTTTTATGGTGTTTGCTATAGAATGAACTATATTTTTAAAATAAATAAATAGCTGTTTTCGATTGGATTAAACAGGCCTGCGAAATCTAATTTTTCCCCTTTCCAATAATTATGTTATTTTTTTTTATATCTAGGTTAGGGCTGCCAGACGTCTTGGTTTTACAGGATTAGTCCTGATCTTTTAATGAAGGTCAATGCCGACACTCCTCTAATTTTTAGCAGATTTTTGCTATGAAAAAAGGTTAAGCCTTCTGTCATTAGTAGTCGGAAACTGAAACCAAAACGTTTTTTGTAACATGTTGAATATCTTCTTTCTGTTTTGTTTATTTGGTTAAAATCTTTTCCCTTCAGGCGAATGCCGAAAAAGTGCAAATTCCTGATCAGGTACACGACTGAGGGGTCATACATAAATACTATCCAGTAGATAATATCAGGAGCTAAAATCTTATCCAAAAGGCTTTTCTGAAAGTTATTCCTTTCTCCTTCATTTTTTGTATGGAGCGGCACAAATTGAAGGGCTTCTACTTTCGCTACTCAAAAAAAGAGCTTTCAGAAGGGCTTTTGTAGAACGCCGTTTTTAAGAAGTTCTTTTAAAGTTTTTCTTAATTTATAAAAATCATACTTCTTTAAGGAATTTATTTAATGTAATATAAACATATACTTAAGTAAGTATAAGCACTTTTTTCAGTCCTTGTTGGGTAAGTCTTTTAGAA
Source organism: Rhagoletis pomonella (assembly GCF_013731165.1). Classification (NCBI taxonomy): domain Eukaryota; kingdom Metazoa; phylum Arthropoda; class Insecta; order Diptera; family Tephritidae; genus Rhagoletis; species Rhagoletis pomonella. The sequence continues at coordinate 90,389,704 of NW_023458556.1, read as the reverse complement.
TGGCTTCACTTAAGACAGCCTACCTAAATTATCTTCATGTTATGAATATAAAAATTGGCAAAAATGGTCATGAAGTGCGTGGTAGGATATGCGGAAATTCGCTAATGGTGGTTGGGAAAACATTCAAGACCACGTTAAAGGCGCCGCTTTTTCAAAGTTACGTCACCGTCAAGATAAATTTGTTCGTTTATAATTAAATATTCAGAACTTGAGCGTTTCATCATCATCAACCTTTCAGTTCTACGAATTGTGTCACAAAACTAGAGCTGTAGCAAACCGTATGTATTCGTTACTGAGTAACGAATACAACCCCTGACGCGAAGTACCGAATCGTTACTCACATAATAATCTCGTTACTCGCATGTTTTGTATATGCACCATTAACGAATATGACAATTTACAAATGAATGTTTACTTTTCACCACATGCAAGGCAAATTCATATGGATGAGGTATGTTCAACGAGTGCACTAAGATGGTAAGAAAACCGCTCATCGAACGCATTTACTTTCCCGCTCGAGTTCAATTGGTCACTATACGTGTGTGAAAAATGGTATTTCTGCAAAGGTAAGGTGTACGAAGTGATATATTCGATCCTGAAACGTTGAAAAACCAACCACGTGCTTTGAGCGACTACGCTATGCCAGAGGAGCATGCTGCCTTGGATTTGACCGGTGAAATTTTTAAATGGTTGCTCGTATTGGCTGATTGGCCATTGGACCACCTGCTTGGAAGGTAAGGCAGAATATTTTAAAACGAAAAATGTGTAATCATTATAGCGCTCTTACACGATATGTATTTAGATATGTATGTAAACGCTACTTTTCTCGAACGTTCTAATATATGGTACATATGAGTAGATACACAAAAGTGGCATATAAGTATGTACATATGCAAATACATATCGTGTAAGAGTGCTGTTACTAATGAATTACTCTTTTTTTTCTAGGCGCTAAGCAGCAGTAATTGCACTTTTGCGGCAATAACGTTCTTCATTACAGAAGAAAATCCACAACGCGGAGTAGCTTTGAAAATAACTTCAAACTTCTCAAAGCAATTGGATTCATTTCATATGCTGAGTTCCGCAGATGCAGTGGTAGTCGCCTGTGAACTACTCGTTGCCAAAAATATGACAATATCATTAACTGAAAGTGAAAAACGACATTGCATTCACACTATTTGTATGCTGTCTCCAGATGCCTGTAATCGTAGCCAAATAAGACGCTCGGGCGCCTTAAGAAAGCTCATTGCAATGGTTCGTGATTCACAGTCAAATACGGAAAAGTCTCAGGTAATGCATAAGTCTGTAATGCACTTAAGAAATAATCTAACTTACCTATGTACATATGTATTCGTTTTCCACCGGGTCTTATATTTGTTAAAAAAATTTCAATATGATAACATGAGCATGGATTCGATTCTTAGAGAAGGTCTGGTACCAGTAATTATAGGCGAACTCAACACCTTCTTGACAATTGATGAGGAATATTATAAGAGGAAACGCGAAGAAAAACAGCAAAATTTTAAGGAACGAAAGCTATCGACAGAAGTTTGTGTGGAATCCAAAAGCAAGGTAAATATGTACATACTTACAAACGAAGACTTTAATAAACTAAACACTTGCAACATATTTTCCTGACAGACGATTAAAGTGCAAGACAAGGCATTCCTTATTGATTGCGAGTATCCGAGCAGTTCACCACGTTTATATAATACACCCTCAAGTTCTTGCAGCTCCCGGAGCATGTCGCCAGTTGGCAACAATTTGTTTAAACTAAAAGGTAGTTACCGGAATGTACGTTAATATTAGAAATTAAACCCACGCCTTTTGATATTTTGCAGAAGATGCTTCTGATGATGAAACGTATTCACCCGTTTGCAGTGATGAGGAGGATGATGAGGATGGTCCCACTGAGACAAATAACGAAGGAAATCCAGTTAATGCTGATACCGCCGACGACTCCAGCTTTCTTCTTCGTCAAAGTGCCAACAATAGCACTGCCGATAATTCAGAGATAATGAGACTACTGGACATTGCCTGCCAAGCCTATGAGACAATCGAAGACAATGTGCTTGATAAAGAAAAAAGACGATGAACAGAGTAAAGATGTACTATACCAAAAACTACCACAGCTGGGTAATATGCCTCGCAGTACCCTAGGTCACTTTGAAAATTTACTTTTCCGCGTTACACTGCTCATCAACAAACGAGGCGAGCTGGGCAAGTCTCAAACTATGACTACGCTTATCAAGGCCATAAATACATTTAGCGCAAACAAAAACTTCGCAAGCCCATTAACAAACATCTTACAGTAAGTTTATAAAAAAAAAAGTTACTGCGGTATATTTGTAAATAACTTATGTTTTCCAAAGGGAGAGTCAGTTTTTCGCTCAGGTGATTCGCAGTGGCATAGCGCATCAGCTCTATCAATGGACGAAAAGCGAAGAAGTGTATTTAAAATTAGACTTTTAAAATTAAAATACGTTTAATAATCCTACATTATGATAAAATAACCAACCCTGCGGATGCATCAATTGATTCCTTAAGGCACGTTATACCTTGTTTATACCTGCACATACATATAAAATACATACATACATAAAAAATACATGGTATATGTACATATAGAATTATATACTGTTACTCAAAAAATTGAGCGTACGGCTCTGTTTTGTTAATATTCGCAATGTTTTACATGCTAAAATTTTTTCGCTCATTTTGTATTAAAATATGGCTTATATTTTAGCAATCCCCATTTAAATCCATGAATAAAACTGTTAACGAATATTAAGAAAAATCTGCAAAGTTTCAGTAAAATCACAAAATTATTAATACGAATTTCCAAAAAAAATCCATCAGGAATGCAGTTTTATGGCCCATTAAATTTTAGTATAATATAATGTGCAAATTTCAAATGCCTTAAAAAGTCGCGTTGCTTTTTAGATTTTTTTTGCTGACTGCGCTAAGCATTTTTTTCACAAAAAAAATCTGAAAATTCTTTACATGGAAAAAATGCGTAGGACAGTCAACGAAAAATTTCTCAAAAATCAACGCGATTCTTTTAGACATTTAAAATTTGTACATTATTATACTAAAATTTAATGGGCCATAAAACTGCGTACCTGATTGTTTTTTTAGAAATTCGTATTAATAAGTTTGTGATTTTACTGAAACTTTGCAGATTTTTCCTAATATTCGTTAACAGTTTTATTCATGGATTTAAATGGGGATTGGGTGTATACATGCAACACACTTTTTGGAACGAATCGTTATTGGCGATTCGAACAAATTCAAAAGTGCGGTAACGAATACATACGGTTTGCTATACGATACAACAGCGAGAGCATCCTCATCGCTCTCTCTCCCACCCAAGCCGTATGTATTAGTTACCGCACTTTTGATTTCTTCCTCTACCTCACAAACCGTATGTATTCGTTACCGCACTTTTGAATTCTTCCTCTACCTCACAAACCGTATGTATTCGTTACCGCACTTTTGAATTCTTCCTCTACCTCACAAACCGTATGTATTCGTTACCGCAATTTTGTATTTGTTCGAATCTCCAGTAACGATTCGTTACAAAAGGTGTTGCGTGTATATGCACATCCATAACTAACTAACATAACTAAACAACATTTTAACTAATTTCAAATTGATTTTATAGTAATAATGGATAAAAAGATGGAAAGGCAAAATGCGATATATGCAAATCGCTTTATTCAGTAAAAGGCGGCTCCACAACAAATTTAAAAAAACACTTGGTAAAAAAAAAATCCTTCATCTTACGAAAACATAATATCATCCTCCGTGTCAGATACAACAGTAGTTCAAGAGGATCCTGCACCATTAACGTCATCAGATACAACAACAGTAGTTCAGGAAGATCCTGCACCACCAACGTCATCAGATATTCCAATAGGTAATAAACCAACAAATGAAACAAGATCAAAGCAAACTAAGTTAAGTGCCTTTATTAAGCGTCCCGTAAGTGTAGTTAGAGAAAAAAAATTAACGATTTAATTTTTAAAATGGTTGTTAAAGACCTTCAGCCCTTTTCTGTAGTCGAAGACACGGGCTTTAAAGATCTGCTCACTTACTTAGAACCAGGCTATAAAATACCTTCAAGGTACATATTAAGCAATACTTTGCTGGATGCACATTACTCAGACGCTCAGAAACGTTTAAAGGAAGAATTGCAAAGTGTAAAACATATCTCGATTACTACCGATGGTTGGACTTCAAGAGCCACAACTTCTTACCAAGCCGTTACGGCCCATTATTTATTAAATTGGGAACTAAAATCAGCTTTATTAGGATGTTTTGAGTGCCATGAGCGACATACGGCTGAATACATAAAAAATGAGTTGTGTAATTTATTGTCCTATTGGGAAATACAAAGTAAAATATTTGTCAGCGTTACAGACAATGCAGCTAATATGAAAGCGGCTATACGGTTAGCGAAAATCGAACATTTGCCGTGTGTCGCTCATACACTCAATTTGGTTGTGCGTGCGGGACTACAAGATTCCGAAATCGAGAGACTGATTAAAAAAATTAAAGCAATTGTGGAGCATTTTCACAGAAGTCCAGTGGCTACCAAAAAACTGATTACAATACAGGAGCAAATGAGACCTAACCAAACGCTATTGAAATTGAAAATGGACGTGGTCACCAGGTGGAATAGCGCCTTGGACATGATTGAGCGGATCTGTTTACTTCAGGAGCCTTTAGAAGCGGCTCTTGGAATCCTCCACAGCCCGGTAGAAAACCTCTCGGAAAGTGAATGGAAATCACTTCCAGACATTATAAAAATTTTGAAGCCATTTAAGCAACTCACTGAAGAAATTTCTTCGGAAAACAAAGTAACAGTATCAATAGTTTTAGCTGCTACTGAAGGTATTATAAGAACTTCCGACCATTTAAATACAGTTATTCTTACAGAAATTGCAAAGAAGCTATTAAGCAAAGTAATAATGGAGTTCAAAATGAGATTCAAAAATTGTCATAGACATCCACTACTATCCAAAGCAGCGTTGTTAGATCCGCGCTTCAAGAAGCTAGCATTTACATTTGATTTATCAAGTTATGAGTCTGCTAAAGATGCTCTAAAAACTGAGCTTGAATGTAATTTTAATTTTCATAAAGAGCAGTCAGGGAATATAAACAAACCCACCTCTGCAATAGACACCGATGGCCTTAGTGATGTTGAAGGTTCAATTTGGAAAGATTTTGACGCTATGGCAGAGTCGAACTCTGTTTAGAACTCCACGGTTACAAGTATAATTACGATGAGGCAATACTTCGAAGAACGAATCCTTTCCAGAAATGATTGTCCTTTAAGATGGTGGCAGACACGTTCAATTCTGTACCCTGAGCTATCAAGCTTGGCCCAGAAGTATTTCTCGGTAATAGCAACTTCGGTACCATCCGAAAGAACTTTTTCAAAGTCTGGTCAAATATTAAGCGAGAAGCGTAGTTCAATTAAACCAAAACGAATGGAAAAAGTTTTGTTTTTAAATATGAACCAAAGGTTCCTACCTAAATAAGTACCTGCTTATCATTTTGAATCGTTTTTTTTTACTTATACGTATTTTAATTACGATTCAAAAATGACTATTTTTTATGAATAAGGCCATTAGAATTTAACCAAAAAACCAAATGGGAATACATAAATATAAAAAACTGTCAATATTCAAACTTCAGTACCTGTATGAAAAAAGTATGATAGTTAATAAAATGTTTGACAATCAATATATCTTGATAGTGAACCAAATGTGAATACATAAATATAGAAACCTCTCAATATTCAAACTTCAGTACCTGTATGAAAAAAGTATGATAGTTAATAAAATGTTTGACAATCAATATATCTTGATAGTGAACCAAATGTGAATACATAAATATAGAAAACTGTCAATGTTCAAACTTCTGCACATGTATGAAAAATGTATGATAGTAAATAAAATTTTTAACAATCAATAAATTTTGATAGTGAACAATTGCTTTATTAATGAATTTTTCTCATAAAATAAAGATGTAATAAAAATTTGTATCCAAGCGAACGAACATTACCTTGTATCAAATTGTTTGAATCGATACTAAAGTGTGTTCCGTGTATACATATGTATATATGTACATGTATGCATATTAGGCCGGGTCGATTTGTGGGGAGGCAAAAAAATCGCCCATTGCTCTATGAAAATCATATTCTAGGGATCAAAATAAGAAACTTTGCCGAAGGAACCATACCTCTAAAACGAATTCTGATGTCCCCCAATTTGGGTCGAACTTTTGGGTAGGGGCAAATTTTGAAAAATCCCACTTTGACCCATTTAGAGTGCTCCAATCGAGTCCAAATGTATGACCGACCCCCACTAACTTTGGAGACCCGACCCACCGATGCCAGTGGCACACCCCCTGGAACCCCCCTGGGGGTTCACCATACAAACATTTCAAAAAATCGCCGGTTTTGCACTTTACATGAAAAAATCAGCGAAATGCCTATGTTTTTTTCTTTTTGGAGTTTATTTTTCTCTTTAGAAATTTATTTAGTCAGAACATATGTAAATGAAAAAAATGAATTTAACTTAGTAATAGAAAAGAAATTTAAAAAAATTATTAGAAATTAGCGTTTTTACAACCCTTTTAAAACCAAGGCATCACTGTGATGCATTTGCATGTCGTAAACATAGTTGTGTGGGTTTTTTTATTCAACCGTTTTAAAAAATGAAGGTATCACTGTGACACAATTGCAAATCGGAAAATTGCTTGTGTGCGTTTTTTAAGACACAGCTGCATGTCGTAAACTTACTTGTGTAGTTTTTTTATAGCACCTACTTAAGAAATGAAGGTTGTTTTTACAACCCTTTTTGTGCGCGTTTTTTGCAACCCTTTTAAACAATGAAGGTATCACTGTGACACAATTGCAGATCGTAAAATTGCTTGTGTTGTTTTTTTTAAGCCACCACAAGACACAGCAGGTAGAATTGAAATTACCATTTCATTCTTATTACCTCGTCTCGTAGACCATATATAACGCAACAGTTTTTGTGAATGCATTAAGTCGTTGTGAAGAACTCAAAATGTGAAGTGCTAATTTCAGATAAAAAAATATTTCAAAAAAAATAATAAGTGAAGTGACCATTCCAAATCAAAAAGTTTACAATGAATCCACCATCCTCTACACCGCAAGATGAAGCAACTACATCAACAACTATCGAAAACCCAATGAGTCATATACCCAAGCATGATGTTACTGTTTTTGGTGTGTCTACTGATTTAACTGATCTTAATTTACCAACCCATCTGGATATCTTGAGATATTATTTTTACTTAAGCGAACGTGCTAAAACAGAACAAAAAAAGTTTTCCCATAAATCATTCACTATTCAAGTACAAGATAAGTTGATTGGAATTGGGGAAAAACTTGGTATGGAAATAATGCTGAAAAAAAGTGTATTTAATAAATTGAATAAATTGCTTGACAAGTATCAAGAGCAAATCAAGAGAAGAAACAACACCCAACAATTTACAGAGTATGTAAAATCTCTGGAAACAATTTTTTACATTGGAACATGTAAATGCGATTTGAAGGCAGCTCCATGTGCATGCGGCTGGGTTCCCGAACGCCTCAAAGAGTTCATGCACGATCAACATAATCAGAGAAGACTAACAATGGATGCATTTGTGATGGAAACTGAAGAGCAAGGAGCAACGTCTATGTCATCAATGCCAACATACCAAGATCCCGATGATTCAACATACGCACCGCCACCGGTTCAAGAAGATATGGATAGAAGCACAAGTTCACAATACACAGAGAGATACGATTGTTTTAACTTTGCCTTGGTATGTGACAGATTTGGTGTGCCTGACAGAGTAGCATCAGCATTGGGAACCGCTCTTTTGCAAGATTTTAAAATTAAAGATAAGCATGGGAAACCTCTCATCATGGATAAATCGAAAATTCGCAGAGAAAAAGAGAAATGCAGACAAGAAGTGCTTCGCAAACGGTTAAATGATACGAATTTGTTAGCGTTTTCATTCGATGGCAGAAAAGATGATACTTTAACGATAGATAAAATTGATGAGAAGTATCATACTAGGATGGTAAAAGAACCTCATCTTGTTATTTTGAGAGAACCCAATTCTGAATTGATTGGTTACGTAAGACTGGAGCATGAAACCGCTGAATACAAAACAACCAAATTAAATGGGTTTTTCAACGATAAAAATATATCACTGGATGCATTAATTGGAATATGCACTGACGGTGAGCCAACAAACACTGGCCCACACGGTGGAATTATACGACGATTCGAATTGCTGTTAAAAAGACCATTGCATTGGTTCGTTTGCCTTCTACACTTCAACGAACTTCCGTTTCGGCATTTGTTTGAAGCTTTGGATAAATCAACCAGCACTGGACCAAGATCGGCAACCGGAAAACTGAGCCGTCAAATCGAAACTTGTGAAACTCTTCTGGTAAGTTATTGCTATCACTCATTTATTATAATTGTCAACCATTTTTAATTATTTTATTATTATATATTTTCAGGTGGTGGACGGCTTCCAGAAAATTGAGTTGCAAAATATGCCCCCTGCTCCAGAAAGAATTGAATTTTCCACCGATTCGAAGTACTTATACGACATGGCCCATGCAATTTCTAGCGGCGTGGTTCCGGTGGATCTGGCTAACATCAAACCAGGGAAAATTGTACATTCTCGGTGGCTCACCAAGGCCGCTAGATTATTGCGATTATATGTGACAACGGAAAATCCAGATGCAAATTTAAGAATTCTGGTTGAATTTATAATTAAATGTTATGTGCCAATGTACTTCAATATCAAGTATTACAGCTCTGTCGTGTACGTCAGTGCATTATTTTTCAAGTTCATTGGTTGGTCACGATTTCTAGAACCTCGTTTACGCAAAATTGTCAATCAAGTAATTAAAGATAATTCATATTATGCGCATTCGGAAAATATCTTGTTATCAATGTTGTTTGATGATAGCAAAGAAAAGCGCGACTGTGCCATCAAGAAAATTCTACGCTATCGAACCGATGTTGACGAGCCAATGGAACTTAGAGTTTATAAAAAACCAGATATAAACTTTAATTGCACAAGTTATACGGAAATGATCAATTTGAATGATATAAATATCGTATTTGAACCACCATTCACGCGAAGCATTCCGTACGATACATTGAAAGAATATTTAAATCAAGATGATCCACCGTTTAATGATCCAAAAATTCCATCACACATACAAGGAACGGAACGACAGGTTCAATTGCTAGCTAGCGTTTCCAAACGGGTTATACCGGAAAATGTAGAGGCTGTTATGGCGACGACATTAGAGAGCCGTGCGAAATTGCCCAGACTTCAAAGTAAAAAAGACTTCAAACAATAATTTTTTTTAGTTTCTTTTCTATAACTCACTTAAATTAATTTTTTCATTTACATATGTTCTGACTAAATAAATTTCTTAAGAGAAAAAATAGATATTATTATAAATAAATAGTAAATATTATTATAAATAAATAAATAAAAATAAAGAAAAAACATAGCCATTTAGCTGATTTTTTCATGTAAAGGCCAAAAATGGTGATTTTTTGAAATGATTGTATGGGGAACCCCCCAGGGGAGTTCCAGGGGGTGTGCCACTGGCATGGGTGGATCGGCCGTCCAAAGTTAGTGGGGGTCGGTCATACATTTGGACTCGATTGGAGCACTCTAAACGGGTCAAAGTGGGATTTTTCAAAATTTGCCCCTACCCAAAAGTTCGACCCAAATTGGGGAACATCAGAATTCGTTTTAGAGGTATGGTTCCTTCGGCAAAGTTTCTTATTTTGATCCCTAGAATACGATTTTCACAGAGCAATGAGCGATTTTTAAATCGACCCGCCCTAATGCATATGTACAAACGAACATTACGCTGCAATATTTGTTGCGATGATTCTTGTGAAGTACAAGTGCTTGTATCAAAAGTAACGAGTAAAGTAACGATACGAAATTTTCCAAATTTTCGTTACTTTTACAGCTCTACACACAACTACATTGCTTATAATATCAGAACCAAAGCAAATTTACTTATAGGGAATATATTGGCACCATATTCACTTGTGTCTTCGTTTTTGATTTGGATGTAATTGTCTTAGTCGATGGGCTCAGGATTATGGCAGCCGTAATCTAGGTATGTTAAATTAAAATACATCCCAGCACGTCGAGATTTATTTTTATTGATGACATGTACTTACATGTTAGAATTTTTAGCAATTTCCATGAAAAACCAAAAGTTAATTTATTTAGAATAGAATTTTTACTTAAAAGCTAATAGTATTAGTAATAATATTCATAAAGGGCCTAAGTAAATCAGAACGACTTATGTTATTTTGAAGTTAACGCTAGTAATGCACGGCAATGCTAAAAATAATTATAAAAATAATTTTCTCGAAAAGTTTTCGTGACGAAATTTTATTATCTTTTTGGTAGCGTGGTACCTATACATACCCAAATCGCTAATTAATTTTTTAAGGGGTAAACTACACAGGTCTGTGCTATTTTTGATTACGTACTTGGATGTGAAATAACACATTTTCTAAAAAAAATTTAAGCTGATATGCGCTCCAATGCAACGAATATACTTATTTTAAGACATCTTACAAAACCATTTATCAAGATAAAAAATCCTCATACACAAATTTTGCCGCTGATAAAACCTAAACCTACATATGTATGTATCTGGCAAACAAAATGACATATGGTAGGCAATAATTTCCACCTGTGGAGACGCGTCGTTAGCTAATCTATCAATCTTGTAAATGGTAAAATATTATTGAATAGGGCTAAAGACGGTTCACTGTTCAACTTTCGCAGGCGATTAGTTGAATCAAATGTTTACATCGTTTAACTGAAATTGGAACAGTGTAAACGCCTATTAAATACAACGATTAGAAAATAATAATCCTCCTCAAAGGAGGACGGTTGGTCAGCTTACTAAATGGAGGATTCGTGTACGTATGCATGTAAAGACCACAACATTGTGTAAGCGCACATTTGCCTGACGCCCTCATACACCCTAAATGCGATCTTGCACCTATCTCCGATTGACGAAAATGCTCGGCAAATTAATAAGGAAAGATTCGACCACATCCGTAAAAAAGGAGCCCGGTGGGTATATCAATGGCTTCATTTGAACGATATTTAAGAGATGACACGACTCATTTAGTCAATCCACGGGAAAATTTTTCATCCTATGGGGGGCGAGTATTCTTGACCCTCCTATAACTGAAAACGTTCATCTGTGCTCTTTAGTTTCCTTATAAGGACTTTTATTGGCTTACATAGCTTACGGACCAAGAAGAATATTACGCACGCTTGGCAGAGATCTCACAGATACAAACAATACTCATGACATCGAAAGGGATTAGTATTCCATATGGTATCACAGCGCCACTATTCTTGGCCTATGTGTGAGGAGGATTCTGCTCTTTATTCGTTTCAATTTAAATTAAAAAAATTAACTTTACAGACCGATTTTGCTTTTAAACGCTATTTTTGTATTGGCCAACGCAAAAGATCTTATTAGGCTCCGCGAAGCAAGCGGGCATTGGCTAGTTGTTCAATAAATGACTATCAGTGATCATCAAGTCAAGTGCACGAATGGTATTTTCAGGGATAGTAGTCGAGAGTTCTAGCTTTAATTTAAGCCGAAGTGTAAGGTTCTATCACTATATCACTAGCTGATATTTTAATTATTAAATAGATTTAGTTTTAATTTTAAGAAGAGAAAATTTTAAGTTTTTAAATATTGAAAGTTTATTTAGTAATAATCAAGGCGAATTAATATACATAAGGTGATAACAGGAGTACAAAAACAAAAATTTACATGTATTTTGTTTTTGCTTTGGCGGCATAAACTGTCAAAATCTGTAAGATTGTGTGTAGAAATTCAAAGAAAATTTTTCAGTTTGATATCAGAAGCCGTGCGGCGAAACACATACTCAAAATCAGCTGAGCCACCACACCACACCTTATATAAATTCGCCTTGGTAATAATCAAAAATTTTCTTTTCAACAACAAACAAATTCATAGAACCATAAATTGAAAATCAAGCATTTAAACAAGTATAAAATCATACAAGTAAAATACCCTACATATCGATGGCTGAGTGGAAGATCGACCTATCTCGGCAGCCAGTTCGAAAACGCTCTATATCAAAAAACTTTTCAAGAACGCCCTATTTCAGAATTTAATTGAAAAACACCCTATTTTAAAATTCGGTTCAAAAACGCCCTATCTCACTTCAAAATGTATTGAAAATATGCTGATGTAGGGCGTTTTTGAATCGGCAGCTGAGATAGCGCGTTTTTGAAACGAATTCTGAAATAGGGCGTTCTTGAAAAGTTTTTTGAGATAGAGCGTTTTCGAACTGGCTGCCGAGATAAGTCGATCTTCCACTCAGCCATCGATATACTCCCCCTCCTGTAAAACGATAAATTAATTAATATTAAATGTTATTTTCTTTTTTGTATTTGGAATTGTTAGTGAATTTGAGTTTTGTGTTGTATCAGAAATTATATTTGCAGGTTTGAGTAAATCTATTGAAACCGTTTCAATCATATTTCCATATTGAATTTTGAATACTTTACTATTTTTCGAAATAATATTAAATGGTCCTTCATAAGGTGATTGCAAATTTAATTTGTGAATAAATTTAACAAAAACGTACTCACAAGTATCCAAATTCTTAGGAACAAAAGAGTATCTATCCTTTATTGTGATGTACATCCTTTGATCTAACATTTGAAAAATATTTTCTTAGCTTAGAAAGAATTTCATTTGTATTGTCAACTTCATTATTATAACTGTTCGAAACAACTAATTCACCTGGTAATCTTAATGTTTGTCCAAAAAGTAATTCTGCAGAAGAGCATTTTAAATCTTCTTTAATAGATGTACGTAGTCCTAATAATAATTGCGTTTGTTTACTCATTTCCAGTAAAATCCAGTAAAAGTTTTTACGAATTTTCATGTTTTGGCGTTTTCGTACGCAAAAACTTGCAAAGTAGGGGAAATTGAGAGAGCGAAAAATGACAGTTGAAGTTGCAAGTTTTTACTGGATTTTACTGGATAAATTTTTACTTGTAAGAATTTGCCAGTACGAAAAACAGCTGGTCGCATGTTGCTGGATGAAATTTAAACTAATAAGGAAACTGTTTGTGGGTTTTTATTGTGGAAATTCACAAAACAAACATATATATATATAAAGTGCAATGGGGTATAATCGTTGCGCTGGGTATGCAGTTACAGTTGCATGGCTATACTCAATCCCGACTCTTGCGTCCTCGTTCGCGCACTCTGGGCAACGTGAGCAACCCATGTGCGAGATGCGGTAACCAATCCGAGTCACGGCAGAAAGAGAGGGAGCTTCGGTGGGGCCACTCCGACTTATTCGGTTTAAGGACTCACTGAAGTCTGCAGCGTCTGTTCACCAGTAGGTGCGGCTGCAAGCGGGTGTCTGCTTGGAGCAAGCGGCTCGCTATATAACCGTGTATTTGGTTGCGAAACCACCCCCGTCCCAGCAATGGGTTGTGCGCTGGGCTTGGGACCCGCCACGTAAAAACCACTTCCAGTGAAGAAGCAAGGCAAAGCCTCGGATGAGACCCCCCTTATGATGACGACCACGGCAAACGTTTAAAGGACTACGATTTGAGGGCATGCACCTGGAATGTCCGGACCCTTAATGGGGAAGGTGCCTCTGCCCGGCTGGTTGACATCACCGCCATCCAAGAAATGCGTTGGACGGGGCAAGGCAAGCAATGTCTGAGGCCTTGCGACGTCTACTACAGCTGCCATGTAAAGGAGCGCAAATTCGGATTTGGATTTGTGGTGGGAGAGAGACTCCGTCGCCGAGTACTGTCGTTCACCCCGGTGGACGAGCGTCTAGCCACAATCCGCATCAAATCGAGATTCTTCAACATCTCGCTTATCTGCGCTCATGTCCCGACGGAAGAGAAGGATGAGGTATCCAAGGATCTCTTCTATGGGCGCTTGGAGCGCACGTACGAGCGCTGCCCCGTCATGATATGAAAATCGTGCTTGGCGACTTCAATGCCAGGGTGGGCAAGGAAGGGATCTTTGGAACCACCGTCGGAAAATGAACTGATTGGGCCTTATCAGTGTGGCTTTAGACCTGGCAAATCCACCATAGACCAGGTATTCACAATACGCCAAATCTTGGAAAAGACCCGCGAGATAAGGATCGACACTCACCACCTATTTGTCGACTTTAAAGCCGCTTTTGACAGCACTAAAAGGAGTTGTCTAAACGCCGCTATGTCTGAATTTGGCATCCCCTCAAAACTCATACGGCTATGTAAAATGACGTTGAGCAATACCACTAGCTCCGTCAGAATTGGGAAATACCTCTCCGAGCCGTTCGCCACAAAACGGGGTTTCAGACAGGGCGACTCCCTTTCATGTGACTTCTTTAATCTGATGTTGGAGAAGATAATAAGAGCTGCAGAACTGAACCGCTCAGGAACAATTTACTACAAGAGCGTGCAATTGCTGGCCTATTCCGATGACATCGACATCATCGGTAACAAAAACCGCGAAGTCTGTTCTGCCTTTTCCAAGTTAGATAGGGAAGCAAAGCGAATGGGTCTGGTGGTAAACGAGGACAAGACGTAGTATCTCCTGTCATCAAACAAACAGTCAGCACATTCGCGCCTTGGCACCCACGTCACTGTTGACAGTTACAATTTCGAGAAAGTAGAGAATTTCGTTTACTTGGGAACCAGCATTAACACCGATAATAATGTCAGCATTGAAATCCAACGCAGAATCACTCTTGCCAACAAGTGCTACTTTGGACTGAGTAGGCAATTCAGGAGTAAAGTCCTCTCTCGACGTACGAAAACCACGCTCTATAAGTCACTCATCATGCCCGTGCTGGTATATGACGCAGAAGCATGGACAATGACAACATCCGATGAGGCGGCTCTTGGAGTGTTTGAGAGAAAGATTTTGCGGAAGATTTACGGGCCTTTACGCGTTGGCGACGGCGAGTACCACAGACGATGGAACGATGAGCTGTATGAGCTTTACAACGATATGGACATAGTGCAGCGAATTAAAATACAGCGGCTCCGCTGGCTTGGTCATGTCGTTCGAATGGACACCGACGCTCCTGCTCTGAAAGTATTCAACTCGGAACCTGCTGGTGGTAGCCGAGGAAGAGGGAGGCCCCCACTGCGATGGAAAGATAAGGTGGAGAAGGACTTAGCTTCACTTGGCGTTTCCAATTGGCGTCAGTTGGCACAGAGGAGAAACGACTGGCGTGCTTTGCTGAACTCGGCCAAAATCGCTTAGGCGGTTACAGCGCCAAAAAAGAAGAAGAAGATATATAAAATATATTGTTTTATTAGGAATATGCTGCGAATAAACAACCAATTTATCAGCTGTTCATGAAACTTGCAAATTATTACTGGAATAGCGTTCGCGTACTTTTTTGTAAATTTTTTCTATGAGAGCGAATTCTTAGAAATAAAGTTACTGGAGAGTTGCTGGCAAGTTAGTGGATAATTTGTAAACAAACACAACTAATATCCAAGGAAGAATTTCAGACCAGTGGGTAGAATCATCTGAATTCATCATCATCATCATTCCATTTGATTGAGGATGATATGGGGACGTATGAATTTTGTGTGATCCTAACAATTTAGTTAATTCTGTGAACAATTTTGATGTAAATTGTGATCCTTGATCTGCTGTTATATAAAGTGGAATGCCAAAACGAGGAACGTAATTTTGAACAAATGTTGTTGCTATAGAATTAGCTGAAATATCCCTAAGTGGATATGCCTCTGGCCAACGTGTATAGTTAAAATGTAACGATTTTCTTTTGACATAGGTAATGGACCAACAAGATCCATATGAATATGTTCAAATCGTCCAGATGGAATGTTAATTTTCTGCACTGGCGTCTTAGTATGTTTAGAAATTTTTGATTTTTGACAACTTATACAAGTAGAAGTCCAATTATTAATTTCTTTATCTGCGTTCAAACACGGAAACTCGAGTTTCTTATTATCGGCGATTTCTCTTTTGGTGTTGCCCTTTGCATTCTCACACAGAAACTCTTTTGTACGCAATTGTTGTTGTCAGCTGTGAATCGCCAACTTGAATTACTCAGACGAACGAGAGCACAAAGCGTGTTGCCCGAGTACGGGCGACTCGGTACCCGTCCCCTTTCCTCGTCGCTATCTCCCCTACAAGCTTCGAGTTTCCGCAACAAAAGTTTTCGTGTCTGAACGTCGACTTTGCGCATATTAGGCCAAAAATATGTTGATGGTATCAAACGTCTACATAGTTGTACGGACACTTGGATGTGATAAAGAATGAATTTTATCAAAAATGATTTTTCTCATAGAATTCGGAACGAATGGTCTAAAAGGTTGTTGAGAAATATCACACCAAATATTAAGGTTAAGTACCGGAATATTAATTTCTTTTAAATTACTGTTGGAATTTTGATCAGATATTATGCCTTAAAGTGTTTGTTCTTTTTGTTGTTCCTCAAAGAATGTTTGAAAATTAATGTCTTGGGCTAAAATCGTGTTAACATCTGGAATATGAAATGTATTGAATGTCGTCTGTAAATTGTGCTCTAAGTGTCGAAGTGTCTAAGTGTCGAATTTGTCGAGGTGATCTGTCTGATTTAGAATTTAGAATATGTGTTAGAGGTTTATGATCAGTGTAAACCGTGAATGTTCTACCTTCTAGAAAATGTTTAAAATGTTTAATTGAATTGTATATCGCTAGAAGTTCTCTATCAAATGTAGAGTAATTAATTTCTGTAGGAGATAATTTTCGTGAAAAATATGCAAGTGGTTCTAAAATGTTGTTACTCATTTATTGTAAAACCGCACCGATTGCTACATTCGACAGCAAGTGATAAATTGCCGTTTTTATCAAAATGAGTAAGTAAAGTTTTCTGTGTAAAAAGTTTCTTCACATTTTCAAAAGCTGTGTTTGTATTTTCTGTCCAATTTAATTGTTTAAGTTTATTTTTAGTTGATAATGTTAACATTTTGTGCAGAGGACTAAGTTCTGCTGCTAACATTTTAACATATCTATGATAATAATTCACCATACCTAGAAATTTTTGTAATTTATTTATTGAAAGTGGGTTTTCAAAATTAGTTATTGCCTCAATTCGTTCGAAAGAAGGTCCTATTCCTTCACTTGAAATGTCATAACTAAGAAAATCTAATTTACTTGTTCCGAAAATGCATTTACTAGGTTTAATATTCAAGTTATATTTTCCATGTCTTTCAAAAACAGATTTTAAATGCTCAATATGCTGAAATTCATTATCACTTGCAACAAGAATATCGTCAATACAAATACAAATTCCAAACCAGAAAATACTTCGTTAATAAAACGTTGAAATGTTTGTGCACTGTTTCGTAGACCAAAAGGCACCCGTACGAACTCAAACATTCCAAATTGTGTAGTAATTGCTGTTTTATGTATATCTTCTTCAGCCATCGGTATTTGCTGATGCGCACGAACAAGATCAATTTTGGAAAAAATTTGTTTATTTTTTAAATCAATAGTCAAATCATGTATGTGAGGTGAGGGAAACGATCTGAAATAGTAATGCAATTAAGTCTTCTGTAATCTCCACAAGGGACCTAATCATTTGGTTCTTTTTTAGGAACTAAATGTAAAGGAGATGCAACGTGAGAGTGTGAAGGTCTACATATACCTGTTTTAACTAAAAATTCAAATTCTGTTTTTGCTATTTTGAATTTAATTGGATCAAGACGACGTGGTTTAGAGAAAGGTAGCACTGCTTTTGTTTCAATTCTGTGAACCGTTTGGTGTTGCACTGGTTTAGTGTAATCTGGTTCACAATCAATTGAAGGAAAATCATTTAAAAGTTTAGAAAATTATTTTCAGTAATTGGTATCCTTATTGAAAAGATATCGCAAAAATCAGATGATCCAGAAACTTTCAATTTTGTTCTTGAATCAGTAATTTCTCTATTTTTAATATCAACTAATATACCAAATTTCTGTAAAAAGTTAGCGCCTATGATTGGTGTTGAAATATCCACTAATATGAAAGGTAATTCAAAATCACGTCTTAAACCTAGATCAATTTTTAAAAGTTTTGTACCATAAGTTTTAATAGAAGAACCGTTAGCTGCACTCAAATTAAGATCTGAATTTCTTTTATGTGATTTGAATTTTGAAGAAGGAATGACCGAAACGATTGCACCAGTATGGGTTCAAAAATTTAATTTATTGGATTTATCATAAATAAATAGGCGGCGAGATGGTTTAACTTCATTCCCATTATTAGCCACAGTCATAATGGAACGATCTAGTTTAAAACATTAGAATTTTCTTCGTTTTTATTTTTGTTAAAATTACAAGGTTGAATGCATTTAAAAGCATTATTTTTAAATTTTCTATGATACCAACAAATATTTTGGTTAATATCGTTTCTAGATCTAGAAAAATTTCTTGATTTAGAACGACTTCTGTCTCTATCTCTATCTCTTGATCTTGATCTAATTTGTAATTCATTACTATCTGCTGGAATTTTGTTAAGATTTTGGTAAATGGCTGTAGGGAACTCAGTTAAATTTCTAATGCATTGTTCAAGAATATTATTATTATTATTTTCTACACTAGCAACATTAAAAGATTTAGAAGATTGAGGTTTATTTATCAAATCAAATAATTTATCTGCAAGTGAAATAATTTCTTCAGTATTTTGATTACTACAAGAAGTTATATGAATTTGTATTTGTTGCTGTAACTTCCTACTCCATAATTTAAATAAAAGTTCTTTACTGACAATTGATTTGGAACCTGCAAAAGATTTCATATGTCTATAAAGTTCTGATGGTGAACGATCACCCAGTTCGGTATTTGAAAATAATTGCTCTAATCTCTTCTCTTCGCTAAGAGAAAATCTTTCACATAAAACTTTTTTAATTGTTTCATATTTGTTAATCAAAGGAGGTGGATTGACAACATCAATAATTTTAGAAATTACCTCTCTTTGAAGAACAACTAAAACGTTTTGAAATTTTATATTATCATCATGTACATTGTTAATTTCAAATTGTCCTTCCACAAGGAGAAACCAAGCTTCAGGACAATCTTCCCAAAAATGAGGCAACTTAATAGATTTTGTTAAATTTGCACTCAAGTTATTTTCATTTGGAAAACCATTAGTTTGTATAGTTTGTGAAATGTTTATGTCTGAAGTGTGTATTGGGTTTTCATGTTGATTTTCTGTTAATGTTGTGAAGTTGCGTGTACGTATTGGTGATCTTTGCATTTTGAAATAAACTGAGAAGAAGTGTACAAAATAAATATAAGTAACAATATATTTTAATTGACGCAAATAATATTTATGTATATATTTATAGACAAAAAAAAATTATTAAAAGTTTAAATAAATGTTAATAAAAATTAATTATATTAATATAAAATTATTTATATTAGCTGCAGTTAAATAATTCTAAATTTCTTTTAGATATTTTGGTTTTAAAATTTAATTGTATTGAAAACGGTTGGTTAATCTCGAATTAATTATAAATTTTGTCCTTTTGTTATTAATAAATTTGTAATATTGTTTTATACAAATAAACAAAGTCGAAAGAATAAACGAAAGACTTAAGACACGAAGTTTTTTAAAATGTACATCATGTGTAGATGTATGTTATTATGTTTTGGTGAATGAAACGTTTTGACTATTTAAACTTTAACAAATATAAAAGACCTCAAAAAGGGAAGTTTACAATTATGTCAAAAGGTCAATCAAACGTTGTGTTTATTTATTTTTAACAAAAAAAAAATGTTAAAGTTTTACTAGTCTAAAAAAAAATATATGAACAATACAGCTCACCAGTAATACTAAGATTCTTGGCACTTCACTCGATAAATACTCTAGTTGTTGTTGTTGTCGAAGATGTTGACGCTACTATTGTCTCTGCTCAAATGATTGTTGTTGCGACTGCTGCGAAACTAAATATTAAGTTTGCTGTATTGTTGGCACTTTCCTTTGGAAAACACTTTCTTTCTAAGGTGACAACTGCGTAGATGCGAAAAGTGCAGCTGCTGATGGGTTCGCCTCTAAGAGGGTAGAGTGAGACTGTGGTACCCAAGACAACGGTAGTGCAATTTGTGGCACTATCACCAAAATATTGGCCTGCAAGGGCACTTGCTATCTCTAGCGGTAGTTGTTGATATGCATCCGAATAACCGTAGTATGATTGTTGTGAATACTCTTCAGAAAATTTTTAATTTGAGCCCTGCATCAAATGATCTGCTGCTGTTTGTACTACATATCTGAGATATTTTGTAGCACTCCATCTGGCACCAGATTGTTGATGTTAGCAAAGAAACCGCCAGTCTTGCGCTCTCCCTGCCTGAGTTAAAGCGCTGAAAGCGCATCTGTTAACAATGTGGGTTGTGTTGGTGCTGTTGATACGCCTTGAACAAGGGATGTACAACTTAAAGGATATATGGCCTAGACTGGTCAGCTCCTAGTGCAGGCGGCGCATTTATTTGTAGATTGCTATTGAAGGACTTTCTGCTGATGCTGATTGAAATGGCGTTTGCGATCACTATGTATGAACCACGCAACCGCGGAGCTTCCGCATTAATTTTAACATTCGCATTCGCTTTCGCATTCGCAATAATCAATGCGGAGCTTTTGCGAATGCGAATGTTGTGCACCGATAAAACGTATATATGGCAAACAAAATGACAAATTGTAGTGGTCGTGGGAGTATTTGTGTAACAAAATTGGTCAAATGTCATATTTATCAACTTTGATAAAAATGTCTTTAAATATATTATTTCTTAAGCTATATAACCGAGCTATCAATGGTCATAAAAGTTCCCACTTCTACTTGGCCTTTGACGTACGTCAAAGAGAACATAGTCCTTTTAATAATATTTTTTTTCTGTGCTTTAAATACCTGTCCCCTCCGATGCCCGGGCAAGGTCGGTTGTATAAGTGCCTTCTCCATGCATACCGGCTCTGCGGACGAGCGACGAACCCCTTCCGGACTACTCGTGGGACCACAAATGAATAAAGAAAACAAACAAAAACAACAAAAACAACAACAACAACAACAGCAAGAACAAAAACGAAAGCCTGGGGAAGATGTGACGCTATCGGAGGAAGAACAGCTCCTGATATCCCCGGCAAAACCAACAAACCCGACAACGATTTCCTCTGGTGGTGCCAGCCATAGTACACCGGAAGAAAGACCAACATGTAGCAAGCACGCGGCCGGTACCAGCAGTACCCAGCTGCAAAAGCATAGGAAACCCTCAAACGCGTTCATGAAGCAACGGTACCAGAAGGCTCTGTACATGCTCGACAAAATCGAGAGAAATGCAGCAGCCGGACGTGTAGACGAGCGCGATGAGGAAGATAAGCTTAGATATATGGCCATGGTGGAAGAGTATGAGAAATTCCAAACAGAACGTACTGCCACCATGGGATCCAGCGAAACCCAAAAAAGAAATAGGTCTCAAAACGAGAGTGGCAACGGAGCTGACCGCAAACGATTGAAGCAGGGGGATGTAGCGGAGTCCGCAACATCCACCAAGCATCGCTACTTCAGCGACGTTGCAAGAGACCATCTTCAGACTTCAATCATTGACGAAGGTAGCAGAACGCCGCTAGCAGTGCAGCAAAAGTGGGTGGAGATCGATGTGAGGCTGTCGAGTCTCGTAATGGACTACGTCCTCGACAACCCCGAAGGTCCTCATCCAGAGTTTGACTCATCGGAATCCCTGAGGGGATACCGGGGCACAAATGCGCGGACCAGTTCTCCTTGGACTTCCTCGCTGGGTGTGTAGCAAAGATTTGCGACGCATTCGAGGGCTTGAAGCTCATACCAGCCAAGGACATCCCTAGGAGGCCCCGTGCGCACATTTGGTTACCTCCGATAGCCGAACCTGGCGAAAAGTTGCTGCGGTGTATAAAGCTGCATAATAAAAACATACCAGCAATAGACGAGTGGGAGCTCATCAAAGTTGAAGAGCCGAGAAAGCCCACAAACAAGCCAATTCTCCTAGCGATTTGCTCCGAATCCTTGGAGGCCCTAGCAGAGGCCGACTATAAGATTCGGTTCGGTATTAGAAAAGCTATGGTAAGAGTATTCCTTGGTGAAGTCAGCCCAGTAGAAGAGGACCCGGGCGTCGACGGTGCAGGCGAACTCCTTATGGGAGTGAAACTGAGCGATGAACCGGACCAGTAAGATAGTCCAAATAAATCTGCAGCACTCGAAGTGTGCTACAGATAGTCTAGTCGTACTTCTCAGCGAAGAGGACATCGACATTAGCCTAATACAGGAGCCCTGGGTCAGGAACGACGAAGTAATGGGCCTTAATATCTACAATTACAATCTCTTCTACAAGAGCGAGGTTAGTAAACCACGGGCGTGTATTCTTATCAAGAAGGGTATAAATGCATTCCTTTGCTCTAATTTCAGCACAGCAGACACAACATTAGCTAAGGTGGAGACGGCAGGACAACAGGATGTCTTGTTAGTGTCGTCTTATATGTCCCATGAACGGGACAGTCCGCCACCGGAAATCAAAACTATAGTAGACCGGAACCCCAGACGAGCCATTGTCATAGGATGTGATGCAAACGCCAGGCATCCAGTTTGGGGCAGCACAACAGAAAACGAGCGAGGTGAGTCACTTCTACACTATTTATTAAACACTAGTTTTAGTATTTGCAATACTGGTAACCGACCAACCTTTATCTTCCCAAGTTCAGACCTGTTTTCTGGGTGGGAGGAGGTGTTGGACCTAACGTTGTTGTCTGAGAACGATTTCGTTACCGTTGAGAACTGGAGAGTTTCCGACAGGCCATCAGTGTCTGATCACTGCTGGATACTCTTCAATCTACGCGGGGTATCCTACACCCCCTCTAAATACAGGAACCCACGCAGAACCAATTGGGAGAAATACAATAGAGTCTTGACGCGAAAACTAACTAAAGTTCATCTGGTAGAAAATATTACCTCAATAGATGAGATAGAACGAAACGTAAGCAACTTAGAGGGGGTGATGACTAAAGACCTTGAAAGATCAACCCCACTGAGTGTCATGAAAAAGAAATCCCCGCCATGGTGGAATGGGGAGCTTAGAGCTCTTAGAAATAACGTTAGAAAACTTTTTAACGAGTGCTTTGGGTCCAAGAACTGGGTGCCCTACAAAAGTGCGTTAAAATCATATAAAAAGGAACTAAGGATAGCAAAGGCCAAGTCCTGGCAAACCTACTGTTCCTCGATAGAAAATGTAAGAGACTCAGCTAGGCTAAGTAAGATCCTCTCAAAGGAGTACACTAAACCCTCATTTATAAAAAATATAAATGATGTATGGACAAACTCCACGGACGAGTCTTTAGAAACACTAGTTCAATTCCATTTTCCAGGCTGTGAACAGAATGCAGCAGCATCAGATGGGAAAGAACCCACATATATACCAAATAGAGAACTTGAAACAATAATAAGCAAAGAAAAGATCATCTATGCAATAAATAGTTTCTCCCCCTTTAAATCTCCAGGCCCAGATGGTATAATACCGGCCATGTTACAGAATGTAAAGGAGCACATAGCACCGCTACTTGAAACCCTCTATAGAGCTTGTATTAGTATGAACTATGTCCCCCAGAGCTGGAGACGTGTCAAAGTAGTGTTCATCCCTAAGCCCGGTAGGAAGAACCACGAAACAGCGAAAGACTTTAGACCTCTAAGCCTAACTTCCTTTGTTCTTAAAGCACTGGAAAGGCTAATAGATATATATATAAGATCGTTCTTGGGGGAAGAATCCCTATCAACAGCACAACATGCTTACATCAAAGGAAAATCGACGGAGTCAGCTTTGCACGAAGTGGTGGGGCTCATAGAAAAATCACTGCGCTTCAAGCAATACACTTTAGCCGCTTTCCTGGATATCGAGGGCGCCTTCAACAACATTGAAGCTGACACCATCATCCAATCACTCATGGGGGTTGGTGTTGACGGCGGTGTGGTTGACTGGGTACGCTCCATGCTAGAAAGCAGAATTATTCAGGCGAAACGCGGAGATAGTCTAATAACTAGATATGTGTGTAGAGGTACTCCCCAGGGTGGTGTACTCTCCCCACTGTTGTGGGTTGTAGCACTAAACAGCATTCTGCTAGAACTCAACAGAGGTGGAGTTAAAGTAGTGGCGTATGCTGACGACGTAGTGATAGCAGTCACAGGACCTTTTCTCTCTACTGTAAGTGAAATTCTAGGAAAAGCGCTGGGTAGACTACACACGTGGGCTAAAGGCAGTGGCCTTAACGTAAATCCAGACAAAACTGAGTTGTTACTGTTTACTAATAAGTATAAGATACCACAATTTAGACTTCCATCCATAGGCGGGAAGACAATCCCCCTATCGTCCAACGCAAAATATCTGGGAGTAATTCTAGACACCAAACTAAACTGGAAACTTAACGTTGAGAAAGGTAAGGAGAGGGCCTACATCGCTTATTATACTTGTAAACGGATCTTCAATAGAAACTGGGGTTTAAAACCGAAACTTGTGATGTGGATGTACACCGCTATCATAAGGCCGATCCTAACCTACGGCGCCCTAGTGTGGTGGCCTGCCTTAGACAAACAATACAATGTCAGCAAACTAAATAGCTTACAAAGAGCGGCATGCTCGGGGACAACTGGGGCACTGAAATCCTGCCCTTCAGAAGCACTGAATGTAATCCTCAATATGATGCCCATTGATCTATGCCTAAAGGATGCCGCGATGTACTCAGCATTAAGACTCAGAGAGTCGGGGCTGTGGGGATCGAGAACCTTTGGGCATAGCTCAATCTTAGGCCTCACTTCGATAGGAAATAAAACCACGGACTATATGGTATCAACCCTCGATTTTGGCTTGAATGTACAAGTGCGGTTTCCATCCAGAAGGGAATGGAAAAGGGGCCAAGCTGCCGATAGGGAAGCCATCTGTATCTACACTGACGGGTCCAAGATGGACTGCGGTGTAGGGACAGGGGTATATTCCGAGGAGCTTGGTGTCAATAGGTGCCTCCGGCTGGAAAACCATGCTAGCATATTTCAAGCTGAAGTTTGGCATTTGTGAAGCCTGTAGAATACTAAGGAATAGCGCTACTAGCAAAGAAAGAGCGGTTATTTACTCGGATAGCCAGGCAGCACTCCTGGCTATATCATCCACTGTAACCAAGTCCAAGCTAGTCAAGGAATGCAAGATGGAGTTACGCTCAGCGTCTCAGTCAATGTCCATCTCTCTTGTCTGGGTTCCCGGCCATAGGAACATAGAAGGCAACGAGAGAGCAGACGAACTGGCCAGGGCGGGAGCTTGTTTGGATGAATCTGTAGCGGTGATACTGGGTTATCCACTCAGACAAATACAAACAGAAATCCACTTGCATCTTCTGAAACTGGCAAGGAGGAGGTGGTCAGAGATTCAGACTTGCAAGATAGCACGAGAGCTTTGGCCTGACTTTAGCAGGGAAAGAACAGCAGAAGTGCTAAGTAGGTCAAGAGTAGAAGTATTTAGAATTGTATCGACTATCACCGGTCACTGGCCGCTAGGAAAACATGCATGTAGAATAGGTCTTCCATACAACAGAATATGCCGCAGCTGCGGCTTGGATGGCAGCGAAGAAACAGTATTTCATTTCCTGTGTGAATGCCCAGGCCTGGTTCACTTAAGACATAAATATTTCGGGAAACACATAGTGGAGCAGTTAACGGATCTATCTAGTGCTACAATAGGCGACTTATACAAATTTATAAGCGGTTCTAAATGGTTTGACTGAACCGCTGGAATGTTCTGACAGGTAGGCTACGGCATAATAAAATATCATTGTCCACGAGAAGTGCACCAAAATGGCGCTTTTATGCGCTAATTGTTTCCTGAGCGATAGCTTAGGTAGCACTACAACCAACCAACCAAATACCTGCATTGCTTTCTTTCTTAATTATGATTTTTTTGGATCAATCTTAAAAAAAACTTCAAGACACAAAAGGAGAAAGTGTGCACTGTAACTTTTAACCAAATTTTCGTGATTTGCTTTTGATGTTACATAACGATGGCTGAGTGGAAGATCGACCTATCTCGGCAGCCAGTTCGAAAACACCCTATCTCAGAAAATTTTTCAACATGGTTCTATCTCAGAAAACTTTTCAAGACCGCCCTACTTCAGAATTTGATTGAAAAACACCCTACCTCAGAATTTGGTTGAATAATGCCCTATCTCAGCTGCCGATTCGAAAACGCCCTATCTCAGCTTATTTTCAATGTATTTTCGTTTGGGATAGGGCGTTTTTGAACCGAATTCTGAGATAGGGCGTTCTTCAACAAAATTCTGAGATAGAATGTTTTTCAATAAAATTCTGAAATAGGTTGTTTTTCAATGAAATTCTGAAGTAGCGCATTCTTGAAAAGTTTTCTGAGATAGGGCGTTTTCGAATCGGCTGCCAAGATATGTCGATCTTCCGCTCAGCCATCGATATATTCGTTTCGATAATTTCAAATGAGGCTCTTTGGGGAATTTATTTTTAGCAAAAATTTTAAAAACAGTTATTTTGATTACTTGTCGGGCAATATTTTTTTCATAGGGCTATACATTGGACCCTTGGCTAAAAACTTCTGTGGTAAAACTGTCTCTTCTTTGCTATTTATAGTCAAAGAATAAGCTTCTCCAATAAGGATTTCCAGCAGAAATGATAAACGTCTGGCTATAAAGATAATCGATGCTCAAATAATTAAAAAGCTATAGGTCTGACCTTTAATTAGATAAGAATTACGTAACTATCTGAGATTCAAATGCTTATAAAATACGGGGTCCTTTTTTTTGAAAAAATAACAATATTCTGATCCGATTCGGCTGGCAGCCACGACTTTGAAAATGAAATTTTGTTCAAGAATATTAATTTATTTTCCATATCCACCTATTTAGCTCGCTATAAGCACAAATTTTTTAAAGCAGTCGCAGAAGAAAGTATTAAAAATGAATTAAAAAACTAAAACCGAAAAACGCTGATGAAGTTACGAATTCCCCAAATTCGAAACAGCCAAAGGAATGAGAATGAAGAATTCTTTTTAAAAAGCTTTAGAACAACCTGACATATGTATCTGGTTTGGCTTGTAAGCGCTGTTTTAACAACGATCTCGCCATTATGCTAGATTCTAATTGTTTCTTAAAAATACTTGACATCCGCATTCGCATCCGCATCCGCGGATGTTGGCTGTTAGATATTCGCATCCGCATTCGCATCCGCGGATGTCTAAAATTCCACATTCGCAACATCCCTAGTATTTACAAAAACCTCTGTTACAATGTCGTTCTGTTGCAGCAACTGCAATGATTGTTGTACTAATTGATGGTTGATTCCCGAAAACTCTTTGCCAATGGCTGTTTAATTCTCTCCTGGCAGGGTCGCCAATATATCATTAGCTGATATTCTAATTATTAAATAGATTTAGTTTTAATTTTAAGAAGAGAAAATTTTAAGTTTTTAAATATTGAAAGTTTATTTAATAACATGGTGTAATAATAACAAGGTGTTGTCAGTAGCGACGTGTTTGTTGTGATATTGACAAGATCGGCGTGCTTATTTTCAGTGCTGCCGATCTTAATTTTTATACTACTATTCGTTGGGAAATAGTATCTAAAATACTCCATTTTAGTAATTCGTTTTATCGCAATTTTTAAAGAACTTGGTGTTTTCAGAACAATATTAATATTTAAAATTGCTGGATTTGTATAATTTTTGTACTCAAAAAGTAGAAAAATAAAAGATATCGTGGTTATCAATGGAGAAAAACTTTCACAAAAATAGTATGGAAAGGTGATTTTTTATATTAAATAACTTTTGCTGCATTGTCATAATATTGAGCCAAATGAACTACTGATACATTAGAATAGAGTGGTGGCATGGTTAAATTAGGAATTCGCTTATATTATCGATATTTATGTGTTTTAATCTATTTAGAATATCATTTACAGTCTAATAGGAAATTGTCTTATTTTACGGCTTTTACTTTTTTAAAGTTACAATATATGTCCAAACTGTGTGGAGCTGCCGATACAAACATATATTAAGGCTTATAAGCCTGTAATTATACATTTTTTCTACATTTAATTTGAAGTAGTATGCACCAACGGATTAAAAGTAGTAAATAATTAGTACCTTTTCTAGTACTTTAAAATGCGTGACCGGAATAGACCTGCCGAAAAAGTGAGGTTAAGTTACTGACAACACCTTGTTATTATTACACCATGATTTAATAATAATCAAAAACTTTCTTTTCAACAACAAACAAATTCATAGAACCATAAATTGAAAATCAAGAATATAAACAAGTATAAAAACATACAAGTAAAATACCCTACAATCACATTTTGTTTTTTTGCTAGAGCTTCCAAATATTTCAAAAACGCGATTTTTTGATACTTTGCCCACGTTTTTTTCACGTTTCAAAATCTGGACGTGATGGAAACTTTTTACTTACGGATTCGTAATCAGCATGAAAAAGTCTATCAAAAAGAGATTTAACATTTTAGGTTACAAAATTGTTCCCTATTTTTGTTGGCCTGTGTATTCAATGTATGTAAATGATTAAAAAATCTGATCGAGAAGTAATAAATATTTCCATTTGTTTATAAAAACTAAAAAAAAATTGAAGTTTTATACAAAATAATGATTATTTGAAAAATTTAAAGAATCAGGCTAAAGCGTGTCTAATTAACAATTATCGTGGAAAAAATTAGCAAGATACATGCTATGAATCAGTGGATAATAAATAATTACTGAATTCATCAAAAGAAAGTCAATAACAATAACTCTTGTAAAACTTCGCATTTTGCAAAATTGCTCAAATTATATTTTTTTATGGTTGTAAACCGAATAAAGCGATTTGTGCGAAAAAATCCTGACCGTCCACTTGGCCCACCTGAGAGATTTTCACTCAATGGAATGTTGATCGTCCTTTTTATTTAGGAAGGCACGTTAGGAGTTAACTAACGGGGTCATCAGGAAGAGGGTGCGCCGATCACCATGCCTGAGGGTGGGTCAGCACCAGGGGCCACACTTCCACCAGTGGCCCCCAACTATATTCGGCCATAGGTTTTTCTTGTTTTGTTCTTTTCAATTATTTCAAATTTTAAATGTAACGTTCTTTTTTCCAGCATTTTTTGTTGTAACTGTCTTTTTTGAATTTTTGAATTTCTTTCTTGTCTCCGTCCGATACTTCCGGCCATGCCGCAAGTGAAGATATTTGACAGGCATGACTTCTCTGCTATGGCGCAGGGAACAGTAGGGAATGCAAGAACCTAGCCCAGCCGACATGACTAGCCATAGTGCACCCCCTTGTGTCATGTCGACTGCATTCACTGCTGCTCCCATCGTATGCGTACCATAATAGCTGGCGCCCAACGGGGTAGCCTGAGGTCTGGTCAGGGTGACTGGTCCTGACTGGCGCTTGAGGCTTCACCATCCTGCAAGTCCCAGAAGGGGCATGTGATTACTGCCCCTTGCTGCATTGCGGCGGGATGAGTGGAGTTGATTGTGCTGGTTCGGATCGATCCTCTTGGTCAGTAACCGAAGGCTCTCCGAGATTTCACGTCAGGTCCTCCGTAGTTTTGAATTCACGCGGTGAGGTAGTGCTAAACGCACTTAGTTTTTTGGTAGTTTGACTTTTTTTCTCCTACTTTTATTCAGTGGTCCGATATGTCGGCATGGGGATTGGGGGGAAAATTTAGTCCACTAAGTGGGGTTTAGTTTAAAAAGATTTTTTGTTTAGTTATTTTTTGCCGAATATATTTTTTTTGCAAACGTTTTTTCTGCAAACGTGTTTTTTGAGGGAAAAATATATATATACATTTTTATTTTGGACCCAGCTCACTCCATAGGTCTGCGCTGGCGCTCCTGAGCGCCTTCGTATGGCGACGGAGTGGGCTGGGACTCTAACCTCGACTGACTATCGGGGTCTCAGTCAACTCACATGTCTCAGGGGG
The DNA here is from genome assembly GCF_013731165.1 of Rhagoletis pomonella. Classification (NCBI taxonomy): domain Eukaryota; kingdom Metazoa; phylum Arthropoda; class Insecta; order Diptera; family Tephritidae; genus Rhagoletis; species Rhagoletis pomonella. The sequence goes on along the minus strand of NW_023458556.1, from coordinate 90,359,604 downwards.
CAAGTGGTGACCGCCCCTTGCTGCATTGCGGTGGGGTGCAGTGAGACCGAAAGATAGGTCAGTAAATTGTACGCGAAGTCTAGTACATCCTTCAAGTCTAGAGGGGCATTCCACTATGCCGGCGAACGTTTTTTTCTGTTTGTTTTTGTACCTTTATTTTTCACGTAAACTAGTGCCTTACTAATGTTAGGGGGGTCAGCATTCCCTTCGAATTTGGAAAAATACATATTTCCCATACATAACAATTATATACAACCGACCTTTTATATCCATGTAATATGACCACGTATATTTAACTAACAACCTTATATGCCTATTTACTAACTACATTTTGATTTGATTTGATTTTGTTTTCGCGCGTATATTCTATTCATTACGCGGCTGAATAATAATAATTTATATTTTCGATGTTTTTTTTGTCGCGATCAGGCACGGCAATATCGCGCCACTTAGCTAAATCTCTTGATTTTCTTTTTTTTTGATTTTATATGAAAACTTCTTCAGACGTTCTTTGGCTTAAGCTAGCAAAGAAAACCTTGTTTAACTGAAACTTATTTTTTCGATTTTGGTTTGAGCTCTGGGGGAGCCAAGCCTTACGCACATTGTATGATTTTAATTTGAACTTGTCTCGACCTTAAGAGTAAAATTTCTTGATTTTCGTAATTGCCTTTGTCTCGCTTTTGAACACTCCGGTGATGGAGCAGCAGCAAATGCTTACGCGTAGTGGTTTGGAGAGATATAGCGGCGTTAAGGGAAGAGGGGCCGGGATGAGTAACTATGCCAGCAACTAATCCTCCGGTGATGCATTCACCTATTGCTGACCATACTGGAGGAGTTCCGTCTCCAATTCCAATGGCCAATCCCGCTCCGGGACTGAAGGCTGATAACCGTCAAAGCTCGAATTTACTTGACACCTCACCGCCTGGGACTTCGGTCCAGAATATATCCGCTACCTCCATGAATATGCTATCGGGAAGACAAGACAATGATAGGTCTTTGCCAGGGAATACTGGTTTTGTGGAAGGGGCTGCAGAGGATAGAAGCAGACGTCTCCATCAGTTCTTGCGAGCTTCGGAAGAAGAAATGAGAGCTGAAATGAGAGCAATGCGAGAAAATATGATCACATTAAGTGCAGTAGTAACTGAATCTCACAAGCCACTTTGAACAACCGACCAAATATCACCACCAATATTGTTATTAAGCCACAGGATTGGAAGGTATCCTATGACGGCACCGGTAGCGTTTCTGATTTTCCCTTTAAGCTAAATACGTTGTGGGAGCGCACGCAATGTACAGATGGGCAGTTGATGGCAAGCTTCCACCCATTTTTGTCAGAGCGAGCTGAGGAATGGTATTGATTGTTCACTAGGCAAAATCCACACGCGACTTATCCCTTCTTGTGCTACTCTATCAGGCGGGAATTCGGCATGCATTTGAAAAAATGTTACTAAATCTTCAAAATGTCTACCAATAACTTGTTTTTAGTTATTTTAAGAAAAACTATAGTTTTGTCATATTGCAATAAAAATAAAATTATTTTATTAATATTTTATTTACCTAATGATATGGTATTTGAGATCATATTAATGGCATCTCCTCTGTTTGGAGTTATTATAGACATATACAGTGACTCTAAAAACCCATTGGTAATTTCCTTTAATATTCACAATATTTTTCAAGCACAATTTTATAAGAATATTGTTTGCGCTTTAACCAAACCCATAAAAATCAAGGATTTAAGTTATAATATAATATATATAATATACAGTCACTCACGGAAGTATTCGTAAATTAGTTTTTTCACAGTATAAAAATAGATTGTTTATATGGAAACAAATGCGCAACACCACAAAAAAAAATTCTAAAAAATCAGCGGTACTTTTTAGCTACTTAAAACTTGCACTTTATTATACTAAAATTGAACGGGCTACAAAACTGCACACCGAAAATTTTTCTAAAAGTTCTCAATAAAAAGTTTGAAATTTTGATGAAATTTTTTTTAAGTTTTAATCATTTTTATGAATTTTGTACAAAGTTTGCAAGAATGATATATATGGTTTTTGTTATAAAATGAGCTATATTTTAAATGAAAATTAACGAAAAAGATTTATGATGGAAAACATTTTGAATATTGAGAAAAAACTAAATAACGAATACTTCTGTTAATGACTGTATAATCCAAAAATTTTCGTCTAAATTGCGAGCTTTTTACTCTGAACTTTGAGAACAGCTTTCGGTATACAATTTTATAGCCCACGGAATTTTAGTATAATCAACAATGTGTAGCTCCAAGTTCCCGTTTTTTTTTTTAATTTTTTTGCCACCGGTCTTTTGTTTGTGTTCATTTACCATCGCTATTTTTTAAAACTGGCGTTGATTTTTTAATTTTTCGTGCGAATAATTATTTATAGTGTGTAATACCATACCTATCCACTTTTTCTTGTTATTTAAAGAATGATTTAAAATATTTAGGCAGTCAAAAGCTCTTCAGGATTCGAGTAAAATAAGTTTTGAATGAGCACGCCTTTTATCGATATAAATATACATACATATATCGCTACCTAAAGGGGAAAAGTCTCCAAGTCCATTTTTTTAATTGCTTAGGAGACACGAAAAGTCGATGTAGATTCATATTACATGTCCTTCTGCATCAAAATCTAAATTTTGAAAAAAGTGGACTTGGCACCTTTTCACCTTTAGGTAGCGATATGTATGTATAAAAAAGTGTGCAGTAAAGCGTTCGAAAATTCGCAAAAAAAAAATTTTACTACACTTTTGGAAAGAAATTTGTAATATAAAGATAACTACGAAAAATAAAGCGGGAATGAAAAGTTTATACAAAATACTTTAACAAAAATCTACCAAAATGAACAAAAATTTACCCTTTTACCATCCCAAATTTTTTCTATAAATTTTGGTAATAATCTACCAAAGTGTTTACCCTGGTCAGAGGGCTGATGAATCGTATGATACGTTTCATACAGATATATTAGCCTTGAACGCGAGACTAAGGAAGCCAATGTCGGAGAACCTATTGATTAGGGATGCAAGCCAAAAAAATACATCGATGTTTTTTTCGATTTGATGCATCGAAATGTAGCATCGATGCATATCGATGTATCGTATAAAAACAACGATATTTGCGATGCATCGAATGAAAATATCAACAGTTTCTTTCAATTAAAAATATACAACAAGAAAATGAAACAATCGAAACTTCGATAAGTGTTTAAGTAATAACTCACAGTGAAATGTATTAATTGATTTAAGCAGTTACACATCCCAGTTTTTTCTGTTCTTTTGGGAAGCATTCAAAAAAAATTTGCGGAAGATACGGAAGTAACGACAAATGTTAAATGTTTATAAGCATAATGATATAATATTAAGTGTGCCAGCTAGCAATCACATTTTATTTCGGTACACTTGCTTGACCTTGATTTGTCGGTCCAAACAGGAATCTTTATTTACGGTTGATGGATAGCTCGTTTCCAATGGATGGTGGCAAGAAAGTGGCTGACTTACGTGTAATGATTTTGTATTACCGGCTTATGGTGACTCAATTGCTGTTAAATGAATAGTCCGGATTTGATGCTCACAACTTCTTTATTCTACGCAACAACATGGCTGGGGATTTGCCGGAAGGAATGTGACGGCACCTTTTGCCTCCACTGAGGGGTGAGTATCGACTCCCCGAATGTCGCCAGCTTTTAATACAAGTTTTTAATCCACTTTAATTACTTGGTTGTAATTCCGTTCTTGCGAGGGCTGATGAGTGTGGTTCGCTCCGTGTCCAATTCCAAAAAGAAAATATATTTTTCTAGTCTCGTGGTATGTGACCACCGATTCTTTTATCGTATGTCAGTGTGGGCGTTTTCATAGTGGCCACCGATATGATGGTTCGTGTCTTGAATAACTATTGGTTATGTACATTCATCTGGCAATCCCCCCCATTTTGAAGTTTAGCTTTGACAGTTTTGTTATGTTTACATTTCTTATAATCGTTCTTATGTCTATTATTTGGGCAATAAAAAATAATAGATCATTATCCCCCTCTCATCTTCAGCGACACGTTAACAAATAAAATGTGGAGCGTTTAGTAGGGATATGAGAAGGGTGGTTCGAATGCGATTCACGGGTTGTGGTTTGATCGACGTTAGACCTTACAGCGAAATCGTTCTACATGATATTCATCAACCCCATCCTGACTCGATCAGTTCGCCTTTAAGCGCATATGTATGTACAAGGTGGCGCTAAAGTAATCCTCCTATCAGAAAATGCTATAAATTTTGCGATTGGCCGCTAATGTCAGTTCTGTTTTGACATTTGTGTAGTAAACACATGCGAAATACACGTTAATAAACAATGTTACGCTACACTGCTCCAGAACGCGGAATATTGCTGACTATTTATTTGACCAAGAGGAAGATGATTTTTCATCAAAAATAATCATGAGTGATGAGGCCCATTTCCATCTTAGCGGGTACGTAAATAAGCAAAATTTACGCTTCTGGGGCACTGAAAATCTGCGTGTAACCCACGAAGAGCCATTACACCCGCTCAAAGTCAATGTATGGTGTGCTGTTTTCGCTGGAGGAGTCATCGGACCTTTTTTCTTCGAAGACGTCGCGGGCCAAACGGTTACTGTGAATGGTGAGCGCTACAGAGCAATGATCAACGAGTTCTTTTTGCCGCAACTTGATGAATTGGGATTGGAAAACATGTGGTTCCAACAGGACGGTGCAACGGCACACACTGCACGTGCCACAACCGATATGCTGAAGGATGCATTTCCCGGGCGCCTAACCTCCCGTTTTGGCGATTTGCACTGGCCAGCAAGATCGCCTGATTTGACCGCTACAGACTTCTTTTTGTGGGGCTTTTTGAAGTCGCGGGTTTATGTCAACAAGCCTCAGACTCTTGCAGCTCTTAAAGACAATATCCGTCAAGAATGTGAGGACCTATCGCCGGAAGTTTTGGCCAAAGTGATGGAAAATGCCATAAAAAGGGCTCAAATCGCAATCAACTGTGGCGGCGGCCATTTACATGACATCATATTCTCGACTTGATGTAAAAAAAATTAAAAGACCAAATAAAAATAATCCACAAGAAGAATCAAAGTTTTTAATTTTTTTTTTTAAATTACAGCCAAAAAACATCGCAAGGTTACTTTTGCGCCACCTTGTACAAATGTTCCGTCTTTCGTATTTAGTTTCAGTACGCATTACATAAGCTACGATAGATGAAAGGCATTGGTAAATGATTTGGTTAGGAATCTTTTCTTGTTTGCTTTGATCGATTTACTAGCAATGTACTGAGGATATAATATAACAAAACTATGGATATTACAAAACTAAACTGAATTAATTTATTCCAGCCGGGTACCCTGTAATAAGGCAGAATCAATGGAGTATGCAGGCCCGCTATATATTCATCGAAATTCTTGAGAAGGCGAATGTACTGAATGAGTTAACGTGTTGTGATTAAATCGGCGGAATAATTGCCAAGCACTCGGTGTTTAGCATCGATCAGTTCATATGAATTCGAACCAAGTTTCCGTGAAACATAGGCTCTAATTTTTGGTGGGGCTAGTTTTTGTGCATAGCCCTCTCCGGCCACGGACTGTTTAGGATTGGGAATGTACACTTCCGAGCCTATCTCGAAATGGCGTTCTCTTTTGCGGGTAAATGCCCGTCGTGCGGTTTGTTGATATTGTTCGAACTGTTTGTCTCGAATTTCATCAGCCAAAACTTTACGCTGTTCCACATCCTGTGTATGGTATGGATTTACATCCAATAATAATTTATATTCGTTTCCATCTTTCACATATTCACGACCAGTGTGCAGGAAATATGGCGTGTAGCCCGTGGCTGAATGCACTGAAGTGTTAATATCATGAATAACACCAGAAAGATGGTTTTCCCAGGAGGAATGTTCAAGAAGGTCAGCCATGTGAGCACGTAATCCAAGTTTAATGCTTTTGTTTGTCGCCTCGACCTGATTGGCTTGTGGATGGTACAAAGGCGTTTTCATGTGTTTGATGTTATAATCGGCGCAAAGCTTTGCGAAAGTTTGACTGATGAATTGAGTACCATTATCTGAGATAATGAGTTCGGGGCAGCCATTCACCGTGAATATATGTCGAAGATAATTGACTACGGATATGGCGTTTGCATTTTTCATGGGCTGCGCCCAGACATATCGCGAGTAACAGTCGATGGCTACGAAGATCTATTGGTTAGGATTTTTAGACATGGGCAGCTTACCTACAAAGTCAATCGATAATTGCTTACCCGCTCGTTTTGGTTCTGTATATTTGCCGCGAGGTGGTTTGGTGCTCTCATTACTTGGTTTAATGCGGTGGCATAGTTCACATTGCCGAACGTACTGGTAAACGGACTCATACATGTTTGGCCAGTAATAGCGTTGTGAGATACGTCTATAAGTTTTCCAAACACACTGATGCGAATGTTGGTTATGATTTTCATCGAGGACTTTTGCTCTGTCAGAAGATGGTACACAAAGTGTCCACAGTATTTCCGCACTTTGATTGGAAAATTTCAATCGATGATATAGAAGGTTGTACTTGATTTTTAACCGACTTCCAAAAAAGGAGGAGGTTATCAGTTCGTCGGAATATTTTTTTTTTTTTTTTT
>NW_023458556.1:90347312-90352851 GCF_013731165.1 Rhagoletis pomonella | reverse complement strand
GGTAGTGTCTCAGAGGTGGTCGGTTGAGATCCGATCAGTGGATCATGAGATATATTTATATATATATATTTTTTATATGGGAGTTGAAGTCGGTTTTTTTTTGCTAAAAATTACTTGTATATCTATCTAATGGTTGTATTGAGGCCATGACATGCATTTTGTTGTACCATTTATCACACGTGTTTGGGTCAATGTTGATCACGGATGTGATTGGGATACGATTAATGTGAAAATTACTCGGAAGGTCAATTGGATTTCTACGAACGATGTTGAGAAGAGCAAAAGAACGAGATAAGGCGTCAGGAAGTTCCAAATGTTTTCCTGGTTTATGAATAATTTTGAGATCGTATGATGATAATCGGATCGCCCAACGACATAAACGGCCAGTTGGGTTTTTGAGAGTTTGTAGCCAGCGCAAAGCTGCATGGTCCGTTACCACAACCAATTCACGACCCTCAAAATATGGACGGAAATTTTCGACCGCTAAAAGAACGGCTAGGCATTCCCGTTCAGATGCTGTGTAATTTTGTTCGGCTTTCGAGAATTTCTTAGAAAAATACTGAACCACACGTCCATTCCCATCATGTTCTTGTACTAGAACAGCTCCCGCTGCGATAAGCGAGGCATCGGTATAAACCTTGAATGGTTTTGAATAATCGGCCATAGTCAGAACGGGAGTGGTAGTTAAACACTCTTTGAGTTTGAGAAAGGCTTGTTCAGCAGCGGTATTCCATTCAATGGGTCCTTTTCGGTTTCCTTTATACAATTCACAAAGGGGAGCTGTGATCTCCGAAAAATTTGGAATAAATTTAAGGTACCAGCCTGCTGCACCAACGAACCGTCTGACTTCTTTTGCCGTTTTGGGCCGTGCAAATTCAACAATCGCTCGAATACGAGATGGATTCGCAGATAAACCCTCTTGAGACAAAACGTAGCCCAGGAATTCCAATCGTTTACAACAAAAATTCGATTTGGATGTTGAGATGGTTAAGCCGGCCCCCGCCAGACGTTTTGCAACAATAGCCAATATCTTAACGAGTTCTTCAAACGTCGAAGTGCAAATTATGAAATCATCGACATATGCGAATGCATGTGGAACCAAATCACGGAAAATTTTATCAATGAGAATGGCTAATGTGGCGGGTGAATTTCTCAACCCCATCGTCATGCGACGAAAAGCATAAAGTCTGTTACCGAATGCAAAAGCGGTTTTCAGTTGACTCGATTTTGCCAAAGGAATTTGAAAGAAAGCTTGAGACAGATCAATACTGGTTAGGTATTTAGCTGACTTTAGTCGTGCTAAAATTTGGTTAGTATCCGTAATTGGATAGGCATTTGGAATGGTAATTTTATTCAGCTCTCTCGCGTCCAAGCACACGCGACACGTTCCGTCTTTCTAATGATGTCACGACTACGCATTTTATCCAATTCGGCTTGAACTTGTTCAGCCACGTATGGCGATACGGGATACTGGCGTTTCATTACGGGTTTTGCATCACCCGTATCAATTACGTGTTCGATCTGATTAGTGACGTTTAAAGGACCAGACTCAGGAGTTGGATTAAAAAGTCTGAGAACGGCGTCCAACATTTGTCTTTGATCTGGGGTGAGATTATGTGGAAGGCTGACGCTCGTTATTTTCGGGGTATCTAGTTCACCCTCTAAACCGAGTGTGGAAGCGTCAATTGGCTCCAGATCATTACTCATAGAAGATACCTGAGCTTGTTCTTTCCCACTCCCTGTTGGCTGGTTACAAAAATTAATAAATTTATCCGCCGTAACCATTTCGACTTTAGCAGATGCAACTTTTTCAGTATCACCTTTGGCTGTATGTTTTAAAAATCGTTGAACTTTCTCTTGGTTCCGCACCAGTTCGAGTTCAGTGAGATAGGTACGACAAGAGTTGGCACCAGTCGGGTAAGACTACCGACCGTATATAATACATCCACTTTACCAATGGCCTTAAATGAAATCGAATTATCGGCAAGACCAATGGAGGTTTTGGTAGGTTGCAACTGCCCCCATCTGTACTTCTCATAAAATGTTTGTGAAATGACTGTGACTTCAGCTCCACCATCGAGTAAAACCGTATGAGAATGATTGTTAACCATAACCGTGAGATAATCGCGACGATCGTTCGGTATATTATATGTCAAGCATTTTTCTGAGATAAAGAAAACATCGCGTTGTCGTGGTGGGTTAACTTTGTTGTCTCCGTCTTGATTATGATTAGGGACTGGACCTGGAGTAGGTTTGGTAATTGGTGGTGTTCGTTCAGAACATTGGGTTGATGGTTCCTTGCCATCCCTTTGAGTTTGATTATACTCGTACAGAATCATAGTAGAATTATTACTGGAATTCGGGACTGTAGATTTGTCGATTTGTAGAGGGACTTCGGTAGAGTGCGGATTGTTAGAGACAGTGGATTTAGATAAAGTTGTGGACTCTGAGTACGATGGACCACTATTCCCAATCGACTCCCTTACGCGTTTTTTTGAACACGAGCATTGATCGGACGTAACCCCTGGTCGTGTACATTTGTAGCAGATCACCCTATTCGGTTGGGTTTGACACTTTTTGAAGTGATGGCCCCACACGAGACATTTGGCACATCGTACATTTTCGTCGCCCTCAACAACGAAAAATGGTTTGACGATAGTTCCTACCTTCGTATCATTCTCCTTTGGATTTTTGTCATTTTTATAATCCTCGACTGGTTTCGAATACCCATGTTTCTGAGATGCTTTAATTGGTTTCTTTTGCTTGTTCAAGTATGCACATTCCCTGTCATCGGAGTCGGACCCAGGAAACGAAGCGGCATATTCCGAATGTGAAGAATCATGGATCATGTATTGCCGAAATTTCCCGTGGCACTGATCGCTGTCCATCCGAACGGATTCTTTCCGGACGGGGTGTGGCAACAATGAACGAATGTGGTGCAATTCGCTGAGCGAACTCACGCAATTGCTCCAACGTGTGGACTTGTCGAGTGTGGACGAGTTCACGCAGATGATCGGATAAGGTACCAATGATGTTATCGAGGCGGTCCCGTTCATCCAGACCACAGGAATTACCCTGCAATTGGAATGTCAAGTCATCGATATGTTTCAGCAGTGTTTGCGAACGTGGGTCGAATTTAATCTGTGCATATGACATTATTACTTGGGCCCGATTATGTTTGTTGAGGAAACGTGCTCGAAGTTTCGTGCAAAAATCTTGATAATCTCTGAAGCTCCTCAGTTCGGTGAAGTACCATCGTCGAGCGGCCCCCGTGAGTTTGGGCACCAAACGCGTAACCAATTCGTGGTCGGGTACTCCAATCTTATATCGAAATTAGCCAATAATAGCCAAATAATCTTCAACCGATAGAAATTTTTCGTTCACATGAACGCCATCGAATTGAGCACGTCCCATCCATGATGATAAGCCTCTTAATTTCCTATCCATTGCATCCACTTGGGCAGATTCGTCGAATATAGTGGCTTGATTTGGTCGTGATTGTGGTGGACCGGATAGCGAATAATTCGGATATAAATGAGATGTAATCAACCATCTACCATTGGTTCTTGGATATGTGACGTTCTAAGACCACGGTAGGTATTGATCGTTTGAGTTTGTAAGGTTGAAGGACCACCCAAAGAACCATGCGGAGGATCCACCAAGGGTGGTATCCAGGTATGATCACGAACGTGAGGAATTTTTGTCTGCAACTGAATCCGATCACGGATCATTTGCTGTTGCATCTGTGTTTGTGCTCTCAGCAACTCAGACACCATTACAGACAGTTGGTGTAATGAGGGTGTTGGTTCCGTTCCGCCTGACACCGAATTGAGAGCGGCTGGTTGAGCATTTGAATTAACGGTACTGGTGGTCAGGGTATACCGTGGTTCAGTTGCCTGAACCGAAGTCGGTATATTCTGGTTTGGAATCGAATCTGGTATGGTTAAGGGTAAATATTGTGATGGAACAGTATTTTGAGTTGAACTCATCGTTCCCCGTTCGTTCTCAAAACCATGGAAGGTCGAGTTCAAACTTAATTGGGGATCGCACGTCGGGATTCCCGTATTCGGTGAAGACATCCGAAGCTCACGAATCTTCGACTGAAATTTTCCGATCAGATCTGCCTGGCGTGACGCCGACTCGGGTTTTAACTTCAACCGAGCGGTTCGATAACAATAATGTATTATTTGATGAAGACGACCCTGAGGTGTTAACACCTCATTCGCCTTCAGTTGCCGATATGCTCTCTCACATATTTCCAACTCATTCATTTGGTGTATGGCATGGGATTTTATCAACTATGGTTGGCCCACGTAAGCAGATATTTTACCATTGAGAGCGGCTATTTCGGTGTCGGTCCATTGAACCGGCGTTGGATATAGGTTATATATCTCCCCTTCGATCTGTCGCTGTTCGTCTGTCAAATAAGTTGCATCGAGAATGGGAAACAATTCCATGTTCAAAGACTCAAATACCAAGTTGTAAATTCCGATTATTAAAAAATTCTGCCAACGGTAGACGTAAAGTCCGTACTATTAAAGTCTATGTTATAAGATGATGGTACTCGATTTAAAATCAGTACAGTATTTACTTCAGTTTATTATTTATTATTATTATTTTATTCTATGAGTATGTCGTTTTGAATATCCACTTTCAAAAATAATGCCGCATAAATCGATCACTATTTGAATATTGCTTTAAATCTAATTAGTTTAACAAAAAATTCACGCTCAATTGGTTGTATATCTCATGTGATTTTCGGTCCAAAATTTTGTTTAATATTATACCGAACGTGGGCTGAGAATGGCGTTTGACGCACTAGCTCGAATCTTTTTATGGACCAAGTTGTTTGCTCCCGGGATGCAGCGAAGGCCTTGAATACTTGGGAGTATCACCTGTATCTCCTTCGGTCCCTTCTGTCGCCAACAAGGTACGCAACAAAGATCAAGACTATCCACCCCCGAATTTACCGGAAGACCAAATCAGACTGAGAATACTCAACCAGTTTGAGAATGTTAAACGAGATTACTTTGATATGAGTTTCAAATTTTGTTGGGAATGAATACCCAAAGAAATTACAAAAATAAAGAAAAATTAATAGTTTGGTTCAATTAATATTGACCCTGTTATCGGTTACGTTGCTTGAACTTATACCGAAAGAAGAAAAGAAAAATGATCGGTTCAAAAATCTTGACCGTCGATGTGTGGTGTTACCTGATTAAAAAATTCAATTAACTTGCTTTTCAGAATTGGCGTACTGAACTGAACGAGAATGGTTATGACTGCTGATCAATGGTGTTCGCATCGCAGATAGATCACCATTCACCCCCGCGGAATTAAATAATCAAAATATCCACAAAAATTTTGATTGAAAACGAGCTCCAATAAAAATCATTTAAATCATGCCGTGTGAAGACTGAGGACGATATTGAGTTACAGTGATTATGAATTCAAAAGATAATTATTTGATTCAATCTCAATGATGATTTATAACAGCGAAATTTCTAAAAGAAAAAATTTATCAAAAATCTATTAAACT
>NW_023458556.1:90308468-90346912 GCF_013731165.1 Rhagoletis pomonella | reverse complement strand
AATACCAAGTTGTAAATTCCGATTATTAAAAAATTCTGCCAACGGTAGACGTAAAGTCCGTACTATTAAAGTCTATGTTATAAGATGATGGTACTCGATTTAAAATCAGTACAGTATTTACTTCAGTTTATTATTTATTATTATTATTTTATTCTATGAGTATGTCGTTTTGAATATCCACTTTCAAAAATAATGCCGCATAAATCGATCACTATTTGAATATTGCTTTAAATCTAATTAGTTTAACAAAAAATTCACGCTCAATTGGTTGTATATCTCATGTGATTTTCGGTCCAAAATTTTGTTTAATATTATACCGAACGTGGGCTGAGAATGGCGTTTGACGCACTAGCTCGAATCTTTTTATGGACCAAGTTGTTTGCTCCCGGGATGCAGCGAAGGCCTTGAATACTTGGGAGTATCACCTGTATCTCCTTCGGTCCCTTCTGTCGCCAACAAGGTACGCAACAAAGATCAAGACTATCCACCCCCGAATTTACCGGAAGACCAAATCAGACTGAGAATACTCAACCAGTTTGAGAATGTTAAACGAGATTACTTTGATATGAGTTTCAAATTTTGTTGGGAATGAATACCCAAAGAAATTACAAAAATAAAGAAAAATTAATAGTTTGGTTCAATTAATATTGACCCTGTTATCGGTTACGTTGCTTGAACTTATACCGAAAGAAGAAAAGAAAAATGATCGGTTCAAAAATCTTGACCGTCGATGTGTGGTGTTACCTGATTAAAAAATTCAATTAACTTGCTTTTCAGAATTGGCGTACTGAACTGAACGAGAATGGTTATGACTGCTGATCAATGGTGTTCGCATCGCAGATAGATCACCATTCACCCCCGCGGAATTAAATAATCAAAATATCCACAAAAATTTTGATTGAAAACGAGCTCCAATAAAAATCATTTAAATCATGCCGTGTGAAGACTGAGGACGATATTGAGTTACAGTGATTATGAATTCAAAAGATAATTATTTGATTCAATCTCAATGATGATTTATAATAGCGAAATTTCTAAAAGAAAAAATTTATCAAAAATCTATTAAACTCGAATATGTATGGTTCACCGACGTACAATTTTGTGACCAACAAAATGAGAAAAACGACTAAAAGATTTTAATTTTTCCGTAAATCTAATTTTATGATGTATTAAATTGATTCGATGATGAAATTGCTATTTTCCCTCAGCTGAGCACGCGGTTATTTTATGCCGGGCTTAAGTGTGGTTATGTTCAACGAAAACTTATTCTTTTTCATCCGTTTAGTTGGGCGCGAATGATTTGCTTGACCTTGATTTGTCGGTCCAAACAGGAATCTTTATTTACGGTTGATGGATAGCTCGTTTCCAATGGATGGTGGCAAGAAAGTGGCTGACTTACGTGTAATGATTTTGTATTACCGGCTTATGATGACTCAATTGCTGTTAAATGAATAGTCCGGATTTGATGCTCACAACTTCTTTATTCTACGCAACAACATGGCTGGGGATTTGCCGGAAGGAATGTGACGGCACCTTTTGCCTCTATTAATTTCCACTCAGGGGTGAGTATCGACTCCCCGAATGTCGCCAGCTTTTAATACAAGTTTTTAATCCACTTTAATTACTTGGTTGTAATTCCGTTCTTGCGATGGCTGATGAGAGTGGTTCGCTCCGTGTCCAATTCCAAAAAGAAAATATATTTTTCTAGTCTCGTGGTATGTGACCAGCGATTCTTTTATCGTATGTCAGTGCGGGCGTTTTCATAGTGGCCATGTCAATTCGTGTCTATACCGATATGATGATTCGTGTCTTGAATAACTATTGGTTACGTACATTCATCTGGCAATCCCCCCCATTTTGAAGTTTAGCTTTGACAGTTTTGTTATGTTTACATTTCTTATAATCGTTCTTATGTCTATTATTTGGGCAATAAAAAATAATAGATCAGCAATTTATTATCATAATTTTTTCCTTCATTTGAATTTCATGTTAACCCTTTTGAGTGAGAAATTATGAAGCTTTTTGATTTGAGTAAAAAATTAAAAAAAAAAACATGTCAACAAATTCTTGCCGCATGTGCGAAAGCACACATAACGTTGCAGTACCAATGTTTTCAGTCTATCGGGATGAGAATCTAAGCCGGAATCGGACAGGGGATGCAACAAAACCAAGGGTTAATGCCAGAATTGATAAAAGCGAAAATGACGAACCTCATATTTTGCTTTGAAATAAGCGTACATCGAACTGGCTGGCACACTTTATATTATTTAACTAGTATGTGAAAAAATTTTGGAAAATCCTGTATAAAATCAGCCCAAATTTCGAAATGGTTTTAGAATGCCAATATCATATCAATTAATATGATAATGTGGATGGTCTTTTGGCAATAAAGGTTTCTGCTAATAAAGTAGCAACTTATTAATGCAATAACATTTTGGATAATATTAATAGAATGTATATTCTAATAGTGCATAAATAGTGAAAAATCCACATTTAAAATTGTTACTAGAGCGAAGAGTTTGGAAACATACAAAATAATTTTAGTATGTACAGTGTACATTGCACACAAAAGTCGATGCATCGAAAAATATCGATGTATATCGGAAGGTCCAAAACATCGGTTTTATTCGATATATCGAATAGCAAACATCGATGCTGCCGATGCATCAATGTTTGTTTTGCATCCCTACTATGAAGTCAATGCTGTCGCGGAGACCCTACGTGACCTTCGTGACGTTGCTAGGAAAGGCGAACAGATCCTGAAGGAAACCAGGAGCCTGGTAAAGAACTATTCAGGACGGCATGCCAACGAAATAACGGCTATCACAGCGGATGAATGGACAGGAGGAATGGATGGAGAAGTTGATCCCCAAGTGGAAGCGCTCAATTTCTAGAGGACTAGGAAATCGGACTACTCAGGAGTACAGTGCTGGAACTGTGACGAGATGGGACACTCTTACATCTATTGCTAGGAAGCGATTCGGCACGTGTTCTGCTTCAAGTGTGGACAGAAGGTGGTGACCACTCCAAGATGCCGCAGAGATCATCGGCGGCAGGGCAACCGGAACCCGAGCGAGAAGGCAATCGGGAATTCTCGTTCGGCACCCTAGCTCCCGAAGCAGGGAGTACCGGAGCAGCAGCCTCCTGTACTAAACCAAAAAGTAGCGCAGTCACAGCCAGAAATGTTCGTTTGCATGGAGATGTCAGTAGTTCGGAGAGTAGAACCAGTCCCTCGAGGGTCATCAAAATATTCCCAGATAGTTCCGATTCTGAGTGTACGTTTTCTTCTACAGCCAATCCTCTGCGGATAAGGGTGGATATTTTCGAAGAGCAACCAAAACTTGATGTTTCTGAAATATTATACAGTGCTGAAAAGATGCTTTCTTTCAAATCAAATTAACGGAGTCGTCTAAGGAGCAGACGGCATTTGCGGTTCCAGTGAAGCCATTGTATCACTTTAAAGTAATGCCCTTTGGCTTGTGCAACGGACCACAAACAACGAGTCGGCTGATGGATAAAGCTGTTCCTTCACGATTGCGGGAGAACGTCTTCGTCTATCTGGATGATCTGCTTGTGCAGCTCAAACTTCGAAGACCATTTGAAATTGCTGAAGGAAGTGGCGAAATGCTTACGGGAAGCGGGACTTACAATCAATGTGAAGAAGAGCAAGTTCTGCCAGAAGGAAATTCGGTATCTCGCGTACTTGATATTGAATGGTTGTTTGAAAGTAGACCCAGGCAAGATAGATGCGATAAAGGATTTTCCGATTCCAAAGTCTCCTCGTCAGGTTCGCAAGTTTATAGGAATGGCAAATTGGTACAGGTCGTTTATTACCAATTTCGCAGATTTGGCTCGCCCCATGACAGATTGCCTTCGAAAGTCACCTGGTCCACTTAAGTTAACTCCTGAGGCGGTCGAAGCATTTGGTAAACTTAAGATTGTACTCGGTTCAGCGCCTGTCATGGCACAACCCGATTTTACTAAAGAATTCGTAATTCAATGTGATGCATCCAAGATAGAAGTAGGAGGCGTGTTATTCCAGCTCGATGAGGTAGGAGTAGAGCATCCCATAGCTTTCGTATCAAAGAAGCTTAAAAATGCTCAGCGGAATTATACGGTCACAGAGCTGGAATGCCTTGCCGCAATAGTTAGAGTCAAGCGTTTCAGACCATACATTGAAGGATTGCCTTTCCAAATAATTACTGACATTTCAAGTCTCAAATAGCTAATGACACAAAAAAACTTGAGTGGCAGGCTGCCAAAATGGTCGCTTCTATTGCAAAGATACAACTTTAGGATGGAGCATCGCAAAGGCTCTTTAAATGTTGTGTCGGACACCGTTTCGCGGCTGGACGTGGACGAACTGTCCTCTACCACGCCTCTAGAAATTGACTTGGTATCACCGGAATTCGACGGCGTAGAGTACTCGGAGCTTCGTGAAACAATTAAAAACAATGACGAAGAGTTACCTGACCTATGCATAGTCGACAATAGAGTTTATATAAGAGTGATGTTTCGAAGAGGGGTGGAAGAAAAAGAGGATTCGTTTGGAGTTTGTGGTTACCAGAAGGGCTGACGGAGCTTGCAATCCAATGCTCACACGATTCCAATGCTAGTTACCATGGAGGTTGGCAGAACACCTTGGAAAGTGTTCGGAGAAATATTTCTGGCCGCAGATTGCAAAAGACATCCGCCTCTATGTGAACCGCTGCGAAACCTGTAAAGCCGTGAAAGCCACCAATCAAGTGTCCAGACCACCTATGGGCAATGCCTTCATCTTCGAGAGGCCATTCCAGCGTCTTTATTTCGACTTCTTAGGACCATATCTAGGATCAAAGCGAAGAAACCAGTTTTTGTTCATAGTGCTAAACCATTTTTCCAAATACGTATTTTTGAAGGCGATGCAAAACGCGCCGTCGGCAAATGTAATCTGCTTCTTTAGTACAGAGATTTTTCCAGCTTTCGGGGTCCCTCAATTCGTCCATAGTGATAACGGAGAGCAATTAATTTCGAAGGAGATGCAGCAGTTTTTTGAAAGTTACGGGGTTGTTCACATTAAGACGGGGTTTTACTCACCGCAGGCTAACGCCTCTGAACGAGTGAACAGAGAGATTGTTTCGAAAGTTAGGATCTTCCTGAAAGACAAGCAATATCACATGGACTGGGACAAACATATTCCCGAAATGCCGTGGGTTTTAAGAAGCTATAATAGACTGAAAAAACCTGGTCGCCTAAGACATGAAGTCCCGATTACAAGCAGAGCTGACAAGCTGGCAAACATTCGCGAACACATATGGAAGAACCTGGAGCAAGCGCAAGACAGAGCAGCAAACACTTACAGCAAACGTTCCAGGGTTGTGAATTACCGCGAAGGACAAGAAGTATTCCGGAAAAACTTTCCAATTTTAAGCAAGGCATAATTACTAAATTCTTGCCCAAATACATCAGGTGTCGTGTTCTGCGAAAGTTAGGCAATGCTTTGTACGACTTAGAGGACTTGAATTGCAAACCGATCGGTAGGTTCCATGAATTTGACATTCGGCCGTGACAATGTCATCCGTAACGAAGAGCGATCCGAAGGTAAACCATATTTTCCCCAAAATTAATAATCACGTTTTTTCTATCAAAATATATATACACGTTTTTTTTCAATATTTAACTTAGCGATAAAACCTTGACCGCACGCAGGCTGCTCGGGGTTCAACCTTGCATGGCTAACACCGGCCACACACGACGGCACGTCATGCTCGCACACATGTTCGTCGTGTGCGGCCACTGTAAGTCACTTGAACTAGCGAAGGGGCCGTACTGTGAATACCGACTAAGTTTGGCAATTGGGGGTGGCTAACTCTAGCCAAGGAATGTAAATAGAGTATATTTTTTTCTTTTACTGTGTTTTTCACTGGACGCTTCGGCGGTCGGGGACAAACCACAGCATTCGTATTAACAGGGCGTTCACGAGCGCTCCCACCGGGAGTCGTGAACTACTTGACGATCTGAAATCCCATTAGGATTCTCTTTTAGAAGTTTTGACGAGTTTTCCTTATCAAAATGTCTTTTCAATTAATTTCCAGAGTTTTGACGAGTTCTCCTAATCAAAATGTCTACAGTTTCATTAAGACTGGCGCTTCGGAGTTTTGACGAGTTCTCCTTACCAAACTGTCTACAGTCCCATTCGGACTGGCGTTTCGGAGTTCTGACGAGTTCTCCTTACCAAAATGTCTACAGTTCCATTCGAACTATGAATTTCAAAGTTTTGACGAGTTCTTGCTTAAGAAAATGTTTTGGGCCGCAAAGCCATGATAAATAGGAAACAAAATAAATATATACACGTTTTTGAAAGCCGCCGGTCGGCTATAAACTCGTGGCCAAGTGGCCTTTTCAGGACAGCATGCCCTGTGTTCTTCTTAGCGTTGTTGAACTAGTGGGGGCATGGTGTTAAGACTGACTAAGTTTGCAATTAGGGGGGTAGGTTGTTGGCTTCTCTGGCCATAACAAATAGAAAACCACCGGACTTCAATTTTCCAGGGTTTACTCGGTATATTTCTGACTCAAGCATACTTCGTTACGCAACCGGGATTGAGTTTAATTTCTTACTAGAATAACTGAAACCACCCTGACTTACTGATATCCCTAGATTGATACTTTTAAAAGCATTAGAATTCATTGTTTTACCGAATCCAATAGTAATAGGAGCCTGACTCATCATTAACTAAATCAGTAGACGTATTGTTTCGAAGACCGTCTATACAATAACTATCCGCCCAGTATTACAAGGCAAGTGAATACTGACGCGGAATATAGTAAAGCGTTATCTCCGTTATTCCTGTAACATAGAACTAACCGTATAAGACTACAAATACTGAGTGGAACGAACCCTACCTGCTACCTGACGTAATTACGGGGTTGTAATTCCTTGCCCGGCTGAAGGTATATTTTTTTAGACTCTATATCTCAGGGGTAGGTCGAGCCCCACGTTTCTTTTGATTCTATCACCATCTCTCCTGCAGGGATATCTTACAAGGTATAGTAAACCGTTTTCCTGTTCGCTTCTGCGATAGGTCTTAAAGCGAAGCAGGCCTGTTATGGTTTACTATCTCCTTCAATTTTAAAATGCTTTTAACATATCACGCCATGATGACTTTCCGAACTCTCCCTTAAAGAACACAGGCAAGGTGGCAACCCCGAACAGCCTCACATTTCATTTACGACATTCTCCTTTGCACTGCGGCAAATTCCAATTGGAGAAAGCCTATACCTAGGAATTTCTGCCTTTTCCTGCCTAGTGCAGGGCAATCGCAGAGTAAGTGCCTTATTCGTTGTGACCAACCCCGAGGCGTTCTGCACGCATTCCTATATGTCCTGTGAGCAGGCCAATGGCCAGTGACATATCGCCTTTATTGAGAGTGAGAATTTCTCTCGATCTCCGTATATCCCATTTTGGCCATGTAAGCTTCGTTGTATTTCAGTTTTCAGTGCGCTCCAATCTGGAGGCCGGTTCTTCAAGGAAGTGTTCCCTTAGTAAGAGCTTGCAGGAAGCGAGTGGCATACCCATCCTCTTCCAGGCTGGTGAAAGCTCGTCTGCCTTCTCATTTCCTGGTATGCCACTGTGCCCCGGTACCCATACCAGGTGCAAAGCGGACTGCTCTGCCATCAAATTAAGTGATTTGCGGCAGTTGGCAACTGTTTCCGAATTACTCGTGACAGAGTCAAGTGCCATAAGGGCCGCCTGACTGTCTGAGTAAATATATATTTTAGTAGTGGCGATATCTCAAACGACATTTAAATTTGAAGAAGTTAGTACGGAAGATATCATCCAAATTGTTAAGAAATTTAAGAGAAAAATTGGTGGAAATAACTTACTATGTATCAGTTGAATACATATGCCATTTCTACGCGTTATTAATAAATAAGAGTCTGCAGTCTGGAGCTGTACCGAACGAATGGAAAACTTCGACAATAGTTCCAGTGAAAAAAGTAAAAAATGCTATAAAAGCTGAGAAGTTTAGGCCAATTAACACCCTTCCCAATATGGAAAAAATCTTAAGATAATATACTCATAAAAGAGCAATCAGGGTTCAGGGCTAAGCATTCTTGTGAGACTGCACTGAACTTTGTACTGTTACAATGGAAGGAGGACCTTACCTCCAAGAGGAATGTCTTAGCGGTGTTTATTGACAACAACAAAAACAACTACCAGCAGGACACTACACACCGGCTACAACAACAACAGCAGTGCCCCTCCAAGGCCTGCTTTAACACAAGGGTGAGTCCTTCGGGCCTAAAAATATTGTTTTTCTAAATAAAACTTTTTGAAGGACTTAGTAAGCTGAATATTATAAAAAAAGAAAGAAACACAAAATCTTTAAAATTAGAGTTTTTGAAAAACTAAGAAATTAAATTTAAGATTAAATAAATGTAGCTATATAAAGGATTAAGGTTGAATTAATTACAAAAGAAAAAAATAAGAATCCAAAAAAATATATGTACACATGTAAGGATTTAAAACGAGGTAAACGTAAGATTTAGTTCAACAAGGTCAAATTTAATAAAATAAGATTAAATAAAATTAAATGAAATAAGATTAAATTAAATTAAATAAACAAATACAATTAAATTAAATTAAATCAATTAAAACTAATAAATTAAATTAAACCAAAATCAAATTACACATATCCGAAAATGTCTTGTCGGTCTCTTTGTCGCGTCACTATGTTCTTTGCCTAAAAAGTGTGTATTAAAGCGTTCGAAAATTAATACAATAAAGTAGACTACACTTTTTGAAAGAAATATATAATATAAAGATAACTACGAAAAATAAAGCGCGAATGAAAATTTGTATTAGTTTTTCTAATAATTCAACAAAAATCTACCAAAAGTTTTCCTTTTTCTACCAACCCTGTACGTGATTTAACCTGCTTTAACTTGATTCACCTTGATAATTTTTTTTTTGTATACCTTAAGTGACTTACCTTAATTATAAATATTTAATTCTTACCTTAATTGTACTTACTTACGTAGTTATTTAAGTACACTCTCCTTTTTAGATGATAGGATTTTAGATGCTAGTTTAGAATAGTTAGCTTTAAGAACTAGGTTAAGAAAATGAATTTGAAATAAAATAGTGTAATATAATGAGTGAAAATCTCTCAAGTGGGCCACCCAGGCTGTCAGCTCCAGCAGCTTTGTTGTTTTTCAAGAGCGCTATTGCTATTCGTACCTTGCCATAGTCAGGTGGTGGCACATCGACTCCATCATCATCAACTGGGGCTTTGGTTCGTCTTCTCCACAGCTTTCAGTGCTGCTACCATTCAGTAGGATTAAGTTTTCCCTCCGTAATTTAAGTACGTTCTGGACATCAGTCACTAGGTCGCCATTGTTGTTCTTACAATAGTTCGCCCTGGTCTTATAACCTTCCGTAAGTCGCCTAACTCTCTGATAAAATTTTCGTGCGTTTTTCCTGTCGGCCAGTATTTCAAGGTCTTCGCACTCACGTATTTCTGCCTCTATTCTTATTGTGGCAAATACGTCTCGCTTCCCTCTTCAGCTCCCTATAACGGTCCCACATGGCTCGCATTGCGCCCGATCGCAGCGCGGCCCTGTAGGCGTCACCTTTTTTCTCTGCAGCTTCCTGATACTCCTCATCGTACCAATTGTTCTTTCGGGCTCGCTGAAATCCGGCTACTTCTTCGGCGGCGGTACTTAATGAACGGGAAATGGAATCTCGCACATATCGGTTTGTTGAAGAGTGCTCTCTGAGAGCAGGTAAGAGAGTCGAGTAACGAACGCATTGGCCATCTGTTTTGATTGCAGCTTTTCGACGTTAGGCTTTCCTTTCGTTTTTGGGCGCACATTTTTTGCTGCACAGAGGGTACGTATCTTGGCTGCAACAAGAAAGTGGTCCGAGTCGATGTGTGGCCCTCGGAGTGTACGTACCTTAACCGAATAAGTCGGAGTGGCCCCACCGAAGCTCCCTCTCTTTCTGCCGTGACCCAAGGCTCCACTCGGGTTGATTACCGCATCTCGCACACGGGTTGCTCACGTTACCCAGAGTGCGCGAACGAGGACGCAAGAGTCGGGATTGAGTATAGACGTGCAACTGTAACTGCATACCCAGCACAACGACTATGCCCCATTGCACTCCAATAGTTCAATAAATAGAAATATAGTTATAATAAAGAAATAGCCACAATATATTCTATTATAACAGGAAATAATTGTTATATATGATTAGGTTAATATAGAAAGTAAACAAATTTGTTTGCTATAGAGCTCAACGTATACTAGGGATTAGACTTACCTTGATACTGACACTTACATTGATGGGAATACTTACCTGATTTAACTTGCTTTAACTTGATTCACCCTAATACATTTTTTTTTATACCTTAAGTGGCTTACCTTAAAAATAATTACCTTATAAATATTGAATTACTTACCCTAATTGTACTTACTTACTTATACTTACCCTAGACTTAAGAAGATACGTAGTTATTTAAGTACACTCACCTTTGTAGATGATGGGATTTTAGATGTTAGGGCTTAGAATTTTTAGTTTTAAGAAAATAAATTTGAAATAAAATAGTGTAATATAATAAGAATGTTGATCGTCCTCTTTATTTAGGAAGGCACGCTAGGAATTTACTAACGCGGTCATCGGGAATAGGGTGCGCCGATGATCATGGCTGAGGGTGGGTCAGCACCAAGGGTCACACTTCCACCAGTGGCCCCAACTATATTCGGCAATAGGTTTTTTTTGTTTTCTTCTTTTCAATTATTTTAAATTTGCTTAGTGGGATTTTGGTTTGTTGATTTTCAGTTTTATTTTAAATTTTAAATGTAACGTTCTTTTTTCCAGCTTTTTTTTTGTTGTACTTGTCTTTTTTTGAATTTTTGAACTTCTTTCTTGTGTCCGTCCGATACTTCCGGCCATGCCGGAAGTGAAGATATTTGACAGGCATGACTTCTCTGCTATGGCGCAGGGAACAGTAGTCAATGCAAGAACCCAGCCCAGCCGACATGACTAGCCATAGTGCACCCCATTGTGTCATGCCGACTGCATTCACTGCTGCTCCCATCGTATGCGTTCCGTAACAAACTTCAATCACCGCTGAGCCCCGAGGCATACCTTCAGGGCATCAACAACCTTCATCGCGAAGCAGTTATCTCCGCAACACGAGGACGCCACGAAAACATAGTCGCTAAACTCATACAGAACCAGATTAGACCCGGAGATCGCCGACACCTGCCTAGCATGCGGAACCGGTCCGCACAACTTTTCGCATGCCCTACATATCCCACCCATTTTACACCCGAGGCGCAATGGACTAAACCTATCGAAACAGCTCGCTTCCTAGGCATAAGGTTGGTGGAGTCGGATGGGGTAGATAAATAAACAACCAACCATTTCGGGGACTACGTGCGGCTACAACAACAACAACAACCAAATCGCCATCTAGCCGGAGCATTTTTTCTAAATATATTTCTTACTATGCATCCAATACATATAGCAAATTTTAACGAAATCGGTCCATAAATACGGGCTTCCAAAATATTTCGACCCCGGCACCACCTAAAGGGTACATTTTTTGCAAGAATACTCCAGCCCATGCAACTAATATACATTGAAAAAATAAAACAGATAAGACCATAACTTACATAGATATATCACTTTAAATTGTTGACAATAAATACCTTCCCGTGGAAATGCCTTCACCCTAAATATTTCTATATTTTTGCGACCCGCCCTAATGTTGGCATATGTGCATATGTACACACACATACATGTGCACACGTACAAATATTAATTCGCGCCGTTAACTAAAGTTTCCCGCCGGACAATAAACCTTCGCTAAGTTTCCCCTTAATATCGGTTGTCCGGCGGTCCGATTTAAAATCCCGCAAGTCCTGTACTTCACTTCGGTTTAGAAGATCAACGCGAGCGCAGCAGCTACCAGGCCACTCCAGTCCAAAGGTATTTAAATATTTTGTTATACCAACATATATATATATATATTGAAAATAAATTGAACCTGTATTGAATTAACACTAAAATCACAATATCTTGGTTCTATTTATTTCTTTCTGCTAAATTTACACCGGAGCGTGATTCGCAAACGCCCCCGTGTAAACATTTGGTCCATCGGAGCCGACCGATTTAAGCACCATTATTTCCAAAGTGATTCCTGCTACAGAGAAGTTTTTGCCACTCAGCTATATTCTCCAAGCCACATAAAGTCCATTACATTCAACAAAGCGGATTTTCCACATCGAAAATTCACCAGCACGCCAGCATCTGTGCCAGTGTCAAGTTTTTGTGCCACAACAAACTGCTCCTGCGAAAACGCACCGCTTGCGCCAGCGATATTTGCCACTACAAAAAACACCAGTCAATAATACAAGGTACGTGGTTATATTTTCGGTGCACTTTGTTTAGAAAACTGCGAAAATTTCTATTTTCTACAAAATAAATTCACATACTATACGTATAAACGCGAGTGCAAACGAGATTCACACAGGTGATTTTGTGAAAACTGCGCACTTGTGAAGTAGTTTCTTTCTTCAAATAATTAAGCTGATTCAGTCCATCCGCAAGTGACATAAAAGGCTAGTATTGGTTTATAGTGCACATACACGCACGATAAAAAGAGTCTCATTAATTCAAGTTTATTTGCAACATATTGGTTTCCGTGTTTTTTATCGTAGCTTTAATTAAAACACTTTGTCATAATAGATTGAACGAATTATTAACTTGTGTTGCACACATTTGTTCACACAATTCACTTATCACTGTTTGGAGGATACATAACCTCAATGTTTGTAACTAGCCTTTTTAATCAGCCCTTTAATTTGCTTTAATCACTCGCGCACTTTCACAAAGTCATTTTTAGATCGTTGAATCTGCCAACATTTTGATTTGCACATATTGATGTTTGAGACTTTATTGATCTCAAGAAATATATCATATACATACATACGAATATTCATTTCATTTGCAAAGTTGGGTGGCGAGTTTATGTACACATAGATAAATAAGTGTTTGACATATTCCACAAATCATTGCTGGAAAGAACCTATAATTTAAATAAAGTCTGTTATATATATAATTATACAAATACAATCCTGCGTGACTTTTTTGAATTGTGGACACAATCGTTTTCTTTCTTTGGTGATTTGATATTTTTGATTTCGTTTGCAAAAAATAGTTTCGTTGTTTGAAAACGAATAAGTGCGGTCATAAGAAATAGCTTTTGAGAGTTATATTGGCTAGTCAGTGAAGTTTTCGTTAGACATACGCTATCAAATCTTCGAAAAGATTTTGAGCTAGCAAAGTTCCAATCTATCCTTTGTTGAAAGCTTCGTTAAGCAAAACCCAACTTGTAATTTCAACATGAAGTCATTTATGAGCTTAGCGGAGTCTGTAACAGATTTCGAATCTGATTTTAATGCTAGGCCTTTAACAGAGCATAATAAGCATGGCCTTGTCATTCAGCAAGAGGAGCTTAAGATTTTATGGGAAAAAACCAAGCTAACATACGACAACATTATTACTTCAGAAGGATTGTCTAAAGAAGATAGTAGAACTCTCAGAAAAATAAACAAAAGTTCGTTCACTAGCTATGTCAATTGCATGTCTGCGATCGGTGCGCAGTTGGAAAAATTAGCAAAAGTGGACCAGGATGTAGAAGATCAGTCAGTCCGCGGACACAATATCCACCTTCCGCCATGCGATACTGATGTGTTCAAGGGCGACTATCTTTCATGTCCAACATTCCGTGATATGTTCACGACCATTTACATCCTGAACAAGCGTCTCACTCCAGTTGAGAAACTATTTCATCCCAACAATAAAATACAAGGGGAGGCGAGATATATCGTGCGAAAGTGTCCACTTACTAATGACGGCTTTTCAACAGCCTGGAACAACGTGAGAGATACGAAAATAAGCGTATCCTCGTCAACACCCAATTTATTTAATTTAAATTCAGTGGGGAATGAGTGTAGTAGCTCACTAAAGAAATTGCAGCGCGATATCAATAATTGCTTGACAGCCCTCAAGAGCCACCAAATCGCCATCTCGAATTGGGATGCAATTATTGTATATCTATGCTCGACCAAGCTTCCCGACAGTACGCCGGCTCTATGGGAGCAAACCATAGACCACAAAAATGACCTACCAAGGAAGACATGGACAAGTTCCTATCTAATAGGTTTCAAACCTTGGAAGCCATGTCAGGCATAAAGGGTACAAAGCCTAGGAAAGCGGCAAAGCCGCAAAGCACCAGACATCCCTCAGAAGCACCCACAAAGAGACTTGGCGCCTTTCAAGCAACCGTGACAAGGGTCCATTGCAAAATGTGCGAAACGAATGAGCACAAATTACGCCGCTGCCCAAAAGTTTTAAAGCTAACGCCAGATGATAGAATTACTTTCTTGAAAAGCAACAATAGTTGCCTGAATTGTTTGAGTTCAGGACATACTGTGTCAAGATGCACAAGCCCCTTTAACTGCGGCACATGTCACTCGCGACATCATTCGCTCCTACACGTCCAGACAATTCTGCCAAAGGCAACAACGGCCCGCACATCAACGGGCTCTGCCAATAATACTGCATCATCTTCGCATCAGGCTCAAGCGAAGCGCACCTTGAATAAACCCAATTCTAATAAAAGCAAAAATGTCAAGTCGTGTTATGCGAACACGAATTCAGGTGTGCTTCTAGGGACAGCTCGCGTGAATATACATTTCAATGGAACAGATTTTTCAGCACGAGCACTTATTGACTCTGGTTCTGAGTGTTCTTTCGTAACCGAAAGGCTCAAACGCAGAATCAACCTGCCATGCAAAAAGATGCATGCCCAAGTTTCAGGCATCACAAACAGCACCTCCGCGCAGGTTAAAGAAGCATGTAGCATAGAACTGCGGTCCCCCGTTGACCCATTGTTCCGCATACATACGAATATGCTCGTCTTAACGAAATTGACTGGAAATCTTCCATCCTGCCATATCACCGCATTGAATATGCAGGCGTTTCCAGATCTAGTCTTAGCAGATAAAAGGTTCTATGTCAACGAACAAGTAGACCTTATACTTGGCGTAGATATTTATCCTCAAATTATTTTGAGCTGCTTGAAAAAAAATGTTCTTAATACACTTCTCGTCCAAGAAACTGTGTTCGGTTGGATATTAACCGGTCGCACTGACGCACCAAATCCAACCAACCAATATAGTTTCCTACTTTAGCGAAGTCGCCTTGGACAAGCAGCTTACTGCTTTCTGGGAAGTTGAGGAGTTGCCAAAGAACCAAAGTCTAAGTGAAGAGGACAAACACTGTGAGGAACTATATAAGAAAACAACTCAACGATCCGAAGATGGGAAATATATAGTTTCACTACCTTTCAAGCAGGATTTC
Source organism: Rhagoletis pomonella (assembly GCF_013731165.1). Taxonomy (NCBI): domain Eukaryota; kingdom Metazoa; phylum Arthropoda; class Insecta; order Diptera; family Tephritidae; genus Rhagoletis; species Rhagoletis pomonella. Next base: position 90,331,500 of record NW_023458556.1, on the reverse strand, counting down.
CCAATACATATCAGCCTAGGACCCTCGTTTAAAAGGGCATGCTCGCAATTATTCCGGAATGAGACGCGACTTGCCAAGGATCCCGTCCTACAAAAAGAATATAGTAGGGTCCTAGCGGAATACGAGTCGTTGGGTCATATGTCACAAATACTGAATAATATGCCAGCAGATTCCTCTGACAACTATTTCCTGCCTCATCACGCTGTCATAAAGGCAGAAAGTACCTCCACCAAAGTTCGAGTCGTCTTTAATGCCTCAAGTCCAACGGCTAATGGCACAAGTCTGAACGATGTACTTCTCCCAGGTCCAGTTCTCCAAGCAGATCTTCCGATCCTTATACTCCGCTGGAGGTTATACAGATACGTTTTTAATAGTGACATCGAGAAGATGTACCGACAAATTTGGGTGGATAGCAACCATACCAAATATCAGCGGATAGCTTTCCGTACAACCCCGAACGAACCTGTAAGTCTATACGAATTAAAGACTGTAACCTTCGGGATTAATTGTGCTCCTTACCTCGCGATAAGGACACTTTTACAACTGGCTGACGATGTAGAAAGTTCTTCCCCAATAGCATCTAACATACTACGAAAATGCATGTATGTGGATGACGTGCTAGCTGGAGGACACAGCATCGACTCTACCGTAAAAGCAAGAGATGAAATCTCTGAAGTGCTACGGTCAGCCGGTTTTCCGCTAAGGAAATGAACCTCAAACTGTGAGGAAATTCTCAAGGACATCCCAAAAACGGATCTACTCAGTGAAGACTTTTTGGCATTCGAAGATACTAGCACGGTTAAGACTCTTGACATAAGATGGAATGCCCATACCGATCTATTCTATTTCATGGCAAGACCATTGGATTACCGCGAGACACTTACAAAAAGGACGATACTATCAGCTATCGCCAAGCTATTTGGTCCGCTAGGATGGCTTGCTCCAATAGTCGTCGTGGCCAAAATAATTATGCAGAGTATTTGGCTAGAAGGCACAGACTGGGATGCGACTGTGTCTTCTACTACTATGGAACGATAGCAGAATTTTACCAAACATTACCATGAAATAGACAATATTAGAATACCTCGATGGGTACACTTCTCACCAGGAGATGACATCGAGATACATGGTTTCTGCGACGCATCAGAAAAAGCATATGCGGCTACGGCATACATGCGCGTCAAAAGAGATGACAAAGTTTTGGTCAACCTTCTTTTGGCAAAAACCAAAGTAGCTCCTGTCAAAACTATATCGCTACCTCGACTGGAGCTTTGCGGAGCCGTGCTGCTCGCAGAAATCATAGAATCCGTAATCAACAACCTCAACCTAGGGCAAGTGAAAACATATCTTTGGACAGATTCGACCATCGTACTCGCATGGATACGAAAGCCGCCTTGTTCTTGGTTAACTTTCGTCGCACACCGAATTAAGAAAAGAGTAGAAAAAGTCGGTAACAGGGACTGGTTACATGTAGACTCGGCTTCGAATCCAGCCGACTTGGCCAGCAGAGGATTGGCTGCGTCAGAGTTGGTGACCAATTTTTTGTGGTGGCAGGGACCTTCTTGGTTGCAAGAAGACAACTCTAAATGGCCTGCTCAAGAAATTAACTATCACACAGAAGTTGAAGAAAAAAGGGCACACGCTTATGCATCAACAAAAGTAAATGATATCGATATTCTTGACCGATTTTCATATGAAACCGAAAGCTTTGAGAGTGTTAGCATATGTCATGAGATTCCACCGAAGAACTCACCCGCAAACAAAAGCTTTATTTCAGGAAAATTCTCGTTTAATTTCATCAGATGAAATTAAGACAACGACACAGATCTTGATAAAAATCTACCAGAAGCAACACTACGGTGAAGAATACAGGAATTTGAAAACTAGAAAACCCATCGATGCCAAGAGTGAAATCCATCCGCTTAATCCGTTCGTCGACAAGCACGACATCATCAGGGCTGGAGGTCGCCTCGGAGCATCCCAGGACTTAGCATATAATGAGCGCCATCCAATAATTATCCCGTATAATTGCAGATTGTCTCGTCTTATCGTCCTGTTGATTCACCAAGTTTCCTTGCACGGAGAAAATCCACTCATGCTACGCCTTATCCGTACCCAGTACTGGATTCCCATGGTAAAAAACATGATTAGGTCTACCATCCACAATTGTAAGATCTGTACGATCTACAAAAAACAATCTCAGACGCAAATTATGGGTACTCTTCCCCAGGAACGCACTACGTTTACGCGCGCGTTCACGACTACGGGAGTAGACTTTACCGGACCTTTTGAGATCAAAAGCTACCGCGGCAGAGGTTGTCGAATATCCAAATGGTATGTTTGCCTATTCGTTTGTTTCACTACTAAAGCGATTCATTTAGAAGCTACGAGTGATCTTAGTACCCCATCCTTTCTAGCAGCATTTGCTCGATTTGTGTCTAGAAGAGGAAGCCCGAAAAATGTCTACTCCGACAATAGTACAAATTTTGTCGGAGCTTCGCGTTCTTTACGATCCGAATTCAAAGCTTTCTTGTCGGACGCGCGAGACAAAACGACTTCTAAATACAACCATCAAACACTTACATGGCATTTTACACCTGCTGACGCTCCTCACAAGGGAGGACTCTGGGAGGCAGGTGTAAAAAGCTTTAAAGACCACTTTAAAAAGGTGGCATCCGCTCACAAATACACCTTTGAAGAGCTTAGTACGCTTTTATGCCGGATTGAGGCATGCCTCAATTCGCGACCACTGAGTCCCTCTTCAAATGAGCCAAATGATCTGGAGCCGCTTACTCCAGGCCATTTTCTCACTGGTGGACATCTTATGGCTCCGCCAGAACCTGATGTGAATGAGAACCCTGCCTCCATCGTCAATCGATGGCAAAAACTAAAAGCACTGCATCAGACGTTTTGCAGGCGATGGAAAGTGGAGTACTTAGCCGAACTACAAAAGCGAATTAAATGGAAGCACCCCAAGGAGAATATGAAAACAGGTGATCTTGTAGTTATCAGGGAAGACAATCTACCCCCAACTGAATGGAGGTTAGGGCGAGTTGTCAACTTACACCTGGGTACCGATGGCAGAGTGCGCGTAGTGGACATCCTGACGGAGAAAGGTCAAGCCACTAGACCCCTATTGGTTCTGCTCCCGCCATACAACGATGGAAACTCGGAGCCAACAACCGCCTCATAAATTACCCTTCATCTTCTTCTTCTTCTTCTTCTTATTTGGCGCTGTAACCGCCTCAGCGATTTTGGCCGAGTCCAAAACAGCACGCCAGTCATTTCTCTTCTGTGCTAACTGACGCCAATTGAAAATGCCAAGTGAAGCCAAGTCCTTCTCCACCTGGTCTTTCCAACGCAGAGGAGGCCTTCCTCTTCCTCTGTTCCCAGCATCGCGGCCCGCGTTGAATATTTTCAGAGCAGGAGCGTTTCTGTCCATCCGAACGACATGGCCAAGCCAGCGGAGCCGCTGAATTTTAATTCGCTGCACTATGTCTACATCGTTGTAAAGCTCATACAGCTCATCGTTAAATCGTCTGCGATATTCGCCATCACCAACGCGTAAAGGTCCGTAAATCTTTCGCAGAATCTTTCTCTCGAAAACTCCAAGAGCCGCCTCATCAGATGCTTTCATTGTCCATGCTTCCGCACCATACACCAGCACAGGCACGATGAGTGACTTATAGAGTGTGATCTTTGTACGACGAGAGAGGACTTTACTTCTCAATTGCCTACTCAGCCCAAAGTAGCACTTGTTGGCAAGAGTGATTCTCCGTTGGATTTCAAGGCTGACATTATTATTGGTGTTAATGCTGGTTCCCAAATAAACGAAGTCGTCTACTTTTTCAAACTTGTAACTGTCAACAGTGACGTGGGTGCCAAGACGCGTATGCTCTGACTGTTTGTGTGCTGACAGGAGATACTTCGTTTTGTCCTCGTTCACCACCAGACCCATTCGCTTTGCTTCTCTATCCAATCCCGAGAAGGCAGAACAGACGTAGCCCTTGTTTTTACCGATAATATCGATGTCGTCGGCATACGCCAGCAATTGTACGCTCTTATAAAGTATTGTGCCTGAGCGGTTCAGTTCTGCGGCTCTTATTATCTTCTCCAACATAAGATTAAAGAAATCACACGAAAGGGGGTCCCCTTGTCTGAAACCTCGTTTGGTATCAAATGGCTCGGAGAGGTCCTTCCCTATTCTGACGGAGCTGGTGGTATTGCTCAACGTCATTTTACACAGCCGTATTAGTTTCGCGGGGATACCAAATTCAGACATCGCGGCATAAAGGCAACTTCTCTTCGTGCTGTCGAAAGCGGCTTTGAAATCGACAAATAGATGGTGTGTGTCGATCCTATTCTCGCGGGTCTTTTCCAAGATTTGGCGTATTGTGAATACCTGATCTATGGTGGATTTTCCAGGCCTAAAGCCACACTGATAAGGTCCAATCAGCTCGTTGAGGGTGGGCTTCAGTCTTTCGCACAATACGCTCGATAAGACCTTGTAACCTATGCTTAGAAGGCTAATTCCGCGGTAGTTGGCGCGTATGGCGGGGTCGCCTTTCTTGTGGATTGGGCAGAGCACACTTAAATTCCAGTCGTCGGGCATGCGTTCATCTGACCATATTCTGCATACGAGCTGATGCATGCACCTCATCAGCTCCTCGCCGCCGTACTTGAATAGCTCGGCTGGCAGGCCGTCAGCTCCAGCAGCTTTGTTGTTTTTCAGCCGCGTAATCGCTATTCGTACCTCGTCATAGTCAGGCGGTGGGACAGCTAATCCATCCTCATCGACTGGGGACTCGGGTTCGTCTTCCTCACTACTTTCAGCGCTGCTACCATTCAGTAGGTTATAAAAGTGTTCCCTCCACAATTTAAGTATATTCTGGACATCGGTCACTAGGTCGCCATTGTTGTTCTTACAGGAGTTCGCCCCGGTCTTGAAACCTTCCGTAAGTCGCCTAACCCTCTGGTAGAATTTTCGGGCATTCTTCCTGTCGGCCAGCATCTCAAGCTCTTCGCACTCACGTATTTCGGCCTCTCTCTTCTTATTGCGGCAAATACGTCTCGCTTCCTTCTTCAGTTCCCTATAACGGTCCCACATGGCTCGCGTTGCGCCCGATCGCAGCGTGGCCCTGTAGGCGGCATCTTTTTTCTCTGCGGCTTCTTGACATTCCTCATCGTACCAGTTGTTCTTTCGGGCTCGCTGAAATCCAACTACTTCTTCGGCGGCGGTACTTAATGATCGGGAAATGTGGTTCCACTGCTCGCGTACGTCGGATTGTTGAAGAGTGCTCTCAGAGAGCAGGTGTGTGAGTCGAGTGGCGAATAGATTGGCCGTCTGTTGTGATTGCAGCTTTTCGACGTTAAGCTTTCCTTGCATTGTTGGGCGCACATTTTTTGCTGCACAGAGGCGGGTGCGTATCTTGGCTACAACAAGATAGTGGTCCGAGTCGATGTTTGGCCCTCGGAGTGTACGTACGTCCAAAACGCTTGAAGCATGCCTTCCGTCTATCACAACATGATCGATTTGGTTTCTCGTTTTTCGATCCGGAGACAGCCATGTAGCTTGGTGGATGTTCTTATGCTGGAACCTAGTACTACATATTACCATATTTCGGGCCCCGGCGAAGTCGATCAGCCTCAGTCCGTTATCGGACGTTTCGTCGTGGAGGCTGAATTTTCCGACAGTGGCGCCAAAGATCCCTTCCTTGCCCACCTTGGCATTAAAATCGCCAAGCACGATTTTGACATCGTGTCGGGGGCAGCGCTCATATGTACGTTCCAAGCGCTCATAGAAGAGATCCTTGGACGCCTCATCCTTCTCTTCCGTCGGGGCATGGGCGCAGATGAGCGAGATGTTGAAGAATCTAGCTTTGATGCGGATTGTGGCTAGACGTTCGTCCACCGGGGTGAACGCCAGTACTCGGCGACGGAGTCTATCTCCTACCACGAATCCAACACCGAATTTGCGCTCCTTTACGTGGCAACTGTAGTAGACGTCGCAAGGCTTCACGCTTACTTTACCTTGCCCCGTCCATCGCATTTCTTGGATGGCGGTGATGTCAGCCTTTGTCTTCCCGAGGACATCAACCAGCCGGGCAGAGGCACCTTCCCCATTAAGGGTCCGGATATTCCAGGTGCATACCCTTAAATCATAGTCCTTTATACGTTTGCCGTGGTCGTCATCAGAAAAAGGGGGTCTCATCCGAGGCTTGTTGGAATTTTTCATTGGGCGGGGTTTTAACGTGGCGGGACCCAAACCCAGCGCACGCGAAGTTTTACGCCTTCTCACTTTAGCTCGCTCCCAAACGGGTGTTTGGTTGCTACCCAGAGGATACGTGGATATAAATATCCGGACGTTGTGAGCTGCGATTTGAACCGTACGCACAAGAATCGCTTCTGGCCACTCCCAGGTGAATGGCAGTCAAAAGTTTTCCACTTCTGCGCACGGAACCATCCTCCAACCCTACCCTTCATCGCCTTTATTATATTCCACTTCCTTTTACCACAACATTCCACTTCTAGGTAATAGGAGGGATTCCATGTCTAACTTTTTTAGAGAACGTGTTTTAGTTTACCAGGGAGTATCTTTTGTTTTGTTTCTTTGTATTTGCGGTGATGGTTCTTACCCGAATTACCCCGGGTTGATCTGGCTACACAAAAACGACCATCCTCAGATCTGAATCCATAATTAAAATAACTGCAGAAGTAGCGAACTACGACGCCACAGAAGAAGAAGCAAACAGTAGAAAACTAGCAAGTTTAACAAATGTACGATATGTTTTTTGTTTCAAATCCGCTTTATTTTGAAGGGGTTGCATAAACTGAGTAGGCAATTTATAGTGTAGACCCGCCCCGAAAAGAATAATTTAAAATAATAATAAAAATATTTAAAAACTCACATATCTTCGGTTCCAAAAGGGTTCGGAGAGAAAAATTGCCAATCAGCTTCTTTTTTCTCTTAATCGAACGATACGCAGCATGTAGTTATGCAAGCAATCCCTGATAAAAACACAAATCAATTAGGTCTCCAATAAACGGTTAACAACAAAAAAAAGAAGGTAAAAACATAAAACCTTGTTACCAGACCAACGACATTTCCAACAAGGATGATGATGGAAGTAGTAGAAAACCAGGATACTACCCCGAAGAAAACCGTCAGCTGCACTGAGGACCCGCACGCCAGGCTGGAACCTATACCATTAAATAAACACCCTTAAAACCTCATTTTGATTATACAGATTCTGTGGAGTTGACCACAGTTTAATCGGCGTCCACGGCTGCTTTTCGAACATAAATAATAACTTTTTTAATTACTTCCAGTGAGAAAAACAAAAAAAATCGGGAATCTATACGTATTTTGTTTCTGATTACGAACACAGCTTTTTCAAACCAATACCTTTCAAATCAGTGGAATTAATTAAATTAATTAAGTAAAAAAAAAAATATTTACATACATCGCTCATTAGCAAATCGCAGCAAGATTGTACATTTTTTAAATTTTTTGAACTTGTTAATGCAAATTATTGTTGACAAAAAGCAACCGTGGGCCCCAATCCTACACACAAATTCTTGCGAAAAAAAATGTTCCCAGCACGAATTTGCAACTTCCCTACTACTTGGTATTAGTACGTTTGTCTGGTACACTTCAACTTAAATAGTTGCTACTATAAGCTTGCAAGCTCTGTCCTTTGGCTTCATATGTTTTTAAATTAACTACACATGTTTGCTTTTTTATTTAGTCTATTTTTTTAAATGCAGCATTTACTGTCTTTAAGAGTAAATCTTTTTATTTAATATCATACTAAAAATATTAGTTTTTTGTTAATTTTGATATTCAATACCTTCACACGATAGCATAACATTACCGCTTTTATCCACTTCTTCAGTATGGAACGGTGTTCCAAACATCAGCAGAGGCAACGCAGCTTCCGTGTATCGCCCGATTTGATATAACCAGGCTGAGACTCCATTTCAGTTAAGTTTATGCGATTACCAAAAAGGTGCGGTTATAATCAAATAAATATGGATTTAAAGGTCCCGTGTTGAGCCGATTTGCCCGTATATTCAAGACTCGTATTGGCTGGCAAAGGATACAGCTCAAATTGAGTAGGATTTGACGACCATCAATTTAAATTATATCGGCTATAACTTGGATATTTCAAGAAATCCATATATGTGACCTGGTCTACGAAAAGGGAGCTTACGTGCGAAAACCAGTTTTCTGTGAAAAAGCTGTTAAAAGTAAGCAACTCGTTTCGTCAGTTTCTCATTATCTCGTTAATTGTTCTCCGCGCCGGACGTCCAGTAAGTGTTGTTGTTGGTCCAGTAAGTGTTGTTGTTGGTCGGAATATTATTATAGTTCATCGTGAAAGTTGCTAGTGTATTTTGTTCATTACCAATAAATTATATTTTGTCGTATTTTTACTCTTCTTTCTTTACATTTTTAGTACACTTCTAAGCAAGTTAGGATTTTCTGCTTTTCACCACGTGAAAAAGCATCTCATCTTCCATCCGAATCAACCAAAAAGTGAAAATTGAGTTTTTGACACCTAAGCCCCCTTTCCGTAGACCAGGTCACATATTAAGTCAATCGCGCGGACTGCCGTGCACTGCTTAATTCGGAGTCTGAAAAGAAAAAAATATTAGTGTTAATTGCAAATTAAATTTATTAATTTTTACAACCTCTACAAACTTCTTACCTGCGATTGCGTAATTCCCTGGTGTATGAATGTACTTCCCATCCCATTCTTTCAATGAAATGAATGAATTTTCTTCATTGGCATATGTGTGAAACAGGGCTCGGACTACTCAAATTATTTAGTACGCACCACTCTAACAATTGGGATAAATACAAATTTTCGTAGTAGCCGGGGGTCATCCTTTTCACATTCGCAATATCACCAAATTGGATTATTTCACATAATGATCAAAGTAATAACCTTTAACTTAAACATTAATTTTCATTAAGATCATCGTCATCCATACCTAAATATTGACATGAATTAAAACTGTATTATTGAGTAGATTTTTTAATAAAACGTACTAGAGTAGATTAAACACTTTTCTAAAAAGTACTAAACCCATGTCAGAACGTAGTGACGTCCTAGTACGGGTGTATAAATTCACATATACTTCTATCTACATACGTTCCACAAATGGAAAAAACATATGTTGATACATACCATCGCACCATTCGATAATCGTTAGCTTTGCTAACCTAAATGCATTTTTCGCACTTAAAGAGGCATTGTCATTAGGAAATATGAATGCACTAACTTTTTGTAGTTATTTCACATATTTTTACGTAAAATTCTAAAGGGAATAAGACATTTGTAATAAAATCTAATATTCAACTTATGAATTCCGCTGCATATGAGCTACCCTGTTTTTAGCCGAGTATCACCTACAGTGGCATTTTTGGGTGGCAGGCTAGTTGTAGGGTTGTGAGAATGGCTAAAAACTCTCCATGTGTATATTAATACGTTTTTCGCCACTTTTAATCTATGAAGTTTAAATGCTAATTACGAATATTAGTAGATGAAGTCATAATGGAGATAATCAGTTTCACAAGTGCACTTAATTTTGGCACCTCTAAATAATAACTGCAAAGTTACAGTCTTCGATATAATTAAAATCTAACTCTGCCCATGCATCCCTGCACAATGGAATGTATGGCATTTGTGCGATCCATTTGTCATTTTCGTGGGTTGCAAACTTGGATTAAGCCATATTTACACGCGTTAGTTGGAGAAGGGCAATTGATAGAAAATAATGCCACGTTCAGACGGACCAATCTTGTTGCAATTAACAAACGATTTTTTTTATGCCAAATGCTTAAATAATTCCCATCTTATTCACTCGCCACCCAACAATAAAAAAGAGAATCAACTGCGAACAAGTTGAAAAACAAAATTAAAGCAGGAAATATTTCTGGAAAAAATGGGTCTCTTCAGCACATTAAAACAGAAGGCCATGCAGAACCCTCAACGCTTTGTTTTGGCGTGCCGATTGTGTGAAGGGAAACACCCAATTCGTCTGTGCCCAATTTATCGTGCCAAGACACCAGAAGAGAGGCTACGGGAGGCGCTGCTAGGACGTTTCTGCGGCAACTGTCTTTCTATGGACCTCAAAACCGAAAATTGTACTAGCGATGCGAAATGCCGTCAATGCAACGAGAAGCACCATTCTACCCTCCATATCGATGAATATAGACTCATGGAGGTCAGAGAATGAAACCAGCAAGCCTTGGAGCGTTCAAGTAGAAGAAGAAAACGCTGATTGTGCGATATCCATTTGCGCCTCTGACTCTGGAAACGAGACTAGGCCTCTTCGTCCAGAAAATGAACTGAGCGAATTATGTGAGTCCGGAGCGGAGACTATGCCTCTTCGCCCGACCACGAATAGGGGATCGGAAACCAGGTCTTTTCGACCCCTGCTCCAACATGAACGCGACAACTTAGAAGACCGAGAGCATACACGGCGTCTTGGGTTACCACGCAGAATTCAGCGACGGCGCAGTGGAAACTAGGCCTTTCCGACTGCGTCGACAGAACGACAATAGGCTTGCTCCTAGATTCCGCCAGGTAGCCACACCCGACATGTTCCGCAACGGGCTCCCGGGACAACACGCTATCGCGGGTCCAACATTGAGCCCTATGATTGCTATTGCGCGGACAGCAGTAGTAAAAGTCGAGGCGATGGGGCGCCTTCATCTAGTCCGCGCTCTCATCGATAGTTGCTGCGCCACCACGATAATTTCAGCGGACCTAGCTCGGGAATTGAGGCTGGAACAGACGCGAGTCGGAAATCAAACGGGTTGCGTCTTATGCCTTCGAGGAAAGCACGGCGATAATAACCGTATTCCGACCCACGCGACGGTTAAAACGAACTACCACCGCGTATCGCTAGCCAGCAACGTAGATCCTGCCGTCGCCACAGCATACCAGCACATTCGGTTGGCCGACCCACATTTCTATAGTTCGACGCCCATTCGCCAAGTCCTCGGCATTGACGTTTACGCCGTCGTAATCCTGCCGGGTATACTCCCAAATTCCTTTGGGCCTCTGCTAGCTCAGAGCACCATCTTCGGATGGGTGCTCTCTGGCGTTACCAGAGCATAAACATAAACAGATACATTTATATTTATAACTTTTCTGATTGAATGAATTTCTACATATAAATTTTTGAAATTTATTTTTATGAATCTTTCTTTTTCTCAATAAAAGTGCACTTGAAAATGTCCACGTATCTTCACTCTTATACTTTACATCTCTTCCCCTCAAGCAGCAACTTAGGTTCGAGGAGAACGCATGTGAAACGATGCGGGACGACGAACGAGGAATCTGGCTCCTCTCCAACGAAACCAGAGAAACACATTTTTTATGAATTTTTATAATATTTTGTTTGGACATGTATATAGTTGATCTGGTAGTTGCTGCATAAATGTTGGATGTTGCTTGCCGAAAGAGGGCCAGTATGTTTAGGCCTTCACCCTAAATATTTCTATATTTTTGCGACCCGCCCTAATGTTGGCATATGTGCATATGTACACACACATACGTGTGCACACGTACTAATATTAATTCGCGCCGTTAACTAAAGTTTCCCGCCGGACAATAAACCTTCGTTAAGTTTCCGCTTAATATCGGTTGTCCGGCGGTCCGATTTAAAATCCCGCAAGTCCTGTACTTCACTTCGGTTTAGAAGATCAACGCGAGCGCAGCAGCTACTAGGCCACTCCAGTCCAAAGGTATTTAAATATTTTGTTATACCAACATATATATTTATATATTGAAAATAAATTGACTCTGTATTGAATTAACACTAAAATACAATATCTTGGTTCTATTTATTTCTTTCTGCTAAATTTACACCGGAGCGTGATTCGCAAACGCCCCCGTGTAAACAGCCCATATAAAATATTATATCGAGTTTTATATAAAATTTAACTATATTATTATGAAATATTAATTCTTTTTAGTCATTAATACATTCTTTTTACAAAAATAGATGTAAACGTAACTATTTGATAAACATATATTTCCAAAATTTATAATATGAAATACTATCTACCAAAAAAACTAAAATTGGGTAACGCTACATCAAATTTTTACAAATGAGCAACTGTCAAAAACCGGCTTTTAATAAAAAGTTGTATATACGAAACTGCCTTCTTCTTTGTATCATGCGTTTACTATTTAAAATGTATGCGATGATAATGCCATACACATCATCAATGTTGCCATATTTCGCACTTAAGTAGAAACTCGTAAAATAATATGTTTTTATGAAATACTGAAAATTGGTTTTCGCGTTCTAACGCTTGAAGCGAAACTTTGCGCATACTCCTCCACTTTCCCTAGGCTTATCTATCTAAAAAAATATCAAAGCAGTAAATAAGGGAATTTTCTTATATGTATACGATTTTAAGGAATAAATGTTTTATTGAATACATTAAAATGCATACATGTTTTAAATAAATAAGATACATATACATACGTTTAGCATATTTGTCGTGCAATTTCGTAAGCAAAATTTAATAGAATAATCTTTTATGAACGTCTTCACTTTATTTCTTTTTAAGGGTAAAGAATGATCTGCGCTTTGGTTCATCCTTCTGTGAAGTCGCTGGTAATGTTTGGGATCTGCTTTCAGCAACGGTTGCTGACTCACTTTGGGCTTTAAGGGACGATACCCACAGCGTCATTTCATCATCATCATGTGCTTGCAATAAAAATTCGGCACCGCCAGAAAGTCTAATGCAAAAATATATTTGATAATTCAAACTCTATGACGAATCCATCTCTACTCACTTTATCCTTAACACATGCTTCTTTTTGGTATAGTCGGTCGCAATTTGAATACCTGCGCCCTGTAAATCATAACTCGGTTCTCCACGGAAAGTCAATTCAGGATTACTCTTATAACCCTTTTGATCTTTGAAGAACGACAAATGGCCAATTTTTGCGACAACGTACACCTACAAAATAAATTTAAGTGACAAGCTTCGTGTGAACTTACATTGACAAGCTTTACCTTATCCCAAGACCTATTTGAGGCTTTTTTCGTAGTTGACTCCCATTCATGTTTTCTTGTAAGGTAACCCTCTTGACCCTCGCCTGCAGATATAGTTGCATGCTCTGTATTGGAGAAAAGTTCATTTTAGTAATTAATACATATGTGCATATTAGTACATGTGCATGGAAATAGTCGTGCTCATGAAATTCAAAATGCTCTTATAGAAAGAGATCTAATTACACCTTTATATCTAAACTAGTAAACCTTCGAAGCTCCTTAAAGCCGTTTTAGCAGTATTGTCACTGAAAATGTCTTAAAGTTAAATTTTTATTTATCGTTTACCACCTCTTATAGGCGCCATAGACGGATCGTCTGACTCACGAGTTGAGTCATGCCAGAGTCATGTTGGTGTAACTAATACATATAGTCACTCACAGACGTATTAGTAATTTAGGTTTTTAACAACATCAAAATTAGTAGGGGTGCCCAAGAGGGGATTCGGGGATTTACTCGAGCGCGTGAGATTAACATATAGGGGATACCCTGCATCCTGATGAGTACCTCTGCCAAATCTAAGCCATCTATGTAGAGCCGCGCGCATTGGAGAGCTGATCAGAATAGTAAACAAAATTTATAGGTGGATTTGCTCGAGCGCGTCAGATTAAGAAATAGTTGGTTAATTACATGCTGAAAAGTGTGTATGATAATAGTTGCTCGGATAAAATAATAAGTGTTTACAATAATATGTGTTTGGTTGACTGTGCATCTCAGAAACGGAATTACTTTTTTAAACCGTCAGATTAAGAAAACCCCTCCAGATAATCGTCAGATTATGGAACAGGACGACCAGGGCATCGAGATGAACCTTCTGTATGAAAATCTGACGCGCTCGAGTAAATCCTAATGACCTTTTTTTTTTTTGCTACTTCAAGAAGACGCCACGAGCTTGCGTCACATCTGAACCGTCAGATTATTGAATGGGAGGTTAATTCGGGCCCATTTAACATCCCTTGTGAATATCTGACGCGCTCGAGTAAATTTTTTTGGTCGCCCATTTTTCACCCTTCCGTACGCCCACCCCCACCATGCAAACCGGCAGATTAGCATATTTCCGTCATAAGAAACCCGTTTGATTTATTCACTATCAATATCTGAGGCGCTCGAGTAAATCCATGTAACTGTTTTTTTTTTTAACATTTTTGGAAGCCTGTAGATCCTCCACCCACCGCTGTAAGGAAAAACATCACATGACCTTTTTTTCTTCCCATCATATAGTCTTCAAAATCCAATAGGTCAAAATGACGCTCGAGTAAATAAATCCCGATTTAGCATTCTAAATGTTTTCCATCACAAATCTTTTTCGTTATTTTTCATTTCAAATATAGCTTATTCTATAACAAAAACCATATACAAAATTCTTGAAAACTTCGTACAAAATTCATGAAAATCAATCAATCGCTGATTTTTTAGAATTTTTTTGTCCAGGATGTTGCACATTTTCTTCCATAAAAAATTGATTTCGTTCATGCCTTTATGGAAAAAAATGCGCAACACTTTCGACAAAAAAATTTTAAAACATCCGCGGTACTTTTAGCTTCTTGAAACTTGCACTTTATTATACTAGAATTGACTAAATTTGACCGGGCTAAAAAACTGCATACCGACAATTTTTCTAAAAATTATTATTAAAAAGTTTGAAATATTGTCGATTTTTTTAAGTTTGATTCAATTTATGAATTTTTTATAAAGTTTGCAAGGATGATTTATATGGTTTTTGTTATAGAGTGAGCTATATTTTAAATGAAAATTAACGAAAAAGATTTATGATGGAACATTTTGAATATGTATTGTGAAAAAACTAAATCACGAATACTTCTTTGAGTGACTGTATGTATTTATTTTCACTAACACATCCAAACCGACTTATAGCGATCTAAAAGGTAAAATCGTTTAGATCCCAATAATGGAATATTTTTTTTTTACTTGCACTATGATATTAATATGAGCATACACTAAAAGAAATTAGCTCGGATTCATCTATATAAAAATGTTTTAAATTTTTTAAATTCTAAAGAAATTTCCCCTTTCATTTGGTACCCATATTTTTATTCTACATTGCACTGAATTTTTTAAATAATTTTTGGAATTAATCATATCTTTGAAATTACAAAGTCCTTTAAAATAAATCCTGACGTCAGAGAGAAAAACTAAAAACGCAGCTTTACTATATTTGGCCCATGGATTCGCGAATATATTGATTTTTGTGTGCAAAATTGACAATTGCACGGTGTTATATTTATAAAAAAAAATTAAACATTAAATAAACATAATAAATATGGACAAAATTGCTCGAAATAAGGAGTTTCTTTACCTCTGCCACTAGTATTATGAAATTCTTTCAACCACAAAATACATTTGTTGACTCACATTTTTTTGCATCGAGCTTTATTCGACATACCTTAAGTTATTTTATCAGGTATGTACGCGCTAAAGTATTATTAAATGCGTATACACTTTATTACTGTCTTTTGTTTTGTTACTTATGAACTAATTTTCACTTTAAATAAAAAAGTAGATATATTTATTATTTATTTAATGGTGCAAGAGGTTCTCAAACAATATTAAAGACTTTTTTTCGATGCGTTCTCTGGTTGCTATTTTGGAGCTCAATAAAATCGCGATGATTTTTGAGACTTTTTTTGCTGACTGTTCTACGCTTTTTTTTCATATAAAAAAATTTCATATTTTTTTTCATATGAAAAAAAATTCGAAGGACATTCAGCAAAAAAATTCTCAAAAATTAACGCGAATTTTTAGACATTTGAAATTCGCACATTATTACATTAAAATTTAATGGGCTATAAAACTGCGCATCTGAATTCTTTTTAGAAATTCGTATTAAAAAGTTCGCGATTTTGCTGAACTTTGCAATTCTTCTTAATTTTCGAACACTGTTTCATTCTTGGATTTAAGTGGGGTTTGCTAAAATATGAGCTATATTTTAATACAAAATTAACAAAAAGATTTTAGCATGTAAAACATTGCGAATATTAACAAAAAAGAGCCGTATGCTGAATTTTGAAAGTAGCTGTACATAGATTACGAAATTCATAAAAAAAGTGAATAACAATAACTCTTGTAAAACTTCGAGTTTTGCAAAATTGCTCAAATTATATATTTTTTTCATGGTTGTAAACCGAATAAAGTGATTTGTGCGAAAAAATCCTGACCGTCCAATTTTGGCTGGTCCACTTGAGAGATTTTCACTCATATAAGAAAAACGAAGTAATGTATACATGCACAGTTTCGGTTCAAATCCGAAATAATGCATATGACAAAAACCGACTTAAAACCGAAATAATGCACATGACAAAAACCGAAAGAATCTCAGATATATAAATGAAACTCATTCATACATACTCAGGGAAAATAATAGCTTTAGATTGCCGTTATATAGGACAGAAGTGGATAAAATGAACATATTCTACAAAGGATTAAAGTGTTTTAACGAACTACCGTCACAAACAAGAAATTGTGAAAGCATTGCCAGTTTCAAGAGATCATTACTTGACCACTGTCGAACACTACCTATCAGATAGAGGCTCGGCATGGAAACAAATCCTTTCCATCCGGCCAGGTTGCTCTGGATCCAATCCACTCAGACAGCTTGCTGAATCTCCAAATCTTGACAGAGTCGAAACACCAATCCCCGAAGCACCGTCCTCCTACCCTATCAAACAGTGTTGTTCTGGATCTAGTCCATTCAGACAGGGTGTATAACATCGGAAATCCTGATCGAACCGAATCAATAATATGAGAAGTGAGGGTGCAGATTGGAAACTAGTCCTTTCCAACTGCCCAAACAACTGAAGCTACAATATGAGAAATAAAGGTGCAGATTTGAAACTAGTCCTTTCCAACTGCCCTAATAACTGAAGCAGCAATGTGAGAAGAAAGGTGCAGATTGGAAACTAGTGCTTTCCAACTGAAGCTACAATATGAGAAGTAAAGGTGCAGATTGGAAACTAGTGCTTTCCCACTGCTCTAACAACTGAAGCAGCAATATGAGAAGAAAGGTGCAGATTGGAAACGAGTGCTTTCCAACTGCCCTAACAACTGAGGCAATAATATGAGAAGTGAAGGTGCAGATTGGAAACTGGTTCTTTCCAACTGCCCTAACAACTGAAGCAATAATATGAGAAGGGATGGTGCAGATTGGAAACTAGTGATTTCCAACTGCCCTAACAATACGGCCTGGAACTTGCCTGTCTAGACCACTAGTCTAGTTTGCCTGCTCTGCCGTATGATTGGGAACTGCAATTGCGTTTTCTTGGAATTTCCGACCTTATACTCGATTATTCAAATAAACTGAAGTGGAAGGTCGGAACTTTTTGGAGGGGGTAATTGCATATTTTTATTCATGCGGCCAAATATAGACATATGTAATATAATATATATAGTTTTTGTATACATAATTTTATATTTAATTCATAACTTTAGCAATAAGAACATTACAACTCATATACGTATGTATGTACGAATATCATAGTTGTATTATTAAGTCATAAGACTGTAACAAATAAATAAATACAATAAAAATAAATAAAATAAAGAGTGCATACATGAAAACGAACTTCTTTCTGTGTAGCGCTTAGTGATTATGACCCTTACTAAGTAGAATCCTCCTTCCTTTGTTGCCGGGAAAGAGGGGCGGAAGTATGTTTGCGCATAACTTCTTTTTGCGTAGGCGGCCTTCGGTCGCGGTTAGGGAATATAACCCTTACTAAGTAGAATTCTCTTTTCTGTATTGCCGAAAAAGAGGGGCGGAAGTATGTTTGCGCAGAACTTCTTTTTGCCTAGGCGGCCTTCGGCCGCGCTTAGGGATTATTAACCCTTACTAAGTAAAATTCTCCTTTCTGTGTTGCCAGAAGAGAGGGACGGAGGTATTTTTGGGTAGGCGGCCTTCGGCCGCGCTAGGGATTATAACCGTTACTAAGTAGAAGTAATTTATATTAGAAAAAACGAATAATGTATATGTGAAAAACGAAGTATTGCATACATGCACAGTAGGCTGGGTCGATTTTGTATGGGGGAAAATATAAGGCATTCGACCGTATTGTAATAGTAATATTTTGATGTCTTAGGTCTAAGCCAGTTGTTATTGGCCAAGAAAGATTAATTTAAAACTTATCTTTAGCCCGCGCAATCGTATCAAAGTGTATGAATTTTGAAAATGAATCTTTGGCTAGTAATATCTATGGAATGCGTTAATTGTTATAAACAGGACGATATATCAAATTAAAGGCTATTAAATTTAGTACCTCACGTTCATTTATCATTTTTCAATAAGTCTACACGTTTTTAAGATATTAAGATAAAACTTACAAAAACTATAATTTTCCCTCATGAATTTTCAATTCTTCATTACTTCAGCAACCAAGTGAAAAATACAAAAAAGTGAGACGAGATTTATTTCAAACGTTTTAATATTTTCGGATGGTTATATAATATTAAAATGACCATGGACTTGGTAACACCGATTTGGTTAGTTTTCAAGATCGTGGTGAATGAATGTATTGTCAAAGATTAGGAATCGTTTGACAAGTTAATAGTATTTTCAAACATATAAGTATTTACATACATTAGCATAATACAATTAGGGTGAGAAACGCCCATTTTAAGTCCATTTATGTAGTTTTGAAAATTGGTTCGGAATGGTTTCATTAGTCGCCGAAGAAGCACATACTTCGCGGTTTCTAAATTTGCCGTTATATGAAAGTAGGGGATGTGCAATAAGTGTTTAGATATACATAAATATTTTAGTTAATTCCATTATGTGAAAAAGTGACTGTAGATGAATGCAATAGTCTTTAACATATTCTGGGATATCCTTTTGAGGACTCTCCGATTGGACGATATTGCTTGGCATTCAGCTTGAACGAAAAAAAGTCACTCACTGGCACACTTTTCTGTAATCCGGTTCTTTCATTTAAAGAATATTTATACAATTGAATAGAAATTTTTTTTTAAGAAAAAAACTGGAGATCCACTTCAGTTTTTCGATATAACTTTACTAAATGTTACTCGATCGGTACGTAATAATTACCAAATTTAAGTCGAGACTTACTGTTACTGATTTATGATAATAACATGATGAAAATCGTTCAGATTATAAACAAATTATTTAAAAAAAAAAAAAATGTTGAACAAAATTTTTGGTTATCTCACTATATTTGCAATTTTTATATTGTATGCATAAACATAAGTACATTAATTATTGTTTCTAGAAGTTGTACCTGTTCAGTGTTTCCATACTCATTTGCATAAACAATATTTTTCCACGATGATGGAAAATTATGGCTTTTCTATTAGAGTTGCCGAAATTGTTCCTAAATTTGCAAAAATTCGCAAACTATAGCTAATTTTCAAAAAAGATTAGAATATTTGGAACCAGCGACCTAAATGCACGCCAGAAATATTAATTCTGTTCTTTACATCTTTTGACTATAGGCCAGTGCAATTATCAAGAGAACAATTAAAATTTTATTGAAAACAGATAACTTTGAGATTAACGATAAGCTAAAGGGCTGCGAGAAATGATATTTGACATTATCATTTGCGTTACCGGATTCATTATCTAATAATATGCAACAAACCTTTTTGCTGAACCCAGAATTTTTAACAGAAATTGGTCTTATTTGACGAGTGTGCTGTGAGTCACTTCGCGTTCGATGCGCGGGCTCTTACAACTAAAATAAAACACTAATGTTTTGCAGGCTTGTTGTTGACTTCATGACAATATATTTTCACTATTACCAAGGGATTTGAGAAAAATTAGATTTTCGACCCGCCCTAATGCACAGTTTCTATTGAAAACCGAAATAATGCACATGTGAAAAACGAAGTATTGCATACATGCACAGTTTCGGTTAAAAACAGAAATAATGCATATGAAAAAAGCGAAGTAATGCATACATGCACAGTTTCGGTTGAAACCCGAAATAATGCATATGACAAAAACCGAAATAGAGCATACCTGCACAGTTTCGGTTTAACCGAAATAATGTCTAAATGTGCAGTTTCCATATGCGCAATCTTGGTGCCCCGAACGTACTTCTTCAAAGTTTTGGTATCGTCAAAGAAAAAGTAATAATTGTACAGTCAGTAATACCGCTGCAGATATCGACGTTGTTCAAAAACACATTTATGCCGAATCGAATTCTGCGTATTTTATGTCTGACGTGTCGGCATTTATCTCTTATGGTTTAAAAAATATATAACAAAATATTGTGAAAAATATGTTTTTTACATTTTTCGCAAAATGACTATAAAAGATATCGCAAATACGCATAATAGCTTTGTTGTAGCTGGATAAATTTGAAACATTATATATAACAAATGTGGGAAATGAAATTCTCTACATATTTGAATTTAAGCATTTTTTACGAAAAATGCAAAATTAGCTTGCAAATTGCAAAAACAAAAATCCAAACGTCTCCCGAACCACATGAAGCTCCTTCAATTCAACTGTAACGGGCTACAGAGCAAGATTGAGGAGATAACCGTCTTCATGTGTCGGCATGGTATATTAATAGCTGCGGTCCAAGAGACGAAGTTGCACAGCAATTCAACTTTGTTGAATTGCGCCGGGTACAACGTGCACCGTCGAGATCGCGAGCGAGATAATGGTGGTGGCTTAGCGTTCATCACGCACCACACCGTGCAGTATCGTCTTATCGAAGCAGGCATCGACCGCAGGGATACCACCCTAGAATGTCAGGGCATCGCTATCCGGTCAGGCGATGTCGAGCTCGAAATATTTAACATATACATACCCCCTGTCACCTGCTGCCCGGCAGGATATCACCCTGATATAGGTGCGCTCCTCAGAAGTGAAAACCGTATGGTAGTAGGTGACTTTAATGCGCACCACGATCTTTGGCACTCAAGCCTGTCAAACGATCGTAGGGGAACAGACTTGGCTGAGCAGATAGACGATTCGACATTCTGCACAATGAATGACGACGCACCCACCAGGATTATGGGTAACTGCAGTAGCTCGCCAGACATCACAATAGTCAGCGCTGGTCTGATAAACAGCATAACGTGGCGACCTATGCTGACTCTAGCATCAGACCATCTACCCATAGTCATCTCGATTGATAAACCAACCGCCTTTGCCTCCGCCAAACACCGGACCTATATCAACTTTTCTAAAGCTGATTGGAAAGGTTACGCGGAGTTTACCGAAAACACCTTCGCAGCGCTCCCCACACCAACCGACGTCCATCTCGGTGAACGTAAGTTCCGCAGGGCTATCACTGCTGCTGCAGCTCGCTTCATACCGGCAGGATGTATATCGGACCCACGTCCAAACTTCCCTGCCGAAGCGGCTGTCTTAGCCGATGAGCGTCAGGCCGATCCCGGAGAACCCCGTATCAGGGATCTCAACGCGGAGATTCGGCAACTTGTAAACGTACATAAGCGGAAGAAGTGGGAGGAGCATCTGAAGACATGTAATTTCACCTCTGGTGTGAGCAAGCTTTGGTCAACCGTGAGGTCATTGTCTAATCCGACGAAGCACGACGACAGAGTCGAAATTTCATTCGGCGACCATGCCTCGTCGGACCCGGAGCGATGCGCGAGCTATTTTAGCCGGCAGTTCATACTGCATCCTCCGGTGGACAAAGCCAAGCGTCGAGTGACCAGAAGGCTGCACAAACTGCCAACAACTGGTGCCCCCCTTGCTTTCACTTGCGGTGAAGTTCAGGTGGCCATCGGGAAGGCGAAACCCTCCAAAGCGAAGACACTCGAGGCCTTGCTACTCCCGTACTTCACAAACCACCTGACCCCAGCGAAGCATCAGCATGGTTTCCGTAAAGTGCACAGTACAACAACAGCACTTAACGCCATAAACACTCAGATAACTCGTGGCCTTAACCGTAACCGTCCCTGTGAGAGAACGATTCTAGTAGCGTTGGACTTGTCAAAGGCGTTTGACACCGTCTGCCATTCCACGCTACTAGAAGATATAGAGGCCTCCTCTCTCCCACAGAGGCTCAAACGGTGGTCGGCAAATTATCTGAGTGGTCGACATTCGTCGGTAATATTTAGAGACAAAACGAGTAAGCGGCGAAAAATAAAACAGGGGGTTCCTCAGGGTGGTGTCCTTTCCCCGCTACTGTTTAACTTTTACATTTCAAAGCTCCCTCAACCACCAGAGGGAGTCTCGATTGTCTCCTATGCCGACGATTGCTCGATCATGGCGACTGGGAATGGAATTGATGACCTGTGTTCGAAAGTAAACGGCTATCTCTCCGAACTTTCTCGCTTCTTCACTGCAAAGTGTCTAGCCATCTCCCCTACGAAATCCTCCGCGACCCTGTTCACAACCTGGACGATGGAGGTCAGGCTACCGCTGGGGATTCACGTCGATGACACACCAATTCCGACGGTGAATAACCCCAAAATACTCGGAGTAACATTCGACAGCCTGCTCTCCTTCTCTGCGCACTCAACCGCTATTGTCAATAAAATACAGAGCCGCAACAAGGTCCTCAAGTCGCTAGCCGGCAGTACTTGGGGCAAAGACAAAGAAACGTTGCTGGCAACATACAAGGCAATAGGCCGGCCGGTTTTGAACTACGCAGCGCCAGTGTGGTCGCCAGGGACTAGTAGGACGCAGTGGACGAAGCTACAGACGGTACAAAATACGGCACTTAGGACAGCGACGGGATGCCTCTTGATGTCGCCTGAACACCACCTGCACGGCGAGGCGCAAATGCTCCCTGTTAAGGAGCATAATATAATGCTCTGGAAGCAGTTCCTGATCGGGAGCCACAGAAGTGGCCACCCAAGCAGACAGCTGCTTGCAGAGGAGCCCTCGCCTAGGCACGTCAGGAGGCATCTATATGAACTGACGGACGAAGTCCAGAGGTTCATTAAGCAACCTCTGGACCCGACAGCTTACAGACAGGCCCTGAACGGCATTCACAGGGACTCAGTC
>NW_023458556.1:90259073-90298468 GCF_013731165.1 Rhagoletis pomonella | reverse complement strand
CAGAACAGTTTTTGGCAACATCGATACCAGAAGCAACAACAAAATACAGGCAAATGTTGTTTTTGCTCAAATGCTCTAAACCTGTTTGATAGGCCTTGAATTAAACAAAAAATGTGATATAATTCATATGAAGAAAGTAATATTCACAAAATATTTTTACTTATGAAAAGTCTAACAAAATATAGGAAAAGCATCGTCTTTAAAAACTGCTCCGCATATTGGACATAGCGCTTTTGTATGAATTTTTTCTGCATGCTTTTTAATATATGTTAAAAACATTGCGGGAAAACATTCAAATGTTTGCGTGGAACCATGTCGCAATAAACAGATGAAGTAATAAAACGGCTTTCTCGCTTTATTTTCTGACATTCGACTGCCTTATAGTCACATTTTATAGGCAAATTTTCAAATAAAGCAGTGGCACCTGGTAAATTCCACTATGGGTGGGATGCATGCAATAACACCATACACAACAATTCCCATTACTTGGACGACATTAAAAAGCAGTTTCAGAAGTGAACTAGTGTTATTTTATAATTTTTCCTTTTTCTAAACGGTTATAATGCCACCAGTACATAATTGCGAAAGTAGGGGAGGGGCGGGGACGCGAGCGCGACGTCGAAAGCGGCGCGGCGCAGGGTGGCGCGGGGTGGCGCCCGAACGCGGACCGCCGCGACGCCGGGCACTTTCAAAATTGTATACTTACAAATGCGTCCATTTAACTTGTTCATGTACTATTTTTTGTCAAATGTAACTGGGTGACTATTTTGCTTTATTACTCAAATTGTGAAGTATAAAAGTTGGTCTTATTGCTCAACGAGAAATGAAATAAAGCAAATTTGTGTTATTTCACATTCGATTGGGAAATAACACAAATTTGCGTTATTGCCGCTTGTGTTATTTCACCCCCCCATTTCTTCCATATGTTGGTGCGCATGATTATCCAAGTTGGCGTTTGCGAAATTTGTATGTGCTTACCATGCCAGCTTCGTGTATGCGTATGTATGCATGTATGTATGCACATAGGGGTGCTTTTAGTCTCGTTGGTATGTTAATTTGTGTGTACGTCTACCAGTATGTATGTAAGTATGTTTATATATTTACTTATGTGCAGTTGTAAGGTGTATGCTAGGGTGATGTCGAGTATGTTATTGTAGCGTAGGCGAGGCGAAGCTACGTTACAATGCTATGTATTTTCAACAGAAATTGTCAAAAAATGACAAAAACCGTGACAATGTAAAATTTTTTCGCAGTTTTTGCTAATTTTTTACAATAAAAAATTCTATTTTTAAAAAAAATTCTATATAACAAATGTGGGTATTTAAATTCTCTACATATTTGAATTTAACCATTTTTACGAAAAATGTAAAATAAGCCTGTAAATCGCAAACACCCCAAAAAACTTAAATCCAAGATGGCGGAATGTAGCCAATTGAAATTTAGGGGCAAGACTGTGGATCCATGATCTACGTGTCAAATAGAAGTAAACTGCATCAAAAAATTGCTGTTACAAATTTTTTTTTAAAGAAAAACTCTAATTTTACTTGGATATTAATAGTAAATTCTTTTGTCAAGCGTTATACAAGGACAGCATTAATATCACCGTTGACAGTTAAGTCTTAGGTGAATTTTTATATCAGAATAACATTTTTGCGAAAAGTGCAGATAGAGGGTATTGAATATAAGCCCTCGATATATCTTTCTATTCGAGACTAAAATTACCCTGGTATTCAGTAAGCAGTCTCACCTCTCTAGTCTCAAAAAGCTAAATTAGGAGGAAAAGATAATTGCTTTCTATTTTATTTTAAAGAACGCCAAAATTAAGCGAGGAAATATTTGTTTAACAAGAATTTCATTAGGAAATAAACCTAAATAAGTGGTTTAGTATCATAAAAATTCAATGAAAAAAATCTTGTTTAACATCATTATTATTTCTTGATGAAAATAAAATATTCCACCAACATTTCTAGCAGTTTAAAAATAAATAAAATAAAAAACAAAAATAAAATAAAACACAAAAACAAAAAAAAAACAAGTAAATAAAAAAGAAGAAAAAAATCTGCCCGAGGACTCGACTCGAATCTCTCAAGTGACACTCCAGCGTTCTGATCACTCGGCCAGCGCGACTGTTGGACCACCGCGAGCAACATGGCATACATACATACATACATGCTATCAGTTGACTGTCTCTGTTTGTTTTCACCACAAATTTTTGGTGAAATTTTTGTGACTCTCTGGCTGTGTTTCATGACATACTCGCTTTATACCACGTACATTTTCGTAGTATAGGAACCAGCTTTAAACCACTTTGTACGATGATATAAGGCCTGTTCGAGCCACGTAATAAATGCGGCAATACTGCAACACTGATGAAAATTTGCAATACTATTGCAACTTCCCAATTGATAAAACGTTGCGAGAAATTCACACCGAACGTGATACTTTAATAATTCGCGCAACACTGCGGTTGTGATTGCATCTCGAACAAGCCCATAATTGTGGTTTACAACGACAGACATGTAGTATACAATGCTAATACAGCATATAAACCATATGTCTGTCAGAGCTATTAAGAGATATCAGGTGATTGAATTGATGGACGTAAAGACAAGATTGTTAAAATATTTTAAATGGCACTAGAAGAAAAATTCAAATGCATACTACATAACAAATGCACGTGTTTACAGAATATGTTATTTTTTATTATATTATATTAAAAAGAAAACTTATTGTTACTCATACATATTTCCAGTAAATCCGAGGATCTAAAAGTTTTTTAACCGCAACTCGAAGAAATTAACAGCAAACCCACAGCGCGCAGATTTTTCCCCCGGTGGCTCCTAGACCGGACATTTTGCAAGCCTAACCGTGAGGTTTATTTTTACCTTACTTAGGGCCGGTTACTCAATGTCTGGTTAACGCTAATCTCCCGTTAAACATAGTTATCGACGTTACCGACTCCCTGATGTATGCATGGAGTCGAAGACGTCGATAACGATGTTTAACCGCAGATTAGTGTTAACCAGACATTGAGTAACCGGCCCTTAGTTATGTACATATATATACTTCATAATAAATATGTGTATGAAAATAAGTGATGTATAAAAATTCACGTCATTTACTCCGAAGGCTTTATTAAAACTATTAACTATGCGTTTTTTGCAATTTTTCCGGTTTTTCGCAATTTACTCGAAATTTTGAGGGTGTAGAAGTCAAACGGACCTCAGATTCGGGTTCAGCGGGTAGAATTACTTGTCGGTAGGTGGGTCTGGTTAAAATCACACACCACTTGTGCTATGTATAATATGTACTTAAATACGTATATACCAGCTATTATTCTGATCTTTTTGTTTACCTGGAAATCTTATTTTAAGTATAACCAGCAAAAAAATTATTTACTGTCGGCAAACGCCGTTTTTTTAAATGGTAGGAAGGAAGCCATTTTGGTAGGTTTTTGAATCAGCCCTTGGTAGGAAACTAAGTTTTTCAGTGGTAACCCTGATGAGAACCATCATTACTGCCACAGCAATAACAATAACAACAAAAACAACATTAAAAACAACCAACTTAAAAAACAGCCAATATTCGTTTATTTTGTTTATTTCTAAAATTGAGTTTCAAACCTCTGTTTTTTGGTCACTTCAAGTGCTGTAAAAGTCACATCGGTATATTCACTCGGACTCATCGCTCATGGAAGTTTTTTCAATGGTTGATTCATTTTCGCACAATTCCGTACATACGCACATTGAGGAACATCTCAGACCTGCCCTATTACAGCCGCATCTTGCATCACAATTCGTAGTGCATTTGCCGCAAATAAATCTTGGTAAAACGTCAGGCGCAGCAACAGCGTGGGCGCAAATCCCTGCCCTCTTTTCCACCCCAAGTTCGCGGATCGTTAGAATTACCTAAAAATTTTTCAATTTGTAGGTAGGCCCGGAAAGCGTGCTGTTTGGAAGCAGCAAAAGTCGGAGGCAGTTTTTTAAATCAAGTTTGTTCATGAAGCAACTGACTTGAAACGTTCGTATCTCATTAGGTTCATGTTACTTTTCTCTTTTTTTGTTGGGTAGACTGCAGGAAAAATATTTTCACTTATTTTCGTCAATATTTCTTGGCTTTCATCAGGTTCCATAAAATTCCTAGTTTCTGTCAGCAGCTTAGTATTCGATTTCAGGGAGAAATTATTACTATTTTTGTAATATGGGCGAACCCGATAAATAGTCAACCAAACTCGCAAAAAATGCATGCAATTCAAATTCTCTCATTTTTGTGTCAAAAATGGCATAGGACAACATATTTTTATTTCATATTTATTTTCACATTTATTTGCAAAATCTGATTTGTCCCACTTACTTCTTGAAACAAAGTTCTAAATAGCATTGGTTTTAAGTACTATATCTTTTAATAAAATACAATAATATCGCTTTAAAAAAATAAATTTTTTCAACGGAAAAAGAGGAACGTCCGTAACGTAACGTCCCGAAAGCATATATACAATTGTTTTGATGTTAATCCAACCTTTAGTTTTCTTTTATATCACATTTTGCAAACTTCATTATCTTATCTTCAAAGTATTTTTGTAGGTTGTGCTCTCCATGCATGACAATTTACGCAAATCCGTTGACTTTGATGGTCATATCAAAATCGCTTCCTTTTTCAGTAACGTCCGAACATAAATTTCGAAGGGAAATACACCGACATTAATTCAAATTCAAATTTCCATTATTTTGATCTCATAAGTACTGCAATAAACCTTCCCTTACACCATAAAAATTTTTTAACTTATAGTATTTTTGCCGGCAAAAAAGTTAAGATAAACGTCCGAACGTAACGTCCGCAACAATAGGATTTGCCCATATCCGAATGTGGACGAAGTAGTGTCGCATCCACTCAAAGCGTGTAGGAAGAGCAAATTTCCAGATACCTCAGGTCCATGTTTGAACAAACTTGGAACGCAATTATTATCAGATTTTCTACCTTTGCCGGTTTTTTTCAAAAAAGCATTCGAGATGGTAGAGTTTCTTCCCGTCAAAATTGCAAGATCAGAATCTTCGACTACAATGTAAGCATTCGAAAAATGTGAAGAGCGGACTAAGGCCACCTCAACAATGGCTGTTGATGGTTGTTGACCCCGAAACTTGTAAATAAGACCACAGCTCTGGTGAACGCATTGCACTTACATCGCTTTGCAGTCTTTTCGCAGGTTTTGTACCAGAACTTGCAATTTCAGGCGAGTAACCGTCAAAAATTAGACGTATTTTTCAGAATAACGACTCTAGCAGAATTTGTGAGTAAATATCAATTCAATCAATTTCAGAAATAAAAAAATAAAAGAATATTGGCTATATTTTTAATTTTGTTGTACTCAGTCCCAATTTCAGATGGCCTGCTTAAGTAGAGATTGTTGATTAATTTCCACTATTCATTTTCAGATCATACATTTAATCTGCACTTAAATGGCCAATATCGGCTATTTAAACATGAGATATGCAACCCTGTGTTTGTACCAAACAACCAAGAATGATTGGTAGGTTGTTTAATCAATCCCAACAAATCCCACAAAAAAAAACAATCAGCTCTTCAGCACAAAATGTAAACAAACAAGCAAATGCAACAACAATTTCAAGGAACAAGCAACAATGCTGCCAATTGTTTGGCATATTTAAAAAAGGCTATCTGAAACCCAACGAAAGCTAAATGGCATTCAAACAACAATCCACAATTAAACTTAAGTGCGTTTAAATAATAATAATAATAATAATAATAGATTGGCGCTTACACATATGTTAGTGTTTGGCCGAGCCTCTCCTCCGACTTGTGGCGTGCGCCTTGATGTTGTCACACAAATCGGAGGGACCTACAGTTTTACGCCGACTCCGAACGGCGATTGTATTTTTATGAGAAGCTGTTTTTCATGGCAGAAATACACTCGGAGGTTTGCCATTGCCTGCCGAGGGACGACCGCTGTTAAGAAAAAACCTTTTTTCTATATTTTTTGCGATGTTGCTTTGACCAGGGCTAGAACCCAGGTGCTGCGGAGTGGAAGCGCGCACTGCTTACCACTACACCACAGCGGCCGACAGTGCCGTTTAAATATTCATTTGAAATTGGCGCTTTATGTTGTTGTTGCAGTAATTATGGTTCTCATTTGTCATTCGCATCTGCAATACATGATTGATACAAATTTTCATCGCCAGTAATATTGCGGCCGGGCAATATGAATTTCGAACGTCTCTGCTTCCGATCATTACACAATTGTTGAAACGATTGAGGTCCCCCTGCTAGAGTCCGACCGATTCCAATTTTTTTTCAGGTACCGATGCCGATGCCGATTAATCGGCTTATGGGGAAAGAATCGGCCGATGCCGATGCCGATTCCATAAAAAAATTACAAATAAATCTATTAATTCATAAAATCAGTTAATTTAACGGAGTTAACAAAACAAAATAAAACAGTTAATTGAATTAATTGTCTTGTTATGCAACATTACATACACAGGTATGTACATACATATGTATGTGTAAAAATATATGTACATATATAAGCAAGAAATATTTAGGAGCATAAAATTTAATTTCGTTTTGTACTAAAATACACCCTTTTGCACTCAATGCATAAGAACTTGTATGCTAGGTATGTATGTACATTAGACTGCATCACCAAAAAAAGTTGCGGTTTTTCCGCCGGGATTACAAAATTTATTATATTTTAAGACGTCCACCAAAATATTTCGGGAAAATATTACTATTTAAGCGAGGTGGACCGTTTTGAAAATACCTCCTAAATGGAGTTTTTTATGAATAAAAATAGTTTCTTAAAGAACTTTTTGAAAAAAGTCCCCTCAGATGAAAAAACAGATTAGGCCTAAAAAATCTTCATAAAAATATTTAAAAATCATTTCAACGGAATCATAATAATGAAATTTTTGATGCTGTTTTTTTTAGTTTTTTCATAGGTTGATTTACGAAAAACTTAAATAACTAGGCCAACTATTTTTATTTATGTGCAAAAAAAAAGGTCATTATTCGTGCCCCAATTTTTTTTTTTCAAATACCAACACATCTTAATTCAACTTTGAATGATGTTCGTTCATCCTACCTTTCTCTTTCATCCTTTGAATGAGCTTATTAGCAAAGAAATAAAAAGGGTGAGAAAATACCTTTCCAATGATACCTCACAAGTCTAAATCGGAAGAGTTTAGGTTCAGTGTATTCAAGTTTTTCTTATACCAATCTTTGAAAAATGTTAAAAAACAGCATCAAAAATCTCATAATTACGATTCCGTTAAATTTTTTTTTTTAATATTTTTATGTAAATTTTTTAAGCTTAAACCGTTTTGTCATTTGAGGGGATTTTTTCAAAAAAC
Organism: Rhagoletis pomonella; assembly: GCF_013731165.1. NCBI lineage: Eukaryota > Metazoa > Arthropoda > Insecta > Diptera > Tephritidae > Rhagoletis > Rhagoletis pomonella. The sequence continues at coordinate 90,291,101 of NW_023458556.1, read as the reverse complement.
ATCTTTAACAAATAATTTTTATTCCTAAAAAACTCCATTTTTTCTTAATATTTTTCCGAAATATTTTGGTGGACGTCTTAAAATATAATAGATTTTATAATTCCAATCGAAAAACAGTACCGATTTTTTTTTGTATGGGGAGTGATGCAATCTAATGTACATACATATAATGGTCCATAATAAAAGAATTGCGATATTTTGACCGGTCGTGGCATTTGGCATTAGTCTTTTATTTATTTAATGTTTATTATTTTTTTTATAAAAGTCTAGCTGGTATACAACAAATAACATATAAATTCAGATTTGTACAAAAATTAGAAAAATTCTGCTTCTTGTCACCAAAATTTCAAACTTTTTACTCAGAATTTTGGTATGCAGTTTTGTAGACCATTTGATTCAAGTATAATGAAGTGAAGCTTCAAACTGCTATAAAATCCCGTTAATTTTTGGAATGTTTTTTTTTTTTGCTGGCAGTGTCCTCCATATAAAAGAAAATTGTCGAACATACTTTTGTAAAAAGTAAAAAAAAAAAAATTATCGTGAGCTGTCTGCAAATGTTTTTTGATGTTGGCTGTTGTCTATCGCTTCACCTGAACATATGAAGAGAAATTCCAAATAATCGGCAAAGAAGCAAAGAATTAGGTGCATTACGAAGCTTTCCCTATTCTCTATGGAAATCGCTAAGAAACTTTAAACCTCCAGTGGGTACAGAAATGCCAATTAGGGACCAAGTGGTACCTGGGCTAGTAGTGACCAAGAGAAAGCCGAGTATTTTTCAAATTATTTAAAGAATGTTTTTCAGCCAAACTGTCCAACGAACAACTTCAGGCTGCCACCAATAACGCAAACTAGTAGTGCCAGTTACCGTCCAAATTCGACAGTTTTTTAGGTTTAGGACCCTTTAGGGATATTTTATATTTTTATTATACTTTTTAGGGATATAATATAAGGCACACAATTACTCAAAAGAAAATCTCCTCCTTTGGAACTAAAACATGACTAAACATTTTTATTTAAATTTATTTCATATATTAATAGCGCTAAAGTTTAACAGGCAAACTTATCTATATAACCAATATTTTTTATAAAAATCCCTTTGGTCGTCAAACAAATGACTTTGGTCTGAAGGATCCAAAATTTAGAACTGCAATCTGTCAAATGAACGAAGTCTACTGGCAGAAGCATACAATTGTCCGTGAGAAAATACAGGTCATACAAAAAGCGTGAATGATTGGAAACTATGTACGCTGGAACAAAAACCGCAAAGAGTGGCAAATAGGACAAATGAATGCATTGGATAAATATTCGCAAGCCAATCGAAATGCCAGTTAAGACTTCACAATCTAAAGAGTTTGTATGTTTATGTTGCGTATAAGTAATTCAATACAGGGGGCTCTCATATTATGCGTCAAAGTAGGGCTGGGAGTTTCATCCGGATTTATCAACTATCCGGATAAACCGAATATTCGAATATTCGGAGAACTTAACGAAAAATCTGGATATACCCGAAGCTAAAATTCGGATATCCGAATATCCGGATTTTTCCTTAGGTCTCCGGGTATCAGATATTAATGAAATGCATTTATTTGCCCTAAATTAATAAAATGAGTCCATTTTCCTGCGGCCACTCTTATGGCCAGTTTTTATTTCATCAAAACGATATTTTCATTTCCCAATACTAGGCGCTCATACACGTGAAGTAAGAAGTTTTCTATATCTACGCACAAAATATTTTGTATAAATTTTTAAATTTCCAAAATTCTACTTTGTGAATTTTAAAGGCTCCTAGAAAGGAAATAGAAAGTTCTAAAAACAAATTTATGCGTATTGAAAACTTGCTACTTCGTATTTATGAGCGCCTGTGAAATGAAAATATCGTTTCGTTAAAATAAAAAAAAGATATAAAATTGATTAAAATTGAGAATTTCTTCCTGGCTTTAAAATATCATGGACTGAGTAATGAAAGCTGCTATGATACTTTTGTTCATAGTGAATGCTTTACCAAATTCTCTTAATTTTTTTGGATATCCGAAAATACGAATACTAACCGAATTGCACAAACGAATATTAACCGGATATCCATACTATGCGGATTTTATCCGTGTCAACGGATAATCCGCCTGGATATCCGGATATTCGATTATGCGGATAGACACAGCCCTACGTCAAAGTCAAATGGTGCAATAGGAGAAATTAGGATGACCATGGGAACCATGGGATATTACATACATACATATGTATCTAGATAGCTCGACAAAGTTTAAAATTTGTTTATAAATTTAGATAACTCGATACATTTCAGTAAGTCGAAAAATTCCCACATCGATAAATATAAATCAGGGACCGAAAATAATGATTATTTCAAAATTTTCAATGAAAAAAATCAAAAGGTTCAAAATAGCGTAGAACAATTTCGAGTATATTAATGTGCATGTTTTTTCATGCTCTGTATGAATCTCTTACGATTTCAAAATGTTTGAGCGATATCTATAAAAATTATAACTAAGAATTACATTTCGATTTTAAATTAATCGCTCAAAAAAAATCATATATCGAGTTATATTTTTTTGATCAAAAATAAAACTCATTTTCGAGTGTTATTTTTTGCTCTGAAGTAGGGATGTGCGATTAATTGATTACTCAAAATTTTAATTAATCATAAAGTAAATAACTCAATTATTCGATTAATTGGAAATTATGATTACTCAAAAGTTCAGTTACTCGAGTAATCAAGATTTTTGATTAACCAAAAAAAAGAAATATTTGAGTAATTTGCTTTATGATTAATCAACATTTCGAGTAAAATGAGTAATCAACATTTCAACTTTTTACATATGTATAAAGTAGTTAAAGTTTATTGATACTTTGCAAACAACGTTTCTGTTTTCAAAAATTAAAACGAAAAATTTGTTTCATATACAGAATGTAAAAGAGAAAATAAGCATTTTCCAAAGCAAACTCTTTTACAGGCTAACCTAATATTCACGCACGCCGCCAATTTATTGTCAATAATTTCTCATGCACATGCAACTTGTATGAGATCAACCGAAATTGAACGGCGTACGTATGAAGCTAACTCAATTTCCAATTTTTGTTCTGCGTGACATTTTGATTTGACGTTTCGCTCAATGAAATCAAATGCAAACGCATGCAATTCAATTTCGGGTGACGCAAATAAACAAATTCGACGGCATGCGTACCAAAACGCAAGCCGCGAATATTAGGTTAGCCTGTTAACGACCAAAATTTTTTTTTTGAGTAATCATATTTCAAGTAACTCGATTAATCATCGTTCTGAGTAATCAAAATCTTGATTACTCGAGTAATTGATTAACCGAATAATTGATTAACCAACTTGCTCGAGTAATCGAATAATCGCACAGCCCTACTCTGAAGTAATAATTATTTTGTGAGTTGTTTTCTTTTTGATCAAAAATGATCATTATAATGTGAGTTTTATATTTTTGATCAGAAATAATCATTATTTTTTTAAGTTTTATTTTTTTCATCTTTGAGTTTTATTATTTTGATCGGAAATAAAACTCATTTCTTGAGCGTTATTTTTTCTCTCAGAAATAAAAATTAACTTTTGAGTTTTATTTTTTTTGGCAGATCAAAAAACTCAAAACGCCTCACATCACCTAAACTCAACTCACCACACCTCAACTCACCTCACCTCTACTCGTCTCAACTCACCCTAACTCTCCTCACCTCACCTCACCACACCTCAATTCACCCCAACTAAACTCAACTACCTTACCTCAAGTCACCTCAACTCACGTCAGCTCAGTTCAGTGAAGCAAATCACAAATACATTTTATTTCTGAACTGATCAGCGCGTATTTGCAAGCAGAGCACTGAAGAAAATATACACAATACGCAAACTGATTCGCTGCTAGCGCAGCACACATACATATGTGTTTACATTTGTACGAGCATATGTACATATCAGGGATTTTACGACCCTGCAAAAATTTTAGGACCAGGTGGTCCACTGGGTCGTAGTTTTAAAGTATGAGCACAAGGACCAGGTTGCATACTAGTAACTTGTTATGCTGACCTGGACCACTTCAAACGTAAAAAACTGATATATGTGTTGAACACCACTTCTTCGTGGCCGATCGGCAATATGATTCGGTTGCCGAATGTGCCATGGTTCAAAAGGAGTAGTTGTCTAGGTGGTCCCATGTTACGCAGTGGTGGACCAAAAGTGGTCCCATGTTATGCAGCGTTGGACCAGAGGTGGTCAGGTCCAATGACATCGCAATGTTAATGTAACCATATTTTCTCCATATATTTGGACCATTTTGGTTACAAGGTAGTGTGGTCCTGTACTAGTACTTAACCTAGTCCCACTTTTTGCAGGGGAATATTTGCATTTTCCGCGAATGTGTACATGATATTGTTGAATTGGCTCTAAGTCTGCCTAACCTGGATGGTGACAATAAGCGCCGTTTAGCTTTAGGTGCCAAACGTTGAGTAGTGCAACAAGCAACATTTGTGAGCTTTCAAAAAGTTCTGCTAACAACCTTTTAAGCAACCTAACAGGATTCCTCAAGCGAAAGCGAGGGCTCGGATTTAAGATGAGGGTTCATTAAAAAATGCGATACTAAAGTCCAATTGAAAGTCTTAAAGAAAAACAAGCCCCTCCCGCTTGGTGGAAAACTAAACTCAAATACGACAAATTGACTTGCAAATATTTGAACACTCTACCCGCTAGCAATCCGAGTGAGTAAATGCTTTATATGTACATATGAATATGAGCAAACATTAAAGATGAATTAAAGACATACTCGTATTTTAATTTTCTTTTCAAAGGTCCCAAGACAGCAAAATAATGGCAAGGGCGAAGCCGACACATCGGAAGATATTTCTTTATCACCGTCTATTGAAACTTCGGATGTAATTTGGCCGAAAACTCAGTCGCAAAGTTCAACTTCTTTGCTTGGAAACCTTCTCAATTCAATTGAAGTGTCTCCATCGGATGAAGAGTCCGACGATCAGCCTGAAGATAGAGATTTTAAGAAGGCTATTAATGAAGTTGAATGTTATGCACCAAGACAATTGGATTTAGATGTTCCTATAATGGAGTATTGAAAAAAAAAAAAACAATATACCCATCCGTATCTGTGGTCGCTGGCAAAAGTGGTTCACAGTACTCCAGCGACACAAGTCAGTGTGGAGTGCTCTTTTTCGGCGCTAAAACTAGTTTTAAGTGACTTAAGACGAAATTTATCACCCGGAATTTTGGAAAAAATTTTATTTTTAAAAACATTTGTGCGCCGTGCTTCTGAAGTTAAAGTTCTCTTGATTAATTTTAATCAAAATAATCCTGACAGTTGCATGTTTCGAACTTAACATAACATAACTAACAAGTTGAGTGGGGTTCACGAACTTAGCTTCCGCGAAACCGTGGCATGAGTTCCATGAGATGAGTTAGGTGTGGTGAGTTGAGGCGAGTTGCGTTAAGATGAGTTGAGGTGTGGTGAGTTGAGTTTAGGTGAAGTGAGGCGTTTTGAGTTTTTCGATCTGCCAAAAAAAAATACAACTCAAAAGTAAATTTTTATTTCTGAGCGAAAAAATAACGCTCGAGAAATGAGTTTTATTTTCGATCAAAATAATAAAACTCACAGAATAATCATTATTTTTGATGGAAAAAATAAAACTCAAAAAATAATGATTATTTCTGATCAAAAATATAAATCTCATAATATGATTATTTTTGATCAAAAAGAAAACTCACAAAATAATTATTACTTCAGAGCAAAAAAATAACGGTCGAAAAATGAGTTTTATTTTTGACCAAAAAAATATATCTCAATAAATGATTGTATTTTCTGAGCAATACAATAAAACTCAAAATGTGATTATTATGATTGATCGCAAGTATTAGAATCTCACAATAATGATTAAAAGTTAATTTTTATTTTTTTGATAAAACTCAAGATGATTACGGGTCCCTGCTATAAATTCCGATAAACATCGATAAATGTAGATAACTGCGCGTTTCCAGAATTTAATAAATTTCGAAACTAAAAAATTTGCATATCTCGAAATATGTATATCGATAACGCGATTTTGATAGTTCCATAACTCGATACAACTCGAAAAATAGTGATAACTTCATAAATTCATGTAATTCTAGAAATTTTGATAACCCGAGATATTTTGACACACAACGAAAATTGTTATTGTCATAACTATGTTTATTTTATTTTATATTTTAAATCTTACTCTTTCATGAAAAACCCATTTTGTAAACTTGGCATAACATATAATAAAATAAATATACTATTACTACTACTACTACTATTTTGCAAAATTCAAAAACTTCGATTTTATAAACCGACAAATTTCGATAGCTACTAAAACATTTCGATAAATCAAAATATATCGATAACTCGATAATTTGAAAGAACTTGAAACATCACAACTCTATAAATGTTGATAATTCGATAAATATTGATTGTTATATCGAAAATAATTTTATCGTAAGCGACAAAAGGCAAATTTTACAGGAGGCGGTTTCTTTTATTTCATCCTTAAACGGTGTAATATTTTATTTGGGTTTAAATGGACAACAGGGTTTATTAACAGCTGGCTTTTGGATAGGACTGTTAATTTTTTTAATATCTTAATATTTAAAGGTATAATGGTACTTACGATACTTTTCGTGAACATGCTGAGAGGCAACGTTTCAAGGTATTAGCGGTTACGATAGTTTTTATGTTGTGTATTCTAGCCATTTAAACAAAAAGGAGTGCGGATACTTTAAGGATTGTTTCAAAAACGAAATTTGAAGTCAATTAAACACACGTACTACCACTCAGCAGAATAAACTCAACATGATTTTCAACATTAACTGATTCGTGCATCTAATAGATTGTCCACAAGTGGTTTTTGTAAATGCAGCATTAAAAAGCCAGTTCAATTTTCAAACAAACAGAAAGAAAAACAACGACATTGGTAGCCGCTATTTGATAGTTTTTGACTAGAACAACTTTACAAATAAAAACTAAAAATTTCTGAAGCAAAATATAAGGATATGTGCAACCTCTGTGAGAAAGGTGTAATTCCTGAGAGATACCATAACGAGTACATGCAAATGAACAGCAGCAAAACTGTTCGTGGTAGTACTTTAGCAGAAACTGACAATGAAGATACAACTTTTTTCAGTGACTAATAACATTATTTATTTATGTACTTACTTTTCAAGTGAAGGGTTTTTAATGTGAACAATGCTGCTAGCAAGACTTTAAATAAGCAGTTCGTTTGTTAAAAGGTCGTATTTTTGCTTAAATTGCTTGACTGCGACAATTTGTATGCAATTGCATTAAATGAGGTATCAATTAATTCGAAAATAAATGTACTTTTGGAGGAATACTACACAATTGGCAACTTTCATGGACATTTTTGAAATCATCGATGGTCAAAGTTGAATTTTAAATTCAATAAATTTTACCTCAAGAAAACTCCCAACAAGCTACGTCTAACAATATATTGGAATACATCATTTTAAAGGTCTACAAACCCACTTTTCTAAACATGTTTGATTTTTAAAATCGGATAAAAATAGTCAAGCTGTTAATAGATAAGTGCATCAAGTTCGAACATATCGGTTATTTTTAAATTAAATAAAAACGAAGTTTTCAGAAACTATAAGAAATCTATTTTCATGTTGTACTCGACCCTACCTACAACCTACACCAAGTTTTGTTTCGGGTGTATTTCGGGATTTTTTTTTGTAGCACCGTGGTATTCATTCAGTCAAACAAATATACGCTAGTCACCTGTCAAAACGTGCATTGGAAAGACCGCTAGCAGTCCCACCTGATACGTTTAGTGAAAAAAGTTTTGAAGATTTATGATTGCGTTCATGAAATGAGAAATTTTCCTCTAACAACTTTTCAATTAAATTAAAATGCGAAATTTTCGATTTATTCAGTACTATACATTAATTATTAAAAACAAATATTTGTAAGTATTGTTACAAATGTAGTTACTCAAATTCAATCCACTTTAACGTGTTTTTTGGCCAATCCGGGAGCTAGCGACAGTAAAAATGTGCCAATTTTATCGTCAAAGATAACATATCGGGGACTTAAATTTACTGCTGTAGATTAACAAACAACGACACTTACATCGCACCGTGAGACCTTTCGGTGTCAGGAGCAGTAGCGTTATGTAATAAATAATTGAAAAATAACCTTATTTTATCGTCGTTGGCCTTTTGTGTGGTTATCAATTGACACTGGACGAAGTTAAAAAATGATCACTTACACTTATTTACCGGGACAATGTACCGCTTACAGGCGCGCAAAAATATCAAACTTTTTGAGAAAATTTACCTACGACATCGCACTTGAAATTTATCATGGACATAGAGCGGCCGCTGTGGTGTAGTGGTAAGCAGTGCGCGCTTCCACTCCGCAGCACCTGGGTTCAAACCCTGATCAAAGCAACATCGCAAAAAATATAGAAAAAAAGGTTTTTTCTTAACAGCGGTCGTCCCTCGGCAGGCAATGGCAAACCTCCGAGTGTATTTCTGCCATGAAAAACAGCTTCTCATAAAAATACAATCGCCGTTCGGAGTCGGCGTAAAACTGTAGGTCCCTCCGCTTTGTGTGACAACATCAAGGCGCACGCCACAAACCGGAGGAGAAGCTCGGCCAAAGACTAACATATGTGTAAGCGCCAATCTATTATTATTATTATTATAGAGCAACGCATTATACATGTAAAAATAATGTGCTTGCATCGCATCCGCGGGACAAACCTATTGTAAGTGATCGGAAAATTACAAAGTCGTTTCACATTAACAGGCAGAACCTTGAACTCTCATTCTGTACTACATCTTGTTCATTGTAGCACACTTTGAAAATACATAGGTTGTTAACAAGATACACTGCAATAGTGGAATTCGCGCTTCTCTATATCCGTTGTATATTGCATAAGTGTAACTGGATGAGCGTGTGATTGTTATTGCAAGAGTACTTATTGTACCACTAGCAACAATAAATCGCTCCCCAGTAGAATTCGTATGCATAGTTGTAGTAACATTGAACCACTAGATGCATTTAGAAGTTTTCTGGCAGCATTTTCATTTAATTTCGCGAATAAAAGCGTTGAATGTACTAAACGTGCCCTCGACGTGAGTTGATACAAGTGGCGCCCAATTTAAATATGGAACGTTTAAAACTTTCATATTATCAGGAATAAGGGCTTTTTCCTCGCCCATAACAATTTTATCCACACCCCGTTTTGTCTGCAAGCCTACATTAGCTGAGAAAACGGCTTTGAAATTTTCCAGCACCAATTTTGTAATAGGTCCCTGCGCTTCTATAAGCCGCTTCTCACTGTAATCAAAAATAAATTTTGTGTTCGTTTATTAAAATGTCATACTCATGTAACGCAAAAAAGCCACATTCTCCTGAAAACCATATGGTTGCTGAACACCTTAAAGGTGTCCTTACACGATATGTATTTGCATGTGTACATACCACTTTTTACATATGGAAATACCAACATATCGTGTAAAGGCAAATTAGATTTGTTTCTGTACAGAGCAGATGCAAGTACATACGAAATAGAAATGTTTCTATTTTCATCTGACACACAGATAGAATCATCTGAGTTTAGTTTATTTCGTTTTCAAAAAACGTATTTTTAAATAGTTAAATAAAGACTGAATTTGACAGAGATACGCAATTACATATGTAATGAAAATGTCACATTTACAGATGCAAATACATATCGTATAAGAACACCTTTAAAACGAATATATTAGCCAATGAGGGAGCTAGACAAGGGCAAGAAGGCAAAAACATGCCCTTTTGCAGGGTTGAGTGTAACATCAAACATACGAAACCAAATCACCATTAACGTTTGCTTATACCATGTTCTGACCGACAACGAAAACACTTTGAAAACGAGTTTTGGGATTGTGGGCTGAAGGCTGTTCACACCGGCTGTTAGTGTTTTCGTTGACATTTCTTACATCTTTTGATTACAGTTTTGCTACACAAAAACAAAACCAAAATACTTTTCCTTCATTTTCTTTTACTTTCATTCTTATTTTACTTTATCCAGCTAATTAACAATAAAACCAAAAGGGCGTATTAAAGATGATAAAATTTGACTTCTACTTCGATAAATAATCGAAAAAACTAGTGAAGACACCGATTGGAATGATTGGAACGTGAGTTTTCAAGTAGTTCTCAGCGAAAACTGGTTTTCGTTTGACAGATTTTACATGGACGAAAACACAAGTTTTAGGTCGAAAACCACCAGTGTAGAAAACTACAAAAAAATGCAACAAATTTTCACCTAAATTTCAAACTTTTTTCTCGGAAGTGTTAGAATTTTTTTGAGTACACAGTTCTTAGCCCCTGCAATTTTAGTCTGATAATGTGCAAATTTCAAATAGGGCGTTCTTGAAAAGTTTTTTGAGATAGAGAGTTTTCGAACTGGCTGCCGAGATAGGTCGATCTTCCACTCAGCCATCGATATAGTTCGTTCTATTTTTAAAAGTGAGGTGTTAAATGACAGTGCATGGCCTATAGATGTGCGATAAAGTTTTTTATTTTTGAAAAGGGTTGCCACCTGTTACAAATTTTATTAAAATCATTTAATAAGTTAAATGAATTAGATATTACAATATGGGTATCAATTGAACTAGTTTTGAAAATACTTTACCTCTAAATGACACGTAGAAAGGTTGCCAAATGTTTAAAGATTCAAATTCACTTTAATTAAGGGAATAAGGTAACTGAAATATGTATATCAATATGAGTATCAGAAAAATGAAAAAATTTGACATATTTAGCAAGAATTAAGTGGAGAGTAAAACATTCCTGAGTTAATTTAAGAGTCCAGTAATTTAAAAGGAATGTAATCAGAACAAATCACTGTGTGACAAAGTATGTATTTGTAATAAAACAACAAATACGATGGCGTAATCCTATGGTTTGACGTAATTATTATTTTAGTTTAGCTAAATTCGACTTTACAAACAGGTGGCAACCCTATTCGTAATATTTTTAAGCTAAAATCTTCTTAAACCTCTATTGTCTGACTCCGTTATGGTGATACCTATCTATTATAATTACCTAATTCCTTTAATTCAAGTGGAATATGATTTTTTAAACAGGTGGCAGCTCTCTACATGTAGCTAATACACATTTCGATTGATACCCATGTCTTAATAATTCATTTAACTTATAAAAAAATTTTAATTTAATTTTTTAACAATCCAATTTTTTAACAGGTGGCAACTCTTAAAAAAAAAATAAACCTTCTATTGTCCACAGGTCAAGGTTTTTAATCTGACACTTCATTTTTGAAGATGGAACGAATCGTGCAGAATTCAAGGCACTGACAAACAATTAAATTATTTTATGCATTAGCGAAAAACGCATTACTTCAGAAAGTGCGAAAAATGAGCAGGTTTTTATTTCTTCTTTTGAAAGCTATAGGCCCGTACTATTTATTAAAATAATAAAAAATAACCTATTTTTACATATATTTTTTATTCATTCCATTAAAATTAAGCATTTTTGAAAATTTTGTTTAAAAAAATTGTTTTTTTCGAACACCGCAGAAACACCGTATGTTTAATTTTAATTCCTGTAATTCTCTACTATCTATATGGAAACAAGAAATGTCAAACCAATATTTTATTCCAAAGAATATATTTTTGAAATTTTTTTCTGTGAAGAGCTTACGCATGGCTATGCTCTTATTAAAATTCTTAGTATAAAATTTGTCGACTTTAGTGGCTTCCTGGCGGCATATTATTAATTTTTTAGGGAAATGTCTGTTTAATAATTTTTAGTGGATAAATTGCCTTTACAAAAATACCAAACAAGTTCACATTACAGATAACGAATTTTACGATTTTTGCCCACTTAAGCGGCACTGTGCGACGATAAAATAAGGTTATTTTTAAATTTTTATTGCACAATGTTAACACTCTGGGAGGCGTTGTCCCGCTAACTGGGTGTAAGTGGTTGGTTTTCGTGATTTACGTGAATAAACTGAAAATCTTAGCATACTTTTATTGACGATAAAATAAGTCACTAAAAACTGTCGCTAGCTCCCGGACTATTCCCTTAATTACTTATGGCAATCATTTATCGGCTATTTTGGATGGAATAAAATTAAAAAAAAACTCAAATAACTGATTAAATGCGGCATTGACTGCCTCTTATATAATTCCGAAAATTAGATAAAATTGTAAATTCACTGCAATTTTGGACAAAAACTTTTTCCAACTGAAATTCTTGACCTCCATGATTTTGACCGGTATGGAGACAAGTTTGTTCGTTGTACTTTGTAAATTTTAAAGACATTTTGGTTTTCAAAATTTAAATTGTTCCAGTGGTCGAAAAGTCAGATATAATTAATCGGTTAATAAGCGGTTACTACCCGATTAGTTTGCTTACCGAATAGTTAATAAATTTTAAGAGTCTTATCCTAAATCTAACACAAAGTAAGTACCTGTTTGAGGCTCTGCAGAACGTTCCACGTCAGTAGATGTTTCTACTATAGCTTTTCCACGGAAGCATAAAGTTTTTAAATGCAAATACAAGAACAAAACATATGTAACTTTTTGTAATTTTAAATACAGCCATTATTTAGTGCAGGAGCATTCCAAAGTGACTCCTGATTTATCTTTAACACTTGAAGTCAGATATCAGTTTAATACGAAACTAATAAAGTATAAAACTCAATTATATAATTTACACAGAAAAGAGCAACCCAGGACAGTTAAGAAAATGCAAATTTTCTATGTAAATTAAGTAACTAATTTCGTATTAAACGGACGGCAATCATTAAGAGCAAAATAATTTAAATTAGCATTTAATCATTATTTTATTATTTTTCGCTTAGAAATAATAATTATTGAGTTTTATTTTTTCGTTCAACGAAAATAATTATTAGCTGATTTTTATTTATTCGATCACAAATAATGATTATTTTATGATTTTTAGTTTTTTGCACGGAGATAATAATTATTACCAAGTTTTATTTTTCCACTTACAAAAATGTTTATAAAATTTACAAGGCGATACAGACGCAAACAACTGACATTTTTACCTAAAATTTTGAGACATATTTCTTTTATTAGGACGTCGCTACCTCTGAAAAGGATACGTCGGAAATCACGCTGGTATAGCTTTGCGTTTATGATCATTATTACTTAAGTGAAAAAATTTAACTCAATAGTAACTACCTTTGAGCGAAAAAAAATCATAAAATAATGATTATTTTTGATCGGAAAGTCATAAAATAATGCTTATTTTTGATCCAAAAAACAAAAATCAAGTAATATAGCCCAGTAAAATTAGACTTTTTCACAAAAAAAAATTGTAACAGCGCTTTTTTATGCAGTTTACTTACTTCTTTTTGACACGTAGATCATGGATCCAGTCTTGCCCTTAAATTTCGTTTGGCAACATTCAGCCATCTTGGATTTAAGTTTTTTTTGGTGTTTCTACGGTTTGCAAGATTTTTTTTTTGCATTTTTTGTAAATAATGCTTTAACACAAATTTGTAGATAATTTAATTTCCCACATTTGTTGTATAGAAGGTTTAAAGAAAAAACATTTTTTATGTAACTACTTAGCAAAAATTGCGAAAAAAAATTACATTGTCTCGGTTTTCGCCATTTTCCAGAAATTGTCGAAAAATGGCGAAAACCGTGATAATGTAAAATTTTTTCGCAGTTTTTGCTAATTATTTACAATAAAAAAGTTTTTTTAAACCTTTTTTGAACAAATGTGAGAAATTGAATTCTCGACAAATTTGTATTCAATTTTTACGAAAAATGCGAAATAAGCTTGCAAATCGCAAAAAAACCAAAAAACTAAAATCCAAGGTGGCGGAATGTTGCCAAATGAAATTTTGGGGCAAGACTGCGAATCCTTAATCTACGTGTCAAATGGAAGTAAACTGCATCAAAAAATCGCTGTTACGATATTTTTTTTTTGTTTTTCGTACCAAATTTATTTAACTGGGCTATATAACAATTTCCCTTGAGCGAGAAAATAAAACTCAAATATTAATTATTATCTTTAAACTCGAAAAATAAAAATCGTTGTAAATTACAGTAGCACGTACGAACACAAATACGTCAGTATAGTTAAAACTGTTTTATGACGATTACAACTTGTTGAGTTTTTTGGTTCGAATTTAAAAAATAATGATTATTTTCCGTCTATGTATTAAACTGATATCTGACTTCAATGCTGATATTTTGAAATTACTTATAGTCTAAGATCCGAATAAGACACGACCTTCACCCATCTGTTTAATGGATGAAATCTATTTTGAATGAAATTTAACGTGTCAGGAAATATTTCGCGAGTGGGTTGGCTGAAAAAATCCTGGCCAGGATATTCTTAATTAAATATTCAAAAATTATTATTTTTTTTAATTTGCACTAATTTGTTTAAGGACGAAATTAAATACCAATCGAAAGTATTATGCCTATGGAATGTGTGGGTTGTCATTTATTTTCCGAGTTTCAATGATGCCCTTCACTTCGGAATGAACCTGCAGTCAAATTAGATTATAAGCTTGAAGATCTCTTGCACTCGGAAATTTAGCTAAGATATATTTCAATAAATACTTTTAAAAGGAGATTATTAGCATTCGTCTGGAATAACTTATACCTTTGAAGGGGGGGAAAGCAAAACTCAGATTTTGGTATTATTTCCCATTTGAAAGTGAAATAAAGCAAATTTTGCGTTATTGCCGTTTGTGTTATTTTGTCTCGATCAGTTCGTAGAAGAAACTTTTAGGTTAAAGAACGATTTGAGAACTACGTTAGAATGTAAAATCAAGCCGTTTCTCTAGTGTTTGCTGGGTTGTAGGCTAGTCTGATCTCTTATTAGATGGTGTAAATAAAACGCTTATTTCACCTTCTTTGCCCACCGTTTCTTTGAAATTTTCAGCATCATCAGGGGGACACTGTTTATTAAGGTCAACAAAGAAATACAAGAAAAACAAAAGATGTTAAACATAAATAATAAAAGTGGGCATACATAGAGTATCGGTCATATAAATAGCACCCCCATTTCAAAAACAGAAATAGAAAACTTAAAAAAAAATTAATCGAAATTTCAAACTTTTTTCTCAGAAGTGTTAGATTTGTTTGAACATGCAGTTTTATAGCCTATTCAATTTTAGTGTGATAATATGCAAGTTGTGTGGACATTCTTTTCCATTGTGTTGTTTTTTTATTTTATTCTTTTTAATTTTAATTCATTTTAAAAGCAGATTTTGAAAAAAACATTTGCCGATTGGAATTATTTCAAGTACGTTTGCATACTTCATAAACCCTTTTTTATGTAACATAACACTGTGGAACAAATTCAGGTTAGCAAAAGTTAGGTCGATTCTGAGAGTGAGGGGTGAAAATAGAGGCTAAATTAGAAGACACGTATCGCGGCGTTTGTTTATGTTAGTTCGAAATTTTTTATAATCGACCTTCGAACTTTGCAGTCAAATGCCGATTTTCAGCATATTGTTTATATGGTTTTTGGCTATAACTCGTCGACTAATTGATATTTTTTCAATCTGTTAAAGCCTAATTATTGCTAGAGACCTGTGCAACAATTAAAATTAAAAAAAAAATTGATTTAGAAAATTTTTGTAGTGCTTATGAAGCAAAATGTTGGATTTTTTTTCATGCTTTTTGAACATATTTTCCACAAAACTAAGTCTTTTTTTGCTTTCTGTTTGATCTATAATATGCTTCTCAGTTTCTTCAATAAATTTCATTTGAAAAGAAAACAATCATAATACAAAACTTGCGTTTTCCAGCTTAATATTAATTTACTTCTCATTTCTTATTTACCAATTTTTTCAGTGTTGGTTTGAAGAAACATTGAAAAAGAAATTATAAAAATATGGAAAAAAATATAATTTTGAAATGTTAGTTATGAAAAGTTTTAAGTAAAAAAATTTAATAAATTAAATTAATGATTTGGCCAGTTGCCGTTTAGCAGGCGGCTGTGGATCAACATCACTGCTCTCTCTAATATCTTGGTCGTCGTCATCATCATCAGAAAGGTCGATAATTTCGTCCAACAGATATTCTGGAATTTCATCTTTGTCTTCCCCTTCTTCCTCTTTTTCCTCGTCTGCCTCTTCTTCAAAGGTGTTTTTATACCACCAACAAATTTCAGCGAGTATTGCATCTGGAAATTTCTTTCCTCTGTACCTGAAACGAAAATAGTTTTCAATCGTTAACATGTTTAAATTGTGCACTCTAACAAAGATATTAGAAAAATCTAGGAATTCAGAATATGCACACTCTATAGTTACCTTATTTCAAGTGGAAGCGCAGTTTGGTGATAACGTTCGCCTTGCTCATCAGATTCAGTTGGCAACTTTTGAGCGAGTTGATAAGCACTAAAAAAATTTTCTAAATCAATTCTTTTTTTAATTTTAATTGTTGCACAGGTCTCTAGCAATAATTTGGCTTTAACAGATTGAAAAAATATCAATTAGTAGACGAGTTATAGCCAAAAAACCATATAAACAATATGCTGAAAATCGGCATTTGACTGCAAAGTTCGAAGGTCGATTAAAAAAAATTCGAACTAACATAAACAAACGCCGCGATACGGGTCTTCTAATTTAGCCTCTATTTTCACCCCTCACTCTCAGAATCGACCTAACTTTTGCTAACCTGAATTTGTTCCACAGTATAATTGAGGATGATTTTACAATATCCGAAATACTCCTTTTTAAGAAAAGCGAAGAAGTGTTGGGAGTTTTTGGAATTAAAAAACGATAAGGCTCTGGAAATGCAACATAAAGCTTTGCCATTGCTTGAAGACAGCTGCGTGCCGTGTATTTTCCAACTGTGAGTTTTTGTACTCTACAATGAAATTCGTAAAGTCAAAATACCCTTCACAATTGACTAACCAACATTTAACAGAACTGTTATGAACGGCTTTTACTAACGTAAAACCAGATTTTGAAAATTTGGCCAAAGGGATCTTTTTAATTTTTTTAATATCTATCTTACGTACATTAGAATAATAATAAAATTTATGTTTTTCATTTCTAATAATAATTTTATTTAAAAATAAAATATTTGTTTTTGTTGTTTTGTGTTGTGGCTCTTTGTAGCATTGGGAATTTACGTGTTGCTCTTTTCGGCCTTAGCCTTGCCCACCCCTGGCATATACTTTTTAAAGTTTTCAAGATTTGGATAGCTTTAAAAAAATATTTTGGAAAAAAATTGGATTTCGACATGGAGTAAATTCCTTACTCCAAAATTTAGGTGGCAACCCTATTTCGAAATATGCTGGAAGGAATGGTACATATCTTGTGCGTATATGTACTTTGTATACATAAAAAAATGCTGATTGAAATTAACCAAATAAAAATTTTGATTACATAGAAGCGTGGCAACCCTGATGGAAAATATTTTCGGACCAAAGTTCCCAACAACACCTTTCATTTGATATCCATATTGCGATGTTTTAGATAAATTGTGTAGAATCAAAAATAAGTGGCTAAGGGATAACATTTTGTATATAGGGAAAGTATTCTTTAAGAACCTTCTCTTGGTACCCATGAATAGTAATATTTTACCTTTTTTTCTAAACAAAAAGTTAAATAAATATGCATTTAAAAATAGGTGGCAACCCTATTAAACTGTTTTTGAATTAGGGATCTTTAAAATACCTTCCATTTGATACCCATTTTATGATGTTATAATTAATTTGTAACTAATTTCTAATAGGTGGCAACCTTATACGAGTCTTCTCGGAGATAGTGCCTATTAAGATAACTTTAAAATCCAAGATATTATCTGTGTACAAAATTTCATCAAACTCGTTAGAGCCGTTTCCGATAACCCTACGGATATATACATATATATATATGGTCAAAATTTTTCTCTTTAACGTTACAGTCGCACGTATATTTCTGAAACGTTGTGTAAAAACCGAAAGTTTTTCATTTATCCTAATAATAAACCCCAAAATCTAAATTTTTTATACAGACACTTGTTAAAAAATAAACTTCTTTTTTGGCGCTGTAACCGCCTAAGCGATTTTGGCCGAGTTCAGCAAAGCACGCCAGTCGTTTCTCCTGTGCCAACTGATGCCAATTGGAAACGCCAAGTGAAGCCAAGTCCTTCTCCACCTGATCTTTCCATCCCAGTGGGGGTCTCCCTCTTCCTCTGCTACCACCAGCGGGTTCCGAGTTGAATACTTTCAGAGCTGGAGCGACATGGCCAAGCCAGCGGAGCCGCTGTATTTTAATTCGCTGCACTATGTCCATGTCGTTGTAAAGCTCATACAGCTCATCGTTCCATCGTCTGCGGTACTCACCGTCGCCAACGCGTAAAGGCCCGTAAATCTCTTTCTCTCAAACACTCCAAGACCCGCCTCATCAGATGTTGTCATTGTCCATGTTTCTGCGCCATATACCAGCACGGGCATGATGAGTGACTTATAGAGCGTGGAATATATACTAAAGTATTCTAATAAAGATCAACGTTCAAAGAAACTATAAAAATATTAGCTTTTGGATAATACACGTTTATAACAAATCTATAAACCGAAATATGCAGTATTTAACGTTAATTACCATACTTGACTATATTTTCCATTTTGATCGCATGCGCAGGACAAGAAAAATGAACGCGCACCGCACACATTTGATGTCAATCGGCACTTGTTTCTAGATGCCTTAAGATGTATATCAAAAATATATCAACAGTTGACGGGTGAGTCAAAGAAATATTTTTATCACTCGCTCCTCATTCCCCAAATTTTGACCACATACATATGTATATGGGGCGTTCCATACCAAAATGGACGGGGTTCACACTTCATGTGTTTGATTTGTTTAAAATTTTTAGGGTTGATGGATAAACATAAATAATAACCAAACATGAAATTTGAACTTGATTAATACATTTTTACAGCACAAAAACAAACACAAATCGATTTAATAGTTTTCCAAATATCTCGAGGAGGGGGCGAGGAAAAAATTTTAGAAAAATCACATACACACATCAAAATTCTCTACGAAAAGAAATATTTTTAACATTTTTTTTCTTGAAAAATTTTTCACATACAAATTTTTTGATAAAAAAAATATAGTTCTTGAAAATATGCCATCTCAAAAAAATTTAAAAAAATCAAAATGGTAGCTCAGAGTATTGCGCAATATTTAAGTATAGTATTATAGGGTGCACTCTACAATAATTTGATTTGATTTTTTTTTTTACACCGAAGCTGAGTAAAATTAGTACAATACAAATTTAAAAATTTTTTAAATTTTGTTTAGAATTTTTTTTTGCACTTTTTTCCTATGGAAGAAAATGCGTAAAACCGTTTTCAAAGAAAATTTAAAAAAATATATTAACGCCAATTTTGCAATCGCTTAAAACTTGCACTTTATTAAAATGTAAGGGGCTACAAAACTGCATACTTAAAAAGATTCTAGAAAAAATTTAAAAAAATTTTAAATTCGTAATGTCTTCATTTTACTCAACTTCGGTGTAAAAAAAATTCATAACTCCAATTATTGTAGAGTGCACCCCATAATACTATACTTAAAATTTGCGCAATACTTAGAGCTACCACTGTTTTTCAATTTTTTTTGATAAGGCATATTTTCAAAAACAAATATAAAAAAATTTGTATATCAAAAATTTTTCAAGAAAAAAAATTTTAAAAATATTTCTTTTCATAGATAATTTTGATGTGTGTATGTGTGCCTTTTTTCAAATTTTTTCCTCGCCCCGTTCTCGAGATATTTGGAAAACTATTAAATCGATTTGTTTTTGTTTTTGTGCTGTACAATTTTTAAAAATATATAATCAAGCTCAAATCTCATATTTATTTATAATTTATGTTTATTCATCAACCCAAAAATTTGAGACAAATCAAACACATGAAGTGTGAACCCCGTCCATTTTGGTACTGAACGCCCCATATATAAGAATTGCTCGGTCAATGTAATAAGATTTACACAAAAAAGATTCTAAAAAATCAACGTTAATTTTTAGCCTCTTAAGACTTGCTCATTACTGGACTAAAATTGAATGAGCTATAAAACTGTATACTAAAAAAATTCTAACACTTCTGAGAAAAAAGTTTAAAATTTAGTTGAAAATTTGTTGTAATTTTTTAGTTTTCTATAAAGTTTTAAAGATGGGATTATATGGGGCTTGTTAGAGAATTAACTGTATTTTAATTGAAAATTCTTAAAAATAAATAAATAAACATAAGTGGCAAACAATATCACTCTGAAATGGGGGTGCTATTGATATGACCGATACCGTATGTATGTACATATGTGTGTGTGTAAAAACAGGGGAAACCACAATTACGGACTTAATGCAAAAAAATATGGGCAAATCTTTTGAGATGGGGATTTTTCATTAAAAAATGTATTTTTAAAATCGTAGCACAATTTTTGAGACCATTAATTATCACTTGTCTACCTAATTGAAGTACATTTTCACCCGCGTTACTAATATTTTTTAATAGCTTTTCTATTTAAACCATGTGTTTTAAATTGTTTCCTATTAGCCCGGTCAACTTATACTAGGTTCACATATATCCTCATTTTCGAGCTTAACACCCTAATCTGTAATTAGAACAAGAGATTAGCCATATAAAATTCGTCCCTTGTTAATCTGTATTTATAAAATAATCTCAGATTTAACCGATAACTTTTCGGTGTGCATCCTAGTTTTATCGATTGTTTTTGCGAAAAAGAGGAGAAATGCCAAATGTAAAAGTAAACAAAAATGGACGTTAGCAAGGAAGAGAGGTTTGTAAAGGTATTTTTAATAACATGTTAAGTTAAAATATATTTATATTGCTTAATATAGCAGAAAAACGTGATCACGGTGGCACAACAACGAAAGAAGAAACATAACTTTTCCTTGAGATGTGAGAATAACAAGCACAACAAATTTGACAGCTAATAATCTGAGATTTGCCTGTGTAAACGCGGTTATTAAAAACCGAGCTTTGATTGAGATAATATTGATATGTGAACATACTTTTAGATTTTCAAGGTTGCAATAATTCGCATAAAGCTGAAAATTGGTACGAATGTTACGAACACCACTATAAATGAGATGTGAGAAGTCCTCATCGATCCCCGATGTGCAAAAAATTTTTTTAGCTAAACGGTAAGGTTTATCATAAGATAGGTTAGAGAAAAGTGTAGATCATGCAATTATCAGTAAGCACCTAAGAATCACCATTTCTGGGATACAACTATTAAAAAAATTGTTTTCCAAAAAAATTATAACTTCATTACACTGCTGATGAACAAGTAAAGGATTCCCTATAATATGATTTTTTATCACATTTTTTATTGAAGTGAAACTTCTTTCTCGAGTTCGGAGATGGTTGCGTTAAATATTTAACACAAAGTTATAAAATCTGTACAGTTCGTTCGATTTTCACATGAAAGGCCTCGTCTTTCGGGTGTGCAACATAGCTTTACTTCCATGAAAGGAGTTGCCACATGTTAGAAAATCGAATTCAAAATTTCTCTGCCGCAGAGGGTTGCGTTAAATATTTAACACCAAGTCATAAAATCTGTATCGTTCGTTAGATTTTCAAAAATTAGCTGTCACATGAAAGGCCTCTTCCTTCGGGTGTGCAACATAGCTTTAGTTCCATGAAAGGAGTTGCCACATTCAAAATTTCTTTGCCGCAGATGTTTGCGTTAAATATTTAACACCGAGTCATAAAATCTGTATCGTTCGTTCGATTTTAAAAGATGAGGTGTCAAAGTAAGTAATATGATTTTAGTTTTTTAATGAGTTGCCATATATACGAAAATCAAATTCAAATTATTTATTAAAATAAATAAAGTATCCCAATATGGGTATCAGAAGAAATGGTTTTGAATAAAGATATAGATGAAGGTGAAGATGAAGATGACGATGAAGATGAAGATAAAGAAGAAGATAAATTATAAAGATGAAGATAAAGATAAAGATAAGTAGACTGTTACGATCGACCTGTAATTCTCGTAGGAGATTTCAACGTCAACTTTTCGCTGGCCGAATCTGATGAGCTGACAAAATTTTTTAAAGACAAATTTTCACTGGAAATGGTTCATGGTAGAAATGATACAGCAACCAAAGGAGCGGCTAGCATTGCTGCGGTTTTTTCCAGAAATATTAATAATATTGAAATAAAAAATTTCATATCTTACTTTAGTTACCACAATATACTAGTTAATATTGTAGATATGGATGTTTTCTCAGCCACAAATAATAATTAAACTTTGCAGTTTGTTATAAAAAATAAAAAATTAAAGGTCGTTAAAAAAGTTTAAATACATACATATGTACATGTGTATGTATATCGCACATTTCTTTCTTTCTGGCATTTCCTCTATTAAGTTTCACTTCTTCCGCACGTTGAGACTACACGCACTGAGTTTTTTTTTTAGAACTAGATTGCGCTTAAATACTTCCTAAACTTGTTTCGTTAGACACCCGTATTGCGAAATCAAATTGAATAAGATTTTTAAACAGGTGACAACCTACGTGTAGTTTAGAAATAAATCCTTTGAAAACCATATCGATCGACACCCATATTGTAACAATTCATTTGACTTGTCAAATACTTTGAATTGAAATTAATTTTTTAAGAGGTGGCAGTATAAAAAAATAGTCTGTATGGAAGGTGCCAAGGGCACTTTTCCCATAACCCCAATTTTTTCCATGAGCATACATAAGAAGGATTTCTCCGTGCGCAGAAGTGGAAAGATTTTGACTGCCATTCACCTGGGGGTGGCCAGAAGTGATTATTGTGCGTATGGTTCAAATCGCAGCTCACAACGTCCGGATATTTATATCCACGTATCCTCTGGGTAGCGACCAAAAACCCGTTCGAGAGCGAGCTAAAGTGAGAAGGCGTAAAACTTGCGTGCGCTGGGTTTGGGTTCCGCCACGTTAAAACCCCGCCCAATGAAAAAAAACAGCCTCGGATGAGACCCCCTTTTTCTGATGACGACCACGGCAAACGTATTAAAGACTATGATTTGAGGGTATGCACCTGGAATATACGGACCCTTAATGGGGAAGGTGATTCTGCCCGGCTGGTTGATGTCCTCGGGAAGACTAAGGCTGACATCACCGCCATCCAAGAAATGCGATGGACGGGGCAAGGCAAGGTAAGCGTGGAGCCTGGTTGATGTACTCGGGAAGACTAAGGCTGGCATCACCGCCATCCAAGAAATGCGATAGACGGGACAAGTCAAGGTAAGCGAGAAGCCTTGCAATGTTTACTATAGTTACCATGTAAAGGAGCCCAAATTCGGTATGGGATTTGTGGTGGGAGAGAGACTCCGTCGCCGAGTACTGGCGATCACTCCGTCGCCGAGTACTGGCGATCACCCCGGTGGACGAACGTCTAGCCACAATCCGCATCAAAGTGAGATTTTTCAATATCTCGCTCCTCTGCCCCCATTGCCGACGGAAGAGAAGGGCGAGGCGTCCAAGGATCGCTTCTATGAGTGCTTGGAGAGAACATATGAGCACCCCCGATACGATATAAAAATCGTGGTTGACGGTGTCAAGGTGGGCAAGGAAGGGATCTTTTGCACCACTGTCGGAAACTTCAGCCTCCACGACGAAACGTCCGATAACGGATTGAGGCTGATCGCCTTCGCCGGGGTCCGAAACATGGGAATATGAAGATCCACCAAGCTACATGGCTGTCACCAAATCGAAAAACGAGAAACCAAATCGACAATGTTGTGATAGACGGAAGGCATGCTTCTAGTGTTTAAGACGTACGTACACTCCGAGGGCCAAACACCGACTCGGACCACTATCTTGTTGCAGCCAAGATACCTACCCGCCTCTGTGCAGAAAAAAATGTGCGCCCAACAATGCAAGGAAAGATTAACGTCGAGAGGCTGCAATCAAAACAAGCGGCCAATTTATTCGCCACTCGACTCAAACACCTGCTCCCTGAGAGCACTCTTCAACAAACCGACGTACGTGAGCAGTGGTGCCACTTTTCTCCGCTCATTAAGTACCGTCGCCGAAGAAATAGTCGGATTTCAGCGAGACCGAAAGAACTTGTACGACGAGGAGTGTCAAGAAGCTGCAGAGAAAAAAGATGCCGCCTATAGGGCTACGCATGCGATCGGGCGCAACGCGAGTCATGTGGGTCCGTTATAGCGATACGTATTTGCCGCATTAAGAAGAGACAAGCCGAAATACGTGAGTGCGAAGAGCTTGAAATCAAGGTATGAAACCGATTCAAAATAACGTTCCGGTTGCGGTTTCGTTTTTGCAAAGATTTCGGTTTCGGTTTTGGATTCGTTCATCAAAATTTGTTTCGGTTTCGGTTTTGGGATAAAAAATGAAAACAAGTTTGACAAAAAAAAATTATTATTTAAAATTATTATTTATTAAATAAATATGTACCTTCCAATGTTTGTTTTGGTGAAATTAAACATTGTGATTAATTTTAATTTATATAAAGAAAACACCTCTGAATCAATTATACAAACTAATAACCATATTCCACCACATTTGTTCAGATCTAAATTCAGAAATTTGTTTATTATATTTCGATATACATACTAGAGCTCTCGATTTTGTTCGCACATTTTCAAACAGCCCGGGTATATGAGCAGCGAGTACTCGCACACTTGTTCAATGCTCATTACTCGAAAATTTTCGAGCATGAGCTCGAGCAATTCGAGTTTTTTCCAGTAATTTGAGCAATGTTTTTTTTTATTATATTGACATTTTTGGTAGCCACTTTTTAAATTTTTCAAATTATTGATATATAATGCAAAGATTGTTACATTGGTATTTAATAATATAATTTATTTAACATGAATTAGAAAGCAGCTGCTGACAAATACAATTTACAAATTTTCTTTTGTTTATGAAATTGTTCAAAAACTCGAAAATTTTGAACAAACATTTGAGCAGTTGAGCAATGAACGAGTTTCGAGCGAGTATCGAGCTACTCGCATTGCTCGATACCCGGGTATCTAGAGCTCTAATACATACATATGAGTGTGATTTTCACAGAAATTTTGTTGTCACACCTTACTCGCAAAAGCTAATAAATTTATTTAAATATTTGTAGCCCATACAATTGTTTAGTTCTTAGCAATGAAATCGAATTCTCTACATTACTACTTAAATTTGCTCTCGTAGGTGGCATAATGAATTTTGGGCCAGAAAACAGCCTTTCAAGACTGACCTGCGTTGCAGGAACAGCTAAAACTTCATTCTTGACGTCTTTGATTGGCAAAGGCCACTAAGAGAGGACGGATAATTTCAGAAGTTTTCGGTCCACTATCATAATCGGAATTACGATTCGCGTCTAACTGAGACAGCATTAACTCAAAATCATCAGACTCGTCCTCTGAAGTGACAGCGACAGCACTGCTACCGCCTTTATAAATTCGCCTTGAATTGCAGCACGTTTATCAGTGTTGCCATAAGTCACGATATATAGGAATTAAAAGTAAGGCTATCCCCATACTAGTCAAGAAATTTGTCATGCAAGTAATTTTTTATGAAACAGCACAGTTATGCTACTGAAGAAAACAAATTTTGGTTGCTAGATCTTGCAGCCGATTTTTATAAATTTCTGGAAACCGATTGAAACCTGTGCTTGCAACGGTTTCTGTTTCGATTTCGGTTTCATTCCTTGCTTGAAATGCTGGCCGACAGGACAAACGCCCGAAAATTTTATCAGTGAGTTAGGTTTCAAGACAAGGGCGAACTTCATTAAGAACAACCATGGCGACCTATGGACTTATGTGCAGAACGTACTTAAATTATGGAGGGAACAATTTTCCACCTTGTTGAATGGCAGCAGCACTGAAAGTAGTGGAAAAGACGAACCTGAGCCCCCAGTCGATGACGATGGAGGCGATGTCCCACCGCCTGACTATGACAAGGTACGAATAGCGATTACGCGGCTGAAAAACAACAAAGCTGCTGGAGCTGACGGCCTGCCAGCCGAGCTATTCAAGTACGGTGGCGAGGAGCTGATAAGGTGCATGCATCAGCTCTTATGCAGAATATGGTCAGATGAGCGCATGCGCGATGACAGGAATTTAAGTGTGCTCTGCCCAATTAACAAGAAAGGCGACCCAGCCATTCGCGCCAACTACCGCGGGATGAGCCATCTAAGCATAGGTTATAAGGTCTTATCGAGCGTTTTGTGTGAAAGACTGAAAAACACTGTCAACGAACGGATTGGACCTCATCAGTGTAGCTTTAGACCTGGAAAATTCACCATAGATCAGGTATTCACAAAGCCCCTTTCGACAGCACGAAAATAAGTTGCCTTTATGCCGCGATGTCTGAATTTCGTATCCCCGCGAAACTAATACGGCTGTGTAAAATGACGTTGAGGAATACCATCAGCTCTGTCAGAAGGACCTCTCCGAGCCATTTGCTACCAAACTAGGTGTTTCCCTTTCGTGTGATTTCTTTAATCTAATATTGGAGAAGATAATAAGAGCCGCAGAACTGAATCACTCTGGCACAATACTTTACAAGAGCATACAATTGCCGGCGTATGCCGACGACATCGACATTATCGGTAAAAACAAAAGCTACGTCTGTTCTGAATTCTCGGGATTAGATAGAGAAGCAAAGCGAATGGATCTGGTGGTGAACGAGGACAAAATGAAGTATCTTCTGTCATCACACAAAGAGTCAGAGCATACGCGTCTTGGCACAGACGTCACTGTTGACAGTTACAAGTTTGAAAAAGTAAACAACTTCGTTTATTTGGGAACCAGCATTAACACCAATAATAATGTCAGCCTTGAAATCCAACAGAGAATCACTCTTGTCAACAAGTGCTACTTTGGACCGTGATAAAACCGCTCGCTCTATTCGTCGGCCATCATTTATTTTTTGAAGTTTTGAAGTTTGTCTACTTTATAAAATTTAAATTATGAGAGCAACTCAAATGCCAAATAAAAGTAAAACAAAAGCTAATAGATTTAAATATTACAATTTTCTTTTATTTGAGACTGAAAGTGAGAATGTATTTGAGTGATTGAAATTTTGAAAACATTTTTGTTATGTTAGCAAACTTCAAAATGTTCAGGCTGCCTCTCGTTGGCGATGGCGAATACCGCAGACGATTTAACGATGAGCTGTATGAGCTTTACAACGATATAGACATGGTGCAGCGAATAAAATTTCAGCGGCTCCGCTGGCTTGGCCATGTCGTTCGAATGGACAGAAACGCTCCTGCTATGAAAGTATACACCGCGAGCCGCGATGCTGGTAACAGAGGAAGAGGAAAGGCCTCCTCTGCGTTGGAAAGACCAGGTGGAGGAGGACTTTGCATTTCCAATTGGCGTCAGTTAGCACAGAAGAGAAATGAGTGGCGTGCTGTTTCGAACTCGGCCAAAATCGCTTAGGCGGTTACAGCGCCAATAAAGAAGAAAGAAGAAGAGATACATAGTATTGATTTCTTATATCTCCATACCAAGTTCCATTAATCTACCACAAATACTGCTAGAGGTATGCAGTATGAAAAATTCCGTTTGTATGGGAGATGCCGCGACCTTTTGTCTTATCGAGATAAAAGCTATCCTATCTTTTAAGTTGGGCCAAATGACACCAGTGCGAGAAATTTCATTATTATCGGTTGAGTAGTTAAAGCGTGAATGCGAAAGAAACAAACCAACTCACTTTCGCATTTATAATACTAGTAAGGATTATCCAGTACTGACCATTAAAATAATTTGTAGAGGTGAGCATTTTTTACACAGACCCAAATGCACAAACACAAAAAATTACACCAGAGCATATCAATTTTTTTGCCTTTTATTGATTGTGCTCAACGAAAAACCATTAAGTTAAAAGTTACGTACTGGATACGTTTTCTCAGAACGATTTATTAGAAATGCTAATTGGACGTTGTCCTATAACCTACGATTCTTTTTTTGAGGAAGAAAAGAAGTATATTTTATACACACAAATGTAAAATAAGTAAAGCTCAACAACTACCCACCATGCAAAACATCGGAAATAGGCAACAATCGTCAATGGCAACAAATTGGCGACTCACCGATTTATTGCTGTGGTGACAAATCGGCAACACCATTTCTTTCATATCAACTTTGAAAGTCGCGTCAACAGTATTATCCAAAATCGTCTAATTTATACCAAGGACAGGATTGAAATAATAGGAAGACACATAGCGAAAGAAAGAATTAATTCTGTATACAAAAAATAAATGAAGTTTTGAAAAGAATAAAATTATTCCAAATATCGCCTGAAGCGATAAGAAAACGACTCGCCTAGGCGTTGCATCCGGCGGACGTTTTAGAGGGACTGGTAATAGGAAATCGTTTCGATGCAATATTATCGGCAATAAATTTGTTTCCTAGGGCGAGACGTTTTCTTATTGCCGGCAACAAAAATTGTTTCCTGGGTAATAATAACAACATAGATTAGCACTTACACATATGTTAGTGTTTGGCCGAGCCAAGTTTGGCAGTTTTACGCCGATTCCGAACGGCGATTGTATTTTCATGAGAAGGTGTTTTTCATGGCAGAAATACACTCGGAGGTTTGCCATTGCCTGCCGAGAGGCGACCGCTATTAGAAAAAAACTGATGTTGGGTTGAACCAGGCTTGAACCCAGACCCTACGGAGTGGTGTCGCGCACTGCTAACCACTACACCACAGCGGCCGCTCAACAACTGTCACAAGAAAATTCACGATTTTTTGGTAACTCGCACATTTGTTTAATACCTGTTTTTTTATTCCAGAGAACCTACAAATGAACCTCAGAAAACCCCAAGCTTTAGATCAGATCGCTCCCTGGTCACCAATTGTTGTTGCTTTCACTGCACAATGAAAAATTTGAGAGCGAGCGAGAGAACTGAACCGCGCTGAGACCAAATCACTGATCAAAAAAAGGTTGGCTTGTGAATACAATTTACTATTTGTTCCTTTTAGTAGCGAAATGGAGTATTTTTCATACTATTTCTCCTTTTAGTAGCAGAAGGGACATTTGTTCTGCAGATGTGTACAAAGTAGCAAGGCCGTACCCCGTAAAAATATAGTTCGTTCTTTAACAAAACCCGTGGAAATTCATGTTTCCAAATTTGAGCAGTCCACTTGCAAAGGCGCTATGTAAAAAACTTGTATTTATACGAATGTTGGTAAAGAACGAACTATAAAAAACTAACCGAAGTTAAATAACAACAAAAATAATATTTTAAAACTTGTCAAAATTTGGTGCGGCTATAATTTTTTCGACTACTGTACATAAGTTGGCTATGATTATTCGGCCGTGATATCATAGTACGGGCAGGAATTTCAAGATTTCAACCCTGTTTTTATGAAAAATTTTATTTTCATCAGTATTTTTCTTTTGATCAAAATATGTTGAAATAAAAGTGAAACTAAAAAAAATTTCCCAGGGGTATATAACGAAGTGCAATTCATTTAATAAAAAACTACATTCAAACTTTTTCAATAAAACCACCCCTTTGTATCCCTCGGTCGCCAAGGGTTAAAATCAGAGACCGAAAATAACTGATCCACATTAAACACATTGTAACTTTTCCTATCATTAACCATTTATTTTTTACTTTTTGTGATATATCACTCTGGACGCGTTATATGCGAGAGAGCTTACGGTTAATGACTGCGAGAAATGGAATCGCTAACGAAAATAAAGACCCGCAGTTATTTATGAAATTTTTTTTGTTGAAAAGGTGAGTTAGTAGATTTAATTATGCTGCAGAGAAAATATATGATGAAAATGCAACGAAGTAAAACAAACTATAAAGAATAGTAAGTATACCTATTTTTATTCACTCAAATAAGCACCGTTATGAACTTTTTTTCTCAAACTTTACTCACTGAAACTTTTTTATGACTACTCGTATTCAAGTCAAAAAAGATGCGGAATTCAACCCTTGATTTTCGGCCCATCTTCTTCCCTTCAATAAGTAAACTATACTAACTAGAAGCACTTCACTCAGTATTTTTAACATACATACCTACTTGGATTCCGCTGCATTTAAAACAAAAAAGTAAAACAAAAGGTCAATTCGAAACGTAAAAAAGACATCAAATCAAATAAAAGTCTTACTAATGCAGATAAGCCAAAAACTTGTTATAAAAGTTATTGGGAGTGATTTATTTTTTATAACAAGAAATAAATGACAATTTGTGACACAGCAATAAATGGGCCGGTTATTTTCGGTCTCTGGTTAAAATATTTTTTTTTTCAAAAACTGTGGAAAATCATATGCCAATCAATAAAAACCTCTGATTTTTTTAAATCATCTAATTATATAGCCGTAATTAGTTTTGGCCAGAAAAATAGACATTTGAACCATAGTGCATAGTAACAGCAAATACACCAAACGAGTAATACAGCCACTTACATACCAAAGCTAACGAAAACTTTGATCGTAACACATTAAAGGAACAAAATAAAACTCTCGTCTACAAAACAAATAACACGTTAGCCAGAATCTACACCAAAACAAAAAACCCACTAGACATACAGAAACCAAACAACCTATGCCAATCAATAAAAACTCTGATTTTTTTAAACCATCTAAGTATTTAGCCGTAATTAGTTAGGCCAAAATAATACTCATTTGAACCATAGTGCACAGCAACAGCAAATACACCAAAAGTAATAAAGTCACTTAAATCCCCAAGCTAAACGAAAACTTCGATCGTAACACATTAAAGGAACAAAAAATAACTCGCCTACAAAACAAATAACACCTTAGCCATAATCTACTCAAAAACAAAAAGCCCACTAAACCTACAGAAACAAAACCACCTTGTCTATGAAATAAAATGTAAGGGCAAAGAGAACGAAAACTGCGACAAAAAGAAGATACGGACAACATCGCGGCCGCCGACATGTTATGTATACGAAAATGTACAATTTAGTAATGACAAGACTACCACATAGAGTGGTACTGATTATATACATATAGATATTAAGCTTATGCAAGAAATGTTTAATATTATTGTAAGTATATGTTTTTGCGTTAAGTCCATAATTGTTCTTTCTCTGTTTTTACACACACATACATATGTATATGCCCACTTTACTATTTATGTTTAACATCTTTTGTTTTCCCTTGTATTTCTTTGTTGGCCTTAAAAAGCAGAGTCGCCACTGGTGATGCTGAAAATTTCATTTTATATTCACTTATTACTTAGTCATAGCAGGTGGTAGGGTCCATTTGGAGCCCCCGATACCATTACGGGCTAAGAGATTTAAAAAAAGATTTTGAAATCTGACGAGAATTAACGCAAAATCGATCAAATCTTGAAAGGCAGTTCATTTAGGTTAAATCTTAATACATGTCTAGGGCTCGGAGTCTCATGCAAATGAATGTTTTTATTGGGCATCTTCAAATGGAAATGGTTAAGTTATCTTTACGAATTATGAAATTTCCTTTAAAATGGCATTCAATCGTTAGTCCATATTTTGCAGTAAATGTATGATTTTGCATATTTCGCAAAAATACCTGAATTTGCATATTTCCTGCGCATATTTTAGTATATTTTAAAATAAATACATGTGGTTTTTGCATATTTTTGCTTTTTTGATTTACAACCATTTAACTTTAGTGCGAAATCTCTTGACAAAAAAAATTCCTCTAGAAAAAAAATTACCGTTGAAGCACTCTCTTCTACCACGTTCCCACGACAGCCGGTTCTACGTACCGGAATGACTCATGTTTTACCCGACCAAGGGCTGTTGTTTCGGCGATCTAACCCCGTTTAGGTCGGCGAAGTATCTCAGAAGTTGTTCGTCCATAGGGCTACATTCGCTACGTATTCTTCTGCTCAGGGCTGGCATCGAGTCAAACCCAGGGCCAGAAACCTACACCTGCTGTGTATGCCAGAGACGACTACACCACAACTCCACCTCAGTCAAGTGTAATGCCTGCGAGGGGTGGAGTCACCTTAGAGTCTGCTCAGGATTACAGACACATCGGCAGTGGACCACGTCGTAT
>NW_023458556.1:90225032-90254073 GCF_013731165.1 Rhagoletis pomonella | reverse complement strand
TTTTTCTTTTCACAACAAATTTTAAAGTTAAAAGCTACAATTAATGGTATAGTAACATAATGGATATCTCAATTCTATCGACTAGGTGTATGGTGTCAAGTTAGCACTACATACCATATTTTTTAGAAAATGAGAGCTACAAATTTTTTCTTTCCACAACAAATTTACAACAAAAACACTACAATTAATGCCGTAGTTAACTTTTCCAATTTCAAAAAGTGTAGTGCCAACTTGACACACGTAAATTTATCACTCGAAGGTGAAGCAGAGGTGGAATCTTACAGGATCGTACAGGATTACCCGGCAGTTCTGGGTGTCCTACGACCCACTTAAAACCAAAGCCCTCTTAGGAATGAGCAAAGAATATACCTACAAACTTACTGCAGTATGCCCTGGCGCGTTGGGGTACATGTCGAAAGGTGGATTACCCTTCAAAAGACTCTGTCGTAGTTGCGATGACCCAAGCTCAAAAGAGACAATCGAACACTTCATTTGCGTCCAGCCCTCGCAAGGATGAGGCTAAAGACCCTATGCATTCCTGCAGAATGTTTTAGAGTGCAGCTGTCTCTTTCTGTATGACGTACTGAAATTCATTAAAGCCGCAAAATGGCTGCAGGTTGCACGAGTTATGGAATCAAAATGGCAAACTTTCTCAAACTATTAAACTGTCAATGTTTCTATTTACACAAGATTGTAACTGACTGTTTGATTATAAATTAATTTTATACATAAATATGTATTGTATTTGGAAGTGAATTGTTCTCGTTATTTTCTTGTTAAAATGCATGTGTTATTTATTTTTGTACTGACAATAATATATTAGGAACATATTTTTAAATGCATATTTTACTTGTTTATAGCGCATATTTTTGAATCTTGCGTGTATATTATATGCGCATATTTTCGATTTTTTAGTGCATAAGATTCCGAGCCCTATACATGTCTTAAGTAATATTGATGAGTAAATTTAATATTTTGGGTTCGTCAAAAAAATTAAAAATTGGCGCAACTTTCTTTACTTGTAAATTGTTTATATTTCAGAAGCATCAATACATCCTTGCAAGGCCCAATAACACTGGTTTACAGCAAAAATGTTCTATGGATGCCACTATCCAATTTTTTATGTAGAATCGCTCGGTGATTCCGAAAATCGAGTTAAGTTTTTTTTCTATGGATACGTTTTCGAGATATTTTCAACTTACCGTTATTCAGCTTAAAGCAAAAATTGGATAAAAGGATCCACGTATATCCTACGAACCAATTTAACGATCTTAAAATAAAGTACGGCAAATGAAAGCTAATGAAATTCTCAATAAACCGTATATACATTTCCGATAGAGCTTATAGTTTCTGAAAAATTAATTAATCATTCCAGCTCTTTTTATTTTTTAATGAAAAAAACAAACTTTAACAGAAGAAAAATGTAAAAAATAACAGGTTATGTGCCAAATTTTTGCACTTGTGCTAAAGCCTGTTCTGTTACAAAAAAAAGGCAATTACTAATGAAGAAAATCGATGGATAAATAAGAAATAATGAGTGGTCGAATGAAAATACGCAAAGATTTTTTGTATGAAAAATGAGTAGGAAAGAAAGTTACTCATACGCCACGTACACCTGAGTAACACGCTAAATGGCTATCACAGGTTCTATCACCTTTTGTTTTTTTTCTAGATCTTCTCAAATATTGTCTCAAAATCTAGACAGCGTTAACATTTTAGGTTACAAAATTGTTTCCCATTTTTGTTGGCCTGTGTTATCAATTCGTCGGAGTATTTTTTTATGCATGTTACCGCATGTTATATAGCACCAATCTAAGTGATTTTCACTGCTGTGTGATCGGTATGTAAACCGGTAACACAATTTAATGGGTTTAGTTTCCTACATAAAGGAGATAATATCTATATAATATATATTATATCGCAAAAACTGGTATCTGAACAATCAGTGGTATAAGAGATAAAGCTCATACAGCATAGATTTTGACGATTTTCTCCGTAGACTTCGTATTATTATTTATAAAATAGCTAACGAAATTTATCGGTTTTAGCTGTCCAAATAAAGGAGTTTTACAGTAAAACCCCATATCTGAACAATCAGTTGTATGGAGGCAATAAATAGGTTATAGTGACCCGTTAATTGTTAATTTTACTCTAAACTCTCTGTTGATAATGAGTGAAAATAGTGCGAAATTTCATGTTTCTAGCTGCATATAT
The DNA here is from genome assembly GCF_013731165.1 of Rhagoletis pomonella. Lineage (NCBI taxonomy): Eukaryota > Metazoa > Arthropoda > Insecta > Diptera > Tephritidae > Rhagoletis > Rhagoletis pomonella. Next base: position 90,251,859 of record NW_023458556.1, on the reverse strand, counting down.
GGAGAAGTTTTAACAAATAATCTCATATCTGAACAATCAGTTGTATGGGAGCTATAGGTTATAGTGACCCCATCTTTGTAATTTTTACTATAAGTTTTCTGTTGATAATGGATGGAAGTATTGCAAAATTTCATGTCCCTAGCTGCATAAATGGAGAAGTTATAAAGAAAAATCTCATATCTGAACAATCAGTTGTATGGAAGCTATATGTTATAGTGGTCCGATTCTTCCGGTTCCGACCAATGATTAATACATACATTATAAAAATACACCCAACTACCAAATTTCATCCGGATATCTCGAAAACTGAGAGACTAGATTGCATACAAACAGACGGACAGACAGACAGACGGGCATGCCTAAATCGACTCAGCTCGACGTTCTGATCATTTAAGTATACATTTTAATGGGTCTATCTCTTCTTATTCTGGTACTTACAAACATCGGACCAAAGTTATAATACCATTTCGTGCTCATAAAAGGTATAAAAGAATCAACATTGAAATGCGTCAAAATGGAAATAAGGGAGTACTATTTTCGATGTGAAGCAATCTCTATGGAAAGACATTGTGCCTTGTGAATAAAAAATAAGCAAATGCTTTTCCTTAAAATTTCCGACCTTTTACTCGATTTATTCAAACAAATTTAAGTAAAAGGTCTGAAAATTTATGAAAAAGCAATTGCTAATTTTTATTCATAAGGCCTAATATCTGTGAATAATTGTATCAGAGGGCGTTTGTAAGTAACATTTTCGAGATAAAATTTTGATGTCAGGAAATTAACAGCTCAGATTTAACCAATCCGTTGCTTTTCTATCCTACCGCTCATTTCAGCGCAGGTTTAATATAAATGTATTAACTTACCTGCGGATTCTTCCGCAGATGCTGCAGCATCGACTATATCACGCTTCTCAGCTTCTCGTTTAGCCTGCTCAGCAGCTTCTAAAACTGCTTTAGCCTCCATTTCTTCTTTGACGCGTTGTCGTTCAGCTTCTTCCGCTAATTCTTGCCGCCTTTTTATTTCTTTGAGCTCAAACTGTAACAATAATAAAATATAACGAATGTATTGCGGTGTTTGAAAAAAATGAATTCTGGTAGAGAAATTGATATGAATAATGCACCAGTGATTTCTCTCACAGAGAGAGAAAGATAACAACAACCACAAGGAAGAAAAAGTTATGAACTAGAACGATGAATCCGCCTTTAGGAAAAAAGTGTCAGAACAATTTTTATAGATAATTGCATGATATACACTTTCATCTAACCTATTTTCATGAGCAGCACTGGGTCTGTATCCTGCGCTGGGCATTCGAACCGAAACAGTGATTTCCAGAGCCGCGCCCTTCAACAGTCTTTTTTTTTCTTTTATTAAAAAACTTAAGTTATTGTTGATCGCAAAAGTTCGAGTCAAATGTTAACCTTTATTTTTAATCGAAAAATTTAAAGTCAACTCTTTTTTTTCATCAACAAAATAAAAGTCAAATTACAACTCTAAATTCTGATCGAAAACATATCGATAAAAAACTAACCACTTTCTTTGTAAAAATTCGTTACAGTTACGGTTCCTGCTCAACACGCGCCACGAGAAAAGGGACCTAACACGAGAAAAAATCGATTTTCAGATTCTTACATTCAAGGTGTATTAAACAAGGTTTGATTGACAACTCAGCGAGTCTCTCTTTTAAGGTACTATCACGTCAAAAAATATAAACAAACGATTCAAAATTCATACAAATTCTTTTTCAATTTGACTTTATAGGATGGTTCTTATAGGCGTCATACACGGTGCGTCTGACTCGTGAGTCAATTGTGAACGTGTTGACTCGCTTTTCGACTACACACAGTTGAGTTATTTAGAGTCATGCCAGAGTCACACATATTTATTTTTACTAATACATCCAAACCGACTCGCGAGTCAGACGCACCGTGTATGCCGCCTATTATGAGAGCAATGTCAAATTCAATCACACTGTGTTAAATACATTTTGATTAATAGCCCAGTTATGCATACTTAGCTTTGCTTGAGAGTAGTCACATAAAAATCTGTTAAATGGGCTATGCATGTAAGCGGTTACACAACGCATAGCACTTCACATGTAGAATTCTGTTTGGTTTTGATTTTTACGTAAAAATGGTGCTATGCGTTCCGTAACCGCTTACATGCATAGCCCATTTAACAGATTCTTATGTGATAACTCTCATGCAAAGCTAAGTATGCATAACTGGGCTATAAGGCTCTGTTATGCATACTTGGCAGTGCATGCACTGCTATACTATTTTTAAGTAGAAATCAAAAACCAACAGACTTCTACGTATGTAATGCTGTGCGTTGGGTAACCGCTTACACGCGAAGCTCTATTAACAGATTCCTTATGTGACAACTCTCAAGCAATGCCAAGTATGCATAACAGAGCCTTTACATTAATCCATAAATATAGAGTCGAATTTTCAAACTTCATTATATGCTCTATAAAACATGTCATTTTAAAAACTTGAGGAGGCAACTTTCACTCGCTTTAGCCAGCAAGCGCTTCTGCTTGACGCCTCGTCCTGGAAAATTTGCCCAACTCGCATTAGGTTCCTTTTCTCTTGGCGCCTCACATTTTAAGCCGGCTTTATTGCAACATGTTGTAGAAAACCTTGCTTATTTACTACAGTTTTAAACGCGTCTGCTAGAAAACTTTTTTTGGCTGAATTGGGACAATATTTTGGAGATTTTGGTAAAACTTTAGCCCATATTTATGAACTTACCGTTGTTAGGCGCTCAAGAGCACTGAAGCGTTCTTCTTGGGCTGCAGCGGACTTTTCGAATGCTTCATGTTTTTTAATAAGGTTCTCAACTTCATCTATTGTGTGGCCTAATTCAGACGATAAGAGGTATGGTTCTTGGGCAATAAGCCAGGCTTCAGCTACAGCAGCGTCCCGGGCGAACTGATACACTTCTAAAACTGTAATTTTGGAAACAAACACAAATAAGTCAAACTAAATGTGCAGCAAAACTGATGTTTTTTATATATACATACTTAGCTGTAAGTTCTCCCATCTCTCTTCCCACCGCCTTAGCAAAGCATTTCTACTGTTATTTAATTGCAAAAGCCTATCTTTAATATCTGCTGATGCATAATGACTTCTGGCCAACAATTCCTTTCCAAGAGAAATACAAGCGGCAAAGTTGTCCTCTCTAGTATCAATTTCAGCCTTAAGACTTTGATGATTATTCATGAGTAGCTCCACCCCGGAAACGTCTCTTGGCTTCTCAGATGTGTTCATTTGACGTACGAGATCCTCCATCCAAATCATCAATATACGAACCATATTAAAGAATCTAAACAGATCACCCGTGTCAGCTAACTTCTGTTTGCGGGCATCACACATGGCTTGCAAATTGGACCATGCATGTAGAACCTCTTGTTCGCGGTTAGTAATTTCCTTTGCTTTATCGCCAGCGTATGAATCTTGTAGTTTAGCGGATTCTTCTTGAATTTGTTGTACTTGTGAATAAAGAGTCATGAGGTCCTGCATGAAATTGTGGTGTTTTCGTTGCAGAGTCGAGACAGATCCTGCATCTCGCCCCAATTCGTCAGAAACACCATGTTGTTTTTCTATTATACGACTTAATATGTCTTTGCAGTCGTGGAAGAATTTGTGCAGTTCCTTAGAAGCAGCCAACATTTGCGTGCGTGTTTCAATAAGTTCCAAGAGATCTTGCCAGGATTCATTCAAATTGTCCTTCCATTCAGCGATTGTTGCCGAGTCTGAATGACCAGCTTGAATCAAATTGTCAGCAATGTTATTAACCTTCGCAACTCGTTCTCCGCCTACAGCTTCAGTATCGCGAGCGAATTCGTTAAACCGTTCCGAAAGTAATGTTACGTGATCATAATCTTGTCCCAGTTCCTGGGATCCGGCAACAACTTCTCTATCCGTAATCCATTGCTCCAAATCGTCGACTTCTCTGCTCAACATAAACAACTGTAATGCTTCATTCAAGCGAGCACGCCGCTCTCCAGCCAAATCTTTTAGACCGGCGTAAAGTTTATCTAATTGCGATTGCTTAACAGACACAGCGTCACCGCTGCCTGTGTCTTCGGTGTTGAATTGTCTTGCAACTTCACCCAGTTGTCGGATGGTGTTAGCATAGTCTTCAACAGATTGCTCCAAGTTTTCATGTTTCTTCATTAGGTTTTGCGCACTGATCTCATCTTTTCCTCGGTCTTCAACCATCATGTACAACTCTTGTTCGCTCATCCATGACTCAGCCTCTTGGGCATCGAAAAAGTATTGTTGTACCTTTTCGGATTCTACAAGATTTCTCTTACGATTATCAATAGCATCTTTAAGTTCTTGCCATCTTTGCGTAAGATCACTAATCAGACTCTCGAACTTCTTGGCATCTTCGTGACCCTCATCGATCAATTTTCTGCCATTGTTACAAATGGCCATTATTCTAGGTTCATGATTATCAATTTCTGTAGCAAGAGATTGATTTTTCTTTTTCAAAACATGAACATTGAACAATGAATTGCCATAATCCTTTGAAGTAGCTAAAGGCAACTTTTCGTCAATCCACAATTTCTCATCCTCAACGTCCCGACAGAATTGGAATGCTTCCTTCTTCTTTTCTAATTGTTTCTGTCGTTCAATCAGTGGAGCTTTAATTTTCTCAAATCTATCGAGAACTGCTGTTTTCTTCGTAACAATCGGTTCAATCTTTTCCAATGGTGTTGTCTTTTGTAAATATTCAGTTTGCTTATCAATTTCCTCCACTTGTCGTTCTTTAGCTGCCATTTGTGTTTGTATAACTTGTTGTTTCTGCATAAGAATATTTACTGAAGTAAGGTCATTGCCGGTATCGGCACTTACTATTTGTTTTTCTAAGTCAGTAATATAAGAATCGATATCATCGCATGTTTGCTGCACCAAAACTTCACGATTAGCATCGAATAACATTGCACCCTTTTCTTTTGTGTGAACTTCCAAATCTTCGAATTGCTTAGCAAGCTCTTTCAATTTGGGCTCAATAATATCCTTAAACTCTGGTTTCTCTTTAGACAACTCCTGAGCTGCCTTTTCAGCCTCAAACAAACGTTCTTTATTAGCTGCGATCTCCGCCTCAAAGGCTTGATGCCGTGTCCATTTGGAATGAATCGTCTTAGCACTTCTGTATGTTTCGTCCTGAGATGTCACATATCTTTCTTGAACCCATTCAGCCAATTCTTCCAAATCTTGTAAGAATTCATGCAACTTAACTTGGTTCTTCAACTTCTCATGCTGATCCAATGCACGTTGGCGATTATCGTCACGACGACCTGCAATATTTTCCGCTCTCTTTCCAATTTTCTCGGCATCAAAATGTTCTTTTTCCACAAGGGTCTCCGCGACCTGCAATAGTGTATTTATCTTATCGTCATTTGCCTCCATCGTGGTTAAGAAAGCTTCGTGACGTTTAAGTTGGTTCTCTGCTTGTTCTAGGTTAACTGGAGTATCATCTTTACTAAGGAAGTGCTCCTGTTGACTTAAGAGGACCTCGGTTTGACGAGCATCACGGTTGAACAACTGTTGATCCAGACTTTGCGAGAGAAGCACTTGTCTATTTTCCCACATTTGATGCAACTCTTCCCAACCATCCTTCAAAGCGTTCAATCGTTCACGAAGGAACATGTATTGTGGATCGTCCGAAGTATTTGACTCCGATGTTAAACGCTCACCATATTCCATCATGTTCTTATAATCTTCAGTGTAGTTATCAATTTCTTCACGAATAGATTGATGTTGATTTAGAAGTTTTTCAGCTTCAGGCAATGAAGTTGGAGTATCTTCAGAGGCCACATCAGTTTGAGTTTTAGTCAGCCAAGTCTGGAAGTGATCCAAGTCTCGTAAGAATCTATGCAAATCACCTGCCTCCTCCAGTTTAGAATCGCGGTCCTTTAACATTTGAGTTAACTGCTCCCAAATCAATTCAATTTGAGAAATTCTGTCGCGGATCAATTGTGCTTCCTCCGGATGATCATGTTCAATGCTGTCAGCTTCTTTGCTTAAGCTAGACAATTTGGCTTGAATAGCGGCCAAATCTCGTTCCATGCCGCTAAGTCGCCTCTGCAGAGTCATCACGCCTGTCAAATCCATCTCTAGACTATCGGTTTCCGTAAGGATACGTTTCTTATCTTCTATCCATGATATAGTTTCTCGGCACTCAATGTAGAAGGTCTGCACACCATGAGCAGATTTAAGGTCATCCATCTTGGCTTCAGCTTTTTCGCGTAAGGTGGACCATTCTTGATTAAGATGGTTTTGTCTTTCCAGTATTTCATCCGAATTGGGATGTTCAACATGTAACAATTGCCTTGCCAACTGATTAACAACAGCAACCCGGGAAGCGTTGGCATTCATTTCTTTATCGAAACCTTCAAAGCGATGCTTCATTATTTCAACATCTTCAATATCTTTTCCAGGTGTCATGGTATCCAGCATTTTGGTTTTTTCTTTTATCCATTGTTCAACACCGTCAGCCTCAGACATCAATTTATATAAGCTGAGCGCATCCAATAGACGTTGCTTGCGCAATTTGGCCAACTCTGTTAACTCCTTGTATCGTGTGTCGATAGCATCAAGTCGATTATCTACGTTTGCTTTCTCCGTATCGTTTAATTTTAAATCTTCAGCTTGCTTATGCAGAGCATTGATAACTTCAGCGTAGTTTTTAAGTTCGTCTGCGACATCCTTGTGTTTTTTAAGCAATGATTGAACATTGGCTTCATCGCGCCCAACATCTTCACTGGATACAATTCTAAGTGTATCAAGCATCCAATTGTCTACATCATCAGCATCAGCAAACAGTTGGAAGTATTCAACAGCGTTTTCGAGGCGTTGACGTCTGTATTTAGTTAAATCAAGTAAGTGATCCCATTTCGAAAGAATTTCTTTCAACCGATCTTTAATGCGATCGGCTCCGAAGTGACCCTCAGTTATTAATTCTGCACCTACTTTAGCAACTCCTTGCAATTGAGGATCATGCGATGTTATTTCGGATTCTAGTGCTTTATGTTTGCTTAGTAATAAATTAACTGTTGTCAAATCGTGCCCTATTTCATCGGTGGATACAATTTGTTCTTTTTCCTTTATCCAATTCTCTTCATCTGCAGTATCCCAATGGAATTGCCACAATTTTCTGCTCTCTTCTAACCGGCTTCGACGTTCCACAGCTAATCTAACCAATTCAGCATAAGCATCCTCTAATTGTTGAACTCGGCTTACAATAATTTCAGGATCACAAGGTTTATAAGACTCTGGGTCATCGCTTAAAAATTTCTGCGAATTTTGCACTACTACTTTAACACGCTCGCCAAGTATGTTAATATCAGCCTCCACAAGGGAATGCTTCTGTAGCAAGTCTTCAACGCCCATCAAGTGTTTTCCATAGTCATCTGTTAAAAGTAGCTGCCTGATTTCTTCCATATTATCCAATATATATAGCATTTCTTGGAAGTTTTGTTGCAATTGAAGCGATATTTCCAATCGCATTCTACGTGCCCTTAGTAATTCAAGCAAATACGTCCATAGTCGCATTACATTTTCTTTACGTAGCAATATACGTTTGACATCGTGGTATCGTTCTGATTCTAATTCATCGCAGACGGCAATAACCGCTTGAACGCGCTCTTCATATGCAAAAATATCAGTTTCTATTGCTTCGTGTTTCTTTGCGGCAGCTTCTACGGCAGCCAAATCGAATCCAAAGTTATCTTGGCTGACCAATCTTTGATTCTCAGATAGCCAAGTCTCTCGCATTGAAGCCTTTCGATCGAAACGCGCGGCAAGCTGCTCCAACTTCTCCTGGCGAATCAATTCTTCGCGCAAGGCCAATTCACGCTCATGCTCAGCCTTTTCCAGCCTTTCCCAAGCTTTATTTATATCAGAAATCATCTTTCCTTCCTTGGGAATGTATGGCTTTTGGTTATTGGCTCGCATTTTTGATTGAAGCGTGAAAAGTAGAACTTCTAAATTACCCTTCTCCACGAATTTCGGAGGCTTCTCAATAGTGCGATAGTTGGAGAACTGAGCTAATTGACTTTGCACTCCGGCCAAAGAATTCTCGAATTCACGTTCACCCAAAGCTTGAATGGTTGTTTCGATCCATTTCAACAAATCGCTTGTAAAATGTTCATAGTCATTAATCATTTTTTCGTTTTCCATAGCAATTCCGACAACCTTTCCTATTCGTTTACCTTGTACAGTCTCTTGCTTTAACTTACTGAAGTAATGATAGTAGGTAACTACATAAGTGATAATAGACTTCTCATCGGGATGGTCTACAAATACATCTTCAGCATCGAGTAATTTTGCAAGACCCAATTTCTCTTCGGCTACATCAAAGGCATTATTTAGATTATATAAGGGATTAGCTTTGGATAACTTTTCAAATTGCACCAGATCAGGACGGTGTTTGTGAATGATTGCATTAAATGCGAGTCCATCTCTCCAAGAAGTGGTGAAGTTTCTAACATTAACGTTATTGTATCCTGCAGTTTTCATTTGACACCAAAGAAGAAGAGCATCTTTTGCAGACTTAGTCTCCTTATTGTCAACTTCTTCGATTGTAATATCTTGAATCTAAATAGTACGATTATAAAATAAAAGACAATGCAATAATTTATCCCTTAAAATTTAGAGAGTTAGATCTTTTTTTTTTAAGTACAATAAGATGCTTACCTGGAATCTTAAAATAATGGTCCAAATTAGGCCCAAATTGAGGGAAGCATTTCCATCAACAATATCGTGTGATCCTATATTTTCTAAATGCACGCGTTGTTCACGTAGGAATTGTAGGGCTTTGTCTACATTTTCCAGGCAATGAATTCTCATTTTTCCTTTTGTTGGTTTTGGTAGACGTTCACCCGATAATACTTCTAGCAGCTTTATTAAGTATTTTCCGTCTCGCATATCAACATACAAATCTCCTATTCTACAGTTAACTCTACATAAGTGTGAGTTAACCCATTTCGTGAAAGTCTTCTTTTGGACATTTTCTCGTTCTTCGGCTAGAGCTTTTATACGCGATCTTTCAAATAGCCTGGAGCTGGAATTTCCCCCATCATATTCGTATTCATCGATATATTCATTTCCAGGACCCTGACTAGGGTCCCATCGTACAATTGAAATGTCGGTCGTCATTTGGTCGATAATTTATATCTAAAAATATATATAAGTAAATATATGTATATGTATATATGTATGTGTATATATTATATCTATGCATATACATAAATGTTTCAATATGTAAGTTAACATCAGCGAGAGGTTGATACCCTTCCATAAAGTGCTGACACCTCGCTGGTCAACACGAGCATCCGCTTGCCATTTCGTCACAACAAAATCAACAGCAAGCAATTGACTTCTCAGCGAATTGACTTCTCAACAAATTGGCTCTCGATCAACGAAAAGCTACTTCCACTGAAAAGGTGCTGACGCTCGCTAGTCTGCACGCGCATCCGCCTTGTCAGTTCGGTGCAGCGCAAACAGTAGCATAACCAGTGTTGCCAAACATGGGCTTTTCCTACCAAAACTGGTAGGCTTTTTTCCATTTGGTAGGTTGGTAGGCTTCATTGGATTTTGGTAGGTTTCGGGACAATGAGTAATAGTTATTTGCGAAAAATAGAAAATATGTACGTATCTCCAAATATTTTAGCAACCTTTTTTACACAAATATTTCACCGGTGCGTTCGTATAATGGCGGCCACAAACATGTAAATATACCTGATTCCTAAGTACAAACGTATACCTTATTATTGCCAATATGCAATACGGACATCCATATATCGTGACCTAAGGGTGAAAAGGTGCCAAGTCTATTTTTAGAAATTTTTCACGAGATGAAAAATCGATGTAGTTTCGTATTACCTGTCATTCTGCATCAAAAACTAAACTTTGAAAAAAAAATGGACTTGGCACCTTTTCACCTTTAGGTAGCGATATAATTTATGGCGTACTTGGACCAAGATTCCAGAAAAGTCTGCCAATGGGCTCGTACTCAACCATATTTCAGGCGGAAGTCTTCCCAATCGAAGTCTGTGTTCGCGAATGTCATCGTAGAAGGTAAATGAGGCCAGAATAAATATTATATCGGACATTTAGGCAGCGTTAAGGCCTTAGAGTCTTTTAAAAGGCATCAAGGCTTGTAAACTCTTGAAGCACCTGAGAGCCCACAATAGCGTCATGCTGTGGAGGGTTCATGGACATGAAGGGTTTGAAGGCAACGAAGGGGCTGACTGTCTCGCAAAGCGTGAAGCCCACCTACTTAGGAGTTAGCTGGGAATAATCTCAAATTGCAGCCCACTAGCGGAAGTCAAAGGGAATAAGACAATCAAAGATATTCATAACTCTTTCCAGCAGGAACTCCGAAAGACACCTTGAACCTAGAACTCTTACTGGCAACCTGACAGCACACTGCTAGTTAACGTACGGTTTTAATTAAATGGGTCTTTCTGTAGAGACGGCCTGTAGGGTTTGTCGGCTGGTGAAAGAACCCCATTCTATGTGCCTGTCCACGAAGCATAAATCGTAGATTGATACACCTTGGAGAACGATTGCCTTCTCCATCTAAAATTTGGAACATGGCGCCATCCAAAGTGCTGAGCTTTTTAAACAGCCTAAGGTTGGAGTGATTACAAGTTGGATTTAGCACAATATATCTTCTTAGGTCGCAGCGCGGGTATCTTCGACGTAATAATAATAATATCGTCACTAGACACGAATAAAGAGCTCGAAAAAAACTCTTTGGGGAGTTCTGGGGAATACTGTTGCACTAGAAAATATAGTTGGCCGCGGACATAAGTTTATGGGTCTTTCTTCGCTGCCAAAGAGGTTGACGCGGCTTTATTTGCCGTCACCTATGTTAAGAGTCTTTCTTCGCCGAAATTGATTTTACGCCTCTCTTCTCGTTATCAACTTTTGAGCTCGCGTCTTTATTCGTATCTAGTGACGATATGTATGTATGTGTAAAGATACATATGTACATATGGGTAAGTCTGTACAATAAAATGAATCGTTATACGCAGTTAATTTGTTTTTATTAATCTAGTTGTGTTTTAGTTTTACTAAATGTTATGTTAACTATGTTTTTAAAAAATTTGACATTGAAAACAAATATTAAAACTCAAAAAAATGTTTGGTAGGTTTTGGTTGGTTATGGTAGGACATTTTGGTTGGAAAAAAATTTGTCTGTGGCAACGCTGAGCATAACGACCAACACGAACCATTTCCCACCAAAAGCGCTGACACCCCATTACGGCTTCAGTTTGGCAACGAGCAACAACAACAATCAACGGACAGCTATTAGTTAGATTTAATATTTAAATAAGTTCTGCCCTTGTATTTGGACTTTGATGTCCGCACTTGTAGTGAACGACTGCCCTACATAGTAGGGAAATAAATAATGAATTAAAATCGAGTGTCTCGTGTTTTACTTGTATATGTAATCAAATATAGGCCCTTATTATGAGTTGCATTCGATTTTCGATCTTCGCTGGCTATCGAAGATCGAAAGTGAAATTCGTATTATGAGCTATGCAAACGTGTCGAAATTTTCGTTGAGTATCGAATTTTGCTTTCGTTGGTGTAGCGAAGTGTTAGAAAATTGTGAAAAATTTATGATTTTGCATTTGTTTTCTTCCTTTTTGGCGGCTAGACACTAATTTTAAACAATTTTTATTAATTTCATGCAGTTCTAACGTCGTGAATACTAAACACAAGCTCGAAAAGCTGGTTTTACTTATGAAAGAAAATCCCAATACTCTGTTAGCACGATCTCTGAGAACAAAATCATAGAGCTGTTTATAGCTTTAATATATTTTAAATAGATTTGGATCACAACATTTTTTAAATATATTGTATGTCAAAATATACTCGAAAGACTACACTTAAACTCTCTTAAACGTTTTCTGCTCCTGGCCAGTTTTCTAAACTCCCATCCTCTGACGAATCGTTGAACCAGAACTCCGTTGTACTAATTTTTACCACGTTTTTATAAACCCGCTTTCTTTTTTATTTCATTTTAATTTGCAAAAATTTTCATATGTATGTACATATGTATAAGCACACTATTTTGTTTGCTCAATTTGAAAACAAAGCTTCTCAGCGGTGAAAAATATACTATTGTGAATAACCTACAGGAGCGAAATTCACAATAGCGAAAAAATTCGTTCGGTCAGCACTATCGACCACAGTCGAAGATCGAATGCAACTCATAATAAGGGCCATAATAACACACTTTTTGCAACTTAGCCTTATGTATGTATAGCTGCGAGTATAATTAAACCAGCAAAATTCAAAATGATGTTGGCAACTTATGTTTATTTATTTATTGTTAATAAGTTTCAATTAAAATATGGGTCGATATATATCATAAAAGCCCGGTTATGCAAGACCTAGACTTGACTTGAAAATTGTATAACTGGCAAATGAGCAAAACGTGTATGTAGTTGCCCAAAGTTAAGTTTCTAGAGCTGTGAGAGGATCATGCTGCCATATCATTTTTTCAAGGTCATCCCAAAGCGAATTCAGAAGAATTATATTGAATTGTCAGGTTTATTCAATGAATTTTTCCTTACTTGACCTTCAAATGACGTCGAACCTGAATTGATGGAGGCTAACAGACCTCGGGTTCGCATTCAGGGCGTCGAATAACAAAGGGATATAGAGGTTTGGTTCAATATGCAGAAACTTTGATTTTTGTAAACCTGTGTTATTGTTGATTTTTTAGAATTTTTTGTGGAGGGTTTTGTGCATTTTCTTCCATATAAATTAAAATTTTGTTTATGTGTTATATGTAAGAAAATGAGCGAAACCCCCGACAAAAAAAACTAAAAAATACGGTAATTTTTAGCGACTTGAAACTTGCACTTTATTACTAAAATTGAATGGGCTACAGAACAGCATACTCAATAAGGTGGATTCTGTTACAACCGAGCTACAAACTAATACTCGGTAAAATATATGAAACTAGTGAACCCGCATGGCGTCAAAACGCCAACATTTAATTAAATTTTTTAAACAGGTGAAACCCTATTCAAAAACCTGTAAAAATATTCCTAATGATTAATCTAAACCATTTCTCAGTGATGAGAGGTCTCGCATGGTGTCGGTTTTCATTTCACATTTTTCATTTCACATCTATGTAGAATCCCAGTTCTTTAATTTGATTTCTCATTTTGGAAATTCGAAATAACGGTGCAGATGTGATGGCCTTAAAAAAAATAGATGGCAACTCTAATTAAAAGTATTATCAGCCTATAGTTTTCTTAAAACTCTTTCGTTTGACACTAATATTTCGATATTTCATGTATTTGTCTTTCGTATAAGTAAAACAAATTCGACTTTTCAAACAAGTGGTAACCCCTTTAAAAGTATATTCAAACTAAAATCTTTCGCCTGGCATTGTTAGACATATTTCAATTAACTGATGAATTAAGTTGAATTTAATTTTTTTAAGCACATGGCAACTCTCCTAAATACAGTTTAGAAATAAATTATTTTCAAACCCATTTCGATTGATATCCATCTTTTGACAATCTATTTAACTTACTAAATATTGAGCTTAATTTTTTCAACAAAAAAACACCAAATGTTCAATTCAAAGATTTCTTAACGCTCGTTCTTTTGATTACCATATTTTAAAATTTGATGTAACTTATGTATAATTAAACGAAATACCACTTTCAAAACTGGCGCAACCCTCTTAGAAATTATTTTCGAACTAAAATTTCCTTAAATATTTTTCGTCTGACATTGTTATAAATATTTCAAGTAACTGATGAATTAAGTGGAAATTTATTTTTTAAACATGTGGCGACCCTCCTAAATATAGATAACCATCGGTTAGTAATTCATTTGACTTATTAAATAATTTTAGCCCTTTAAACTGGGGCAACCCTCAAACACATCAAAAATGTTCTAAATTGTCAAACTAAGTTGGGGTATTCACAACGGTGTCGTCAGTATCGTATTGTTGTATGTCGTAAACTTTAAACGCCTAAAAAATATATTAAGCAGGTTCGCAAAGTACCATCAAAGTCATATTTTGAATTTTCGCAGTGTTAAAAAATAGTTGATTGTGGTTTCAAGTTCTTTAAACATTTATATATGCTTTTAAAGTTTACGAAATACAACAATACGACACTTACGACACCGTTGTGAATCCCCCCATAATTTCTTGAAGCTCTTTAATTTGACATCCTTCGTTCATATTTCATACACCTTGGGAATAAAATAGTTTAATTAGACTTCTCAAATAGGTGGCAACCCTATTAAAAATATTTCCCAACTACTATTTTCCTAAACCTCTTTTGTATGACACCCATATAGCGATACCTTATTCACTTACCAAATTCCTTTAATTAAAACTGAATTAAATTTTTTTTAACATGTGGCACCCTCCTATACGTAGTTAAGTTATAAAGCCTTTTCAAAACCATTTCGATTGATACCCATATTTAATAATTGATTTAACTTTTTAATTAATTTGAGCTTATTTTCTTAATAGGTGGCAACTTTTTTCGAAAAAAAAAACCTTCTTGAACAACCACACCCTAAGCCCTTTAATTTGGTACCACACGGTGCGGATCTGAGGGCATTGATTAGTAAATAACTTGAGTTTAATTATTTAACAGGTGGCAACTCCTTTCGAAAAAATAAAACCAGTTTGCACATCTACAGGCCGAGCGCTTTAATTTGACATCCCATTTTTGAAAATCGAACGAACGGTGCATATCTTTTATGCTGCACAAAAAATGCCTTCGCGTATTATATATATAGATATGGATATGAACGTGCAAAGCAACGTATTTATCCGAGTTCAGCAAGGTCGGCTAAAATATGCGCGAGCTGATATATTGTGAATCTTGATAAGAGGTAAGTACTTTTAAGAAATTTTAAACAATTATACATACGGGCATATGTATCTCTAGAACTTTTGATTTTCAACATTGAAAAAAAAGTTGTGGAACACTCATCTAACCGATTTCACTTATTTATGAACCTTGAAACATAAGTAAAAAAATGGAAACTCAGTTTTCAAGCAATATAAGAAAGTAATAAAAAACTAAATAAATAATAAATAACAAATAACACTGGACACAAAAAAAATATGAAAGGTTCTTTTGACCAGACTAGGTGCTCTATATGTATGTGTTTAGGGTCGCTGGACACGAATCTGAAGTCCCTTTTGATTTATCACGACAGATTTTTTTTTAACCTCAGAAATCATAGACGAAATTGGTGCTACAAAATTTTTTATAAATATTAACGGATTTACTTTTATCTTGATATCGATTCAGTTTTGGTTTGAATTTCAAGATTATATTATTACGGTTACGCCCTCAGAAATTCGGCAGTCATTTTCCCAATGCTTTTTTTTTTTTAATTCGTCGCATTGCACACAATACATTGATGCCGCGCTTAATTTTTCGAAAAAAAAAAAGAATTTCTGAACCAAGGCATATTAAACAGGTATGTATTTTGTTGTTGCTTCTGGTCTATAAAGTGTGAAAAAAGTACGTTTTTTTTAATCATAGTGTGCCATTCTAAATATAAAAAAAAATTTCAAATAGAAAATACATATGTATGCATAAACATTTTTGCAACTTTCTTTCTTGGTAATATTTTTGTTTCCAGGTGCATCGATCCATCCTTTGCAAGGTCCGATAATCAGCGTTTGTGCACCTGAGTTAAGCGAACATTCCAAAAGATGGGTTTTAATCGTTTCTTTTTATGAAAAAAACTTTCGCATGAAAATACATTTTGGCTATTTAGATTTTTTGTGAAAAAATAATTAACGACATTTGACATATTTTTTCTTTTTATCCGATTTTTTTTTCAATTTCGAAAAAAATTTACGAACCATACCATCAAGGCAAATTTATATAAGGTGATGTTGTTTCATCAGCTGTGAGTGGCGTTTAATTATCAAAATTTTGTTTTTTGCTTGTGAGTGAGTAAAAACATGAGAGCGTTTGCATTTTCTGTCGCCCTTTTTTATTCGGGGTAGAATAGCTGAAATTTGACAATGGACCGCTAAAAGCAAAAACAAAATACAAGTAATTGTTGTATTTGTTGAATCGATACCACCTTATATGAATTCGCCTTGAATACCATGATACAAATATTTTAAGGTAGTTTCACTCTTCTTAGCCGCCATTGAAGCTACCATAATATTCTGTGGCACATGTGGCACCCTCCTATACGTAGTTAAGTTATAAAGCCTTTTCAAAACCATTTCGATTGATACCCATATTTAATAATTGATTTAACTTTTTAATTAATTTGAGCTTATTTTCTTAATAGGTGGCAACTTTTTTCGAAAAAAAACCTTCTTGAACAACCACACCCTAAGCCCTTTAATTTGGTACCACACTTTTGAAAATCGAACGGACGGTGCGGATCTGAGGGCATTGGTTAGTAAATAACTTGAGTTGAATTATTTAACAGGTGGCAACTCCTTTCGAAAAAATAAAACCAGTTTGAAGAAATTAAAACAGTGATTTTTTACTTCAAAAAATTTAAAAAAATATTTTAAAAACTATATGTACAAACTATATGTACAAACTTTGAGCATCATTTTATAGCGAGCTTTTAGTGATCTCTTGTTCCTTTTTATTGGCGCTGTAACCGCCTAAGCAATTTTGGCCGAATCCAAAACAGCACGCCAGTCGTTTCTCTTCTGTGCCAACTGACGCCAATTGGAAATGCTAAGTGAAGCCAAGTCCTTCTTCACCTAGAGCTGGTTTCTCCGACTCAACTTAACTTAGTTTAGCCGTTTTTTGGACTTAGTCAAGAATAAGCCGATTAAACAAAAGACTAACTTTTGGCTTAGGTTAGCCTAGATGGTGAAAATGAGTAAGTCTGTGGCATTCAAAATAAATCCAAGTTCATTTTCACTATCTAGGCTAATCTAAGCCAAAAGTTAGCCCACTTTTTAATTAGCTTATTCATGAATAAGTCTAAAAAAATAGCTAAACTAAGTTAAGTTGAGTTGGCGAGTTGAGTCTTTCCAACACAAAGAGGCCTTCCTCCTCCTCTGTTACCAGAATCGCGACCAGCGTTGAATACTTTCAGAGCTGGAGCGTTTCTGTCCATTCGAACGACATGACCTAGCCAGCGGAGCCGCTGAATTTGTAAAGCTCATCGTTAAATGGTCTGCGGTATTCGCCATCGCTTTATAAGTGCTTTATTTCTAAAATTAAATATCAACGGAAGGCAAGTTTTTTTTTGGTATAATATGTATGTATTTATTGAATCTTTCTCTCGAAACTAACAATAAGTTTTCAAATCTTACAAAGTACCACTAAATTTAAAATTTTTGCGGCAATGCTTATAATTTTGTGTTTTTTTACATATATATTTATTGCAGTTGTTGCGGCTGTCGGAATGGACAAGATTCCGAGCAGCAGGATCGATGGATATCGTGCTGGGCAGCCTGAAAGGACGAGATCCAGAGCCGCACAGCCTGGGCGGGTGGAAAGGACTAGTTTCCACGCCGCGCCCTCGCTTCTCTATATTTAAGTAATTATAATCCAGTAGGCTGTGTTCGGTCGGAAAGGACAAGTTTCCGAACCGCACTGACACTGGTGTTGGGTGGTTGGTCTGAAAGGACGAGGTCCAGAGCCGACATTGGTATATTGCGGATATCCAAATATATTTTATTGGTCATCATCCGAGAAATCCTTTCTTTTTAGTCTTCTTGCATATACTGAGTACCTGGTACTTAGCCCTCGTATGTCCTCATTCACCGTATTTACATTAAGATCTTGTGTGTGTGTGCGGTGCTCCGCATATGGCGCATAATATTTTCGACTGCAGTCTTTGAAGTCTGTTCAAAATGGAATTGCACGCTGCGCCTCAAAGCCCAATTCCATATGCCCAACATGGTTTAACCATCATATTAAAAATCAATATCTTGTTTTCTAGGCTTAATTTAGATTTGTGTCCTATAACCCATTGAAGGCTTGCTTGTTTTAGTTTCGTTTGAGAAATTTTGTTTTCTATATGATTTTTCCAGGTAAGTCTTCTATCTAGTGTGATCCCAAAGTACTTGACACTATATTTTTGTGGGGTATCCTTGCTGTTTATTTTTAGTGGTGGACAAGTTTCTTTCTTCAGAGTAGAGTCAGAGAGTTGTCTGAACACGCTTGCTCTCGTTAACCTTTATCTTCCAAGAACCTAGCCATAGCTCTAACTTTTTAAATATTCTTGCAGTTTGTAATAAGCCTCTTTAGGGTCTGAACTCTTGGGGTGACTTCCCGTTCTAAAGGAATTCTGCCTGACCCTGAAGTTTCTCCCAGCAGAAAGCTTTCCAAAATTGCATGCGTATTTGCAGGGAGTGAAACCTTTAGTTTGTATATAAGGCCATCATGCCAGACTTTGTCAAAAGCTTGAGAGATGTCCAAAAATACACCGGTATTGCTTCCCTTCGAAGGCCTTTCTAATACAAGAAACAATTCTATGAACTTGTTCTACAGTACCATGTTTTTCACGAAAACCAAACTGATGTGGTGGTATTATTTGGTTATTTGTTAGAGAAGGCTGTATTTTTTTTAATAGAAGTTTTTCAAATATTTTGGAAAATACAGAAATCAAGCTAATGGGCCGATATGAATTTACTACCGTCGGATCTTTGGCACCACAATTATTTCTGAAAGTTTCCATAAGTCGGGAAAGTGCCCCAACTTAAGCATGTTATTAAAAATATGTAACAAAAAACGTACGGCAGTTAGTGGAAGCTCCTTTATCATTTCACCTGTAATCCTATCATAACCAGGCGCTTTATTCTTCTGAATGACATGAACAAAGGTGTTAATTAAATCTTTCTTTTTAAACCGAAGCGGAGTTGTGGTAAGGCTACTGGGGGTATTGAAATATTGGAAAGATGAGCGCCCAATGGGTCTAAAGGCGGAAATGGACTACACGCCATTTCTTTAAATGAAATTAATTGGTGCTCGTATGTACATATGTATGTATGTACATTAGGTCGGGTCAATTTTTATAGATAGATTTTTTCGACATCGTTCCTAGCAGAATCGGATTCTTCATAAGATTCTAAGAAAAAAAATCCTCCAGACCATAGCTCTAAAGTCAATTTCGAGCCTGCGCAATTTTAAAAGAAGATATATTTAATGGATGCTAAGTTAATATGCAGATTAATATGTACTAAAGTGTTACGAATGTTATTTTTTTAATACAAATTTGTATTTGGGGGTTTTTTGATACGAATAATTAATTTTTGACATTTATTTCTTGTATCATTATATATATTATATATATATAATATAATAATAATATAATATATATACAGGGGCGCACCCAGGAATATATTTTAGGGGGGGTTTTATATTTCTGAAGATATATCACCGGAAAATACTGAAAATTTTGTTCAGATAATACGCTCTTTAAAATATATTTATGCAAGTTTTATGTACAGTATGTAATAAATAAATAAGCGTTTTAAAATTCATAAACTGCACTTTATTTACATAAGATTAACAGAACTCAAACACTTTTAACCGACTTTAAAAAAAGGGGAGGTTATCAATTCGCCGGAATACGTAACTTTGGACCACGTGAACCGATTTCAATAATAATTTTTTTGTAGAAAGATGGTACCTCAAGGTTCGGCCCGTAATTTGGTTTAGAGATCCGATGATTGGATCATGAAGAAATTAACGGTACCCCTAAATTTGAATATAAGAATTGAAGTCGGTTGTGTTCTTTCCTTAAAAACTACTTTTTTTAATAAAAAGTTCTATAAACTCAAGATGCGCTCAACTTTCAAAAGTACCTAATAAAAAATATTAAAAAAGACTCAGTAAAAATAAATTTATTGATTCCATGAATTTTTGCTCTTTTATGTTCCTTTTTTCGATTTCTGGTTTTTGGCTTTCGATAAAAATGGTGATTTTTCACGATTTCTAAATTTTTTTAATATTTCGAATACCGAAAAAATTAACTGAACTCTCAAGAAAAACGAAAAATTCATATAAAACGACGGACGAGAAATGGAAAAGAAATTTTCTACCAAAATTTCTTAAATCAGTTTGCAGCTCTCAAGAAAAAATGCTCGTATATTCATTTCCTCATGAAAATTGACAGCAAAAGCAAAGCGCTTTTTCAAGCAACAGAAATTATAATAAATATTTCTTATAATTTCCTTGAGAGCTGGATTCTTAGATTTAAGATACAGTTTGTATTTGAGGTTATTAGCTTTAGGGGGGGTTTGAACCCCAAAACCCACCCCTTGTGTGCGCTAATGTATATATATATATATATATTATATATCATTATTATTATTATATATTATATCAGTAGCCCAGTCAAGTTAGCTCAAAAAATAGGCGTAAGCATACAATAATTCACATAAAGCTGAAAATTAGTACGAATGTTGCGAATACTATTATGAATGAAATGGCAAAAGTCTCCATCGATCCCAAGTCTGCAAAAAAAGTTATTCAAGGTCAAGGGTCATATAAATTGTTTTTTTTTTTTTTTGATTTTCCAGCAAAACGTTAAGGTTTATCATAAAAATTGGTGAGACGGAAGTGTAGATCATACAATTATGTATAAAAACTGGTTTACCATTTTTCTTCCTAAGGATTACCATTTCTGAGATATAGCGATTCAAAATTGTAGTAAAAGGTGCGTACTCCATCATATGCAAATCATAAATTTATATAGAAACTTTTTGTATGTATCTCTACTTAAGTGCTATTAGATGAGCAGGGCCTTATTGTATTAATGAAGAATCATGCTTTGACGTGCAAGAATCCAAAAGTTAACAGGTTCTTTAATGTTGATATTTTTACCGAAAGTAACTTTTATTATTATTACTTTTTTAATTAAGCAAAATTGTCGATGAATCAATGATTAGCTCATAAACTTCTAATCCGTTTGGAAAATATCGTTTACGCAGAAGATAGTACCTAAATTTAATGTGCTTCACTACTGTAGAAAGAAATTTGAGATCCGCCAGCTACATATATTAAAGAAAATATACAATTAAGGGAGTGCACCTTTTCAAATCTCAAAAAACCGAAATTTGGCTATATCTCAAAAACTATTGCAGTTTATTATATTTTGACCACCATTTTTCTCCAAGAGTAAGCGAATCATTTCATGTATGTAGTGAAAAATTCTGTTTGTATGGGAGGCGCCACGCCCTCTTTTCCAATAGCTCCAATTTTTCTTTATGAGTAAGCTATAGATTTCATATATCCTCATACCAAGTTGCAGTACTGTACCACGAATACTTCCAGAGATATGCAGTTTGAAAAACTCGGTTTGTATGGGAGGTGCCACGCCCCCTTTACAAATCTAAATATTTTTAAGCCTATAACCTTGGAAAGTCTGCAGTAGGTGTCCAAAATTTCAAAAAAATCGGTGGAGCCGTTTCAAAATATATACATCTTATATATAAAAATAAGTGCACGTTTTTGGTGTGACCTCATAACTTGAGAACGGCTTCACCGAATTCAACCAAATTTATGCGGCATATTCGGGCTATTATCAGCGTTGCCATTTTAGCCGTTTTCCGGCTAGATTTAGCCGGTTTTGATAGCAACTAGCCGGAGAAAATTCGATCTAGCCGGCAGCCGATTTGTTAGCCGGTTTGTAAAAAAAAGTTAGCCGTTTTTAGCCGATTTTACTATATGCCTAATTTTCAGGTGCAAAAAGTAAACAAGTTGTTCGAAAGCAATATTGCAGACCCAATGAAGATTTTTAATGAACTCAATGTTTTACTTTCGCATCTATGCTCCCTAGTGGTTATTAGCGCGGACACATTTGATCCTATATGCTCCCCGTTGGAACCATACCTTGCTCCATCTCCTCAGTTTTATCACAGTTTTGAATAGTATTTAAAAACAAAAGTAAGCACAAACGCTTCTGACCACGAAGCCGAGAAAATAATTCGAGAAAATGGTCGCTATTTTATTATCACTTTAATAAAGGAATTACGCCAACCCCTCCCTACAAATATTGCCACACTAAAAAAAAATTACTTTTTTCGGTTGGAAATGCATTAAGAGTAAGGGCCGGTTGTTCAATGTCTGATTAGCACAAATCGGAGGTAGAAGCTCCGGTTAAGCACAACTACTGCTTTATCGATCACATGTTACATGCATGATGTCGAAATCGTCGATAGTGTAGTGGTAGTGATAACCAGACATTGAACAACCGGCCCTAATTAAACCAAAAGTATTTGTTCAACTACAGCAACAAAAACGCAAATATAATGCCGACGAAATAACATCCATAGAGATGCAATGGCAACGGACTGGAGTAATTTAGACTCAACTGTAAAATTTTGGGCCGAAGTTTATCAATTTCGAAATGCCCTAGAAGAAAACCCTTTTGCTGACCTTTGCAACCTAGTTTTTAGTTTTCTTGTTTTGCCTATAAGTGATGCAGAAGTAGAGCGAATATTTAGTTCAATGAATATAATAAAAACTAAGCAAAGAAATCCAATGTGCGTTAAAACGTTAAACGCTATTTTATATATAAGATACGGTTTAAAACGTGAAGAAAAATGCTGCCATAATTTTACTGTAGATGACGATCTCTTAAAATTAATGAATTCAGGTGATATATACAAGAGTGATTCATTTGATGATGAGGAATATACACTCGATATAAATTAATGGTGTTAACTAGTCTTTCGTTTCTTGCGATTTATTTAAATAAAGCATGTGGATTTTCACTAAAACATTTTAGCCGTTTTTTGCCAGAGTCTACGTGAAATTTCACTAAAACATTTTAACCGTTTTTAGCCGCTTTTTTTTGCCAATCTAGCCGGTCGGCCCAAAAAGTTCTGGCAACACTGGCTATTATGCAGATGGTTTATGTGAAGTTTGCCCGAATTCGGAAAAGGGGGCGTGGCACCACCCATACTAACTAAAATATAAAAATAAGTGCACGTTTTTGGTGTTACCTTATAACTTGAGAACGGCTTCACCAAATTGAACAAAATTTATAAGGAATATTCGGGCTATCATGCAGATAGTTTATGTGAAGTTTTCTTGAATTCGGAAAAAGGGGCGTGGCATATATATAAAAAAGTGTTTTAGCTTATAACTTGAGAACGGCTTCACCGAATTCAACCAAATTTATATAGCGTATTCGGGCCATGATGCATGATGGTTTATGTGAAGTTTGCCAAAATTTGGACAAGGCACCTCTATCTTATCTTTTTGGTGTGACCCCATAACTTGAGAACGGATTCACCGAACTCAACCAAATTTGTATGGCATATTCGTGCAACCATGCAGATGGTTTGTGTGAAGTTTGTCCGAATTCGGAAAAGGGGGTGTGGCACCTCCCATACTAACCAAAATTTTCATGTTGTATATCTCATGAATATTTGTGGTAGAGTACCGGAAATTGATATAGATATATGAAATAATTCCATACTCATGGAGAAAAATTGGCGGTATTGGAAAAGAGGGCGTGACACCTCCAATCTTCTATCTATATATATAAAAATGTTGTGTTCGTTTGTAACAGGCCTCAAAACTGGAGAACGGCTAAATAGATTTTTTCTCCGGATTGTTCGCTGTAATACCAGGATTATTTATAATGCAAAAATATATAGGGTTGCCACCTGTTTGAAAATTTTAAATTCAATTAAATTGATCAAATAAATTAAATATTACAATATGCGTAACAAATTAATGAGGTTTAAGAATGATTACTGTTGAAGATATTTTTGGAGGGTTGCCACCTATTTACAAATTTGAACTAAGTTAAATTGATAAAATAAATGAAATATGACAATGTTGATATCAAATTAAAGAAGCGTAAGAAAGATAACTGTTGGAAATATTTTTTAGGAGGGCTGCCACCTACTTGAAAATTTTAACTCAGTCAAATTGATGAAATAAATGAAATATTGCAATGTGGGTATCAAACTAAAGAGTTTAGGAGAGCTTACAGTAAATTGAAAAAATAAATTATATATTAGAATATAGGTATCAAACTAAGAGGTTTGAGAAAGATATCTGTTGGAAATATTTTTGGGAAGTTGGCGCCTATTCCGACAATTTTAACTCAGTTAAATTGATGAAATGAATGAAATATTGCAATGCGGGTATATAAATTTAATTGATCAAATAAATGATATATTGCAACATAGATATTAAATTAAAGAGGTTTAAGAGAGATAACTACTGGAAATATTTTTGAGAATTGCCACCTATTTGAAAATTTTAGGAAGAGGGAGGCCCCCACTACAATGGAGAGACCAAGTGGAGAAAGACTTGGCTTCACATGGCATTTTCAATTGGCGTCAGTTGGCAGAGAGGAATGACTGGCGTATTTTGTCGAACTCGGCCAAAATCGCTTATGCGGTTACAGCGCCAAATAGGGAGATGCAAATGATAAATGACGGAGTTGGGGGACCTTCTTCTTGGATGCGCCAGGAGGAACTAGGAAAACGTTCATTATCAGATTGATTCTGGTAACGGTTCGATCAAAAAATTACTTAGCCTTAGCTCTCGCTTCGTCTGGAATAGCTGCAACATTGTTATCAGGTGGAAGCACTTACACTTGAACATGCAAATCATCGAAACTCCCACATGCAATATTTCCAGAACATCCGGTATGGGTGAATTATTACAAAAATGTAAAATCATTGTTTGGTATGAGTGCACGATGGCACATAAAAAATCTCTTGGAGCCCTTGATCGATCGGTGCGAGATTTGCGTAGAAACGTTCAACCAATTGGGAATGCATTGCTCGCAGGAGATTTTACGCAAACACTTCCTGTAATTTCTCGATCGCCACCAGCAGACGAGATAAATGCTTGCCTGAAATATTCAACATTGTGACAACACGAACAAAGATTGCAGTTGACTACGAATATGTGTGTCCAGTTACAGAACGTTCTATCAGCCGAGCTATTCTCGCGACGATTACTGGCTATTGGGAGTCGATGAGAGATCAGGACGAATTTCATTGCCCCATAACTTTTGTAACTTAGAAACATCGAAAGGAGAGCTGATCGACAGAATGCTTCTTAATATTCAAATTAATTATTGGAATCACGATTGGCTCAGTGAACGAGTTATTCTTGCCGCGAAGATTAAATATGTCTATCAACTCAATAATGCTATTCAAAGTGAGGAAATAATATATACGTCGATAAACAACGTTGTGGAAACAGATGAAGCACTTAATTATCTAACGGAATTTTTGAACGCGATTAATCTTCCGGGAATGATCCCACATGCTGAAATTGAAAATAGGTGTGCCACAGCAAAGCGTGACAGGGTACCGCTAGTTAAGCTTATAAAATTTATATTTGTATGTAGTATATAACTCAAAATGCCTCGGATTATTCGACAGATTGAACTTTTTGAAAAATTTATTTCTAAGGTTCTTTAGACGTTTGAGCTCTCTAGAGAAATGGGCGTTTATAAGGTTGTTTTGAATCAATAGGAACATGTTGTTTACATAATTCAAGAACAGTATTTTTAAATGCTCTAAAACAGTAGGCAATATCACCACCCCTTACGATAATGTCCCAATTTATGCCAGATAAGAGATTATTAAAGTCTGAAAATTGCAACGATTATAGTTAAAAGAAATTTTAGGGTTCTCCCTAGGAATCTCAAAAAACTCTGTAGACTCAACTTCTAATATAATATATTATTATAATATATATAATAATATAAGATGAGAATGATGTAAGTTAGGCGGGGAAATAGCTGACGGCGGGGGATATAACTTAACTTAATATCTTGACTTAGAAAACTCAGACCAAAGTAGTAAATGTTTCCTCTAAGAGTTAAAAATTATGAAATAAAAAATTTAAGTATGGCCCCAGTTGCGGCCCTTTATTTTTGTGGCATCACTCACTTTCTTGGTTCAGTTTGAAATCTACTATATATTTGTGAAAGTATGTATGTACATATCGAGGGCTTATATTCAATACCCTCTATCTGCAAAAACTCAATTTTTCAGGAGAGCAAAAAACTGTTTTTAAAAGTGTTAATAATTTTAAGTACACACGCATGTCTTAAATATTCACGCAATATACTGAAACTAGTTTTTTACTTTTAATTCATTTAATTTTAGTTTAAAGATCAGATAGAGGTTATTGCAATCCGAATTATAACTATTTATATATAAAAATTAGCTGATAGAGGGTTTTGCAGAATAATGAAAATGTCAGTTCTTTAGACGTAAATACTATGTTAAACTAAGATTTTAATGCAGAAATCATAGGTGTGAAAATTCGTTCCCTTCTATTCCGATGTGCCCAGGTAACCACATAATTTTAAATGTGTTTTTGTGTCAAAAGAGTATTTCACGTGATTTCGAAATTATATGAGAATCATTAGCACTGTTAAAAGAGGCTTCGCTGGCTGGTTTACTGTCCGTTCAGATGAGGAAATTTCCTTCGTTTATAGAGGCGAAACGTACAGCTGATTCGGCTGTAAATGCCGAGCAGTACGGGGGAAAAGCACTGAAGACAATTGTAACACCCAGCCCTTTTGTTACCACCATATCTGGAACCGTCTATGAAAATAAGCTCCCAGGTAATTTATGAGTATCAAACTGGGCAAATGCCCTTGCGGTAGAGTTTTTACTTTAGTAAGCATCGGATGATGTCGAAATCTTTGATGTAGCTTAATATACGAAATAAAGGTGATTGCTTGCTACATCAGTTTTTTTGTTGAAAGCAGGATTCGACGTGAGAGATAGCTTTTATTGGCGAGGTGGGAAATGCACGGATGCTTTTTCTCCTCTGCTACATAGTAAGGTGTTTCTAGCAATTTAAGGTTTTTTT
>NW_023458556.1:90198709-90225022 GCF_013731165.1 Rhagoletis pomonella | reverse complement strand
AAAAACTCATTTTCATCAAAATTGTAGATAGAGGGTATTGAATATAAGCCCTCGATATGTATGTATGTGCCAGGTTGCAGTCTAAACGGACGGACAGAATCGAACAAAATTTTGTGGGAGTATTGCCATGACACCTGGGCCTATAATAGGGTGGAAAAAATTGGGATTCGACAAGGGTGCGTGGCACCTCCCATAGGCGTGAAATTTTTAATCAGCCATCACTTCCAGACCATAAGTCACATTTTTTTATTTTTTTTATTATTGTTAACGAATCTTAGACAATTTACAGAAACGTCTTATTATTGCAACTAGTATATAAATAATGATACTAACAAGCAATTTTAATTTAATAATTTTAGTTTAAAAGAACTTTAAATACATGCTCAAAGGACATATAAGTAAAAATAAATTTCTGCTACTCGCTTTGCATAAGGTCTGCTACTGTTGTGCGCTTTAGCCGTCTTTGCGTAGGATTCAGCCGAAGTAAGCTGGATGCTACGTTGACGTGACTTTGTAATCGCTGTTTGTGAGCTATGGCGAATGGTTTCGTCATTTCAGTGACAGTTGGCATGCCAAGATCACGATGTAGATCGCTGTTTCACATGAACTTGAAACTTGGTATGCAGACATGTCAATGGTAGATGCTTATAGGAGGCTATATATAAACGAGTTTGTAAAAGCGGGCGTGGCACATCCCATAGGCGTGGAATTTTTTATCAGCTATAACTCCGGAACCATAAGTCACACGAACTTTAAATTTGGTATGCAGACATATCAATCGTAGGGCCTATAATAGGGTGAAAAAATTGGGATCCGACAAGGGGGCGTGGCACCTCCCATAGGCGTGAAATTTTTAATCAGCCATCACTTCCAGACCATAAGTCACATGAACTTGAAACTTGGTATGCAGGCATGTCAATGGTAGATGCTTACAGGAGGGTATATATAAACGAGTTTGTGAAAGGGGGCGTGGTACATCCAATAGGCGTGGAATTTTTTATCAGCTATAACTTCGGAACCATAAGTCACATGAACTTGAAACTTGGTATGCAGTCATGTCAATGGTAGATGCTTATAGGAGGGTATATATAAACGAGTTTGTAAAAGGGGGCGTGGCACATCCCATAGGCGTGGAATTTTTTATCAGCTATAACTTCGGAACCATAAGTCACACGAACTTGAAATTTGGTATGCAGACATATCAATGGTAGGTGCTTATAGGAACGTATATACATATAAACGAGTTTGCAAAAGGGGGGCGTGGCACATCTCATAGGCGTGCAATTTTTTATCAGCTATAACTTCGGAACCATAAGTCCCACGAACTTGAAATTTGGTATACAGACATATCAATGGTAGGTGCTTATAGGAGGGTATATATAAACGAGTTTGTAAAAGGGGGCGTGGCACATCCCATAGGCGTGGAATTTTTTATCAGCCATAACTTCGGAACCATAAGTCCCTCGAACTAGAAATTTGGTATGCATACATATCAATGGTAGGTGCTTATAGGAGGGTATATATAAACGAGTTTGTAAAAGGGGGCGTGGCACATCTTATAGGCGTGGAATTTTTTATCAGCTATAACTTCGGAACCATAAGTCCCACGAACCTGAATTTTCGTACGCAGACATATCAATGGTGGGTGCTTATAGGAGGGAATGTATAAAGGAGTTTGTAAAAGGGGGCGTGGCACATCCCATAGGCGTGGAATTTTTTATCAGCTATAACTTCGGAACCATAAGTCTCACGAACATGAAATTTTGTATGCAGACATATCATTGGTGGCTGCTTATAGGAGGGTATATATAAAAGAGTTTGTAAAAGGGGGCGTGGCATATCCCATAGGCGTGGAATTTTTAATCAGCTATTACTTCGGAACCATAAGTCACACGAACTCGAAATTTGGTATGCAGACATTTCAATGGTAGGTGATTTTATGACGGTATGTATAAACGTGTTTGTAAAAGTGGCGTGGCACATCCCATACGCGTGGAATTTTTTATCAGCTAAAACTTCGGAACCATAAGCCCACCTAACTTGAAATTTGGTATGCAGACGTATCAATGGTAGGTGCTTATACGAGGGTATATATAAACGATTTTGTAAAAAGGGGCGTGGCATATCCCATAGGCGTGGAATTTTTTATCAGCCATAACTTCGGAACCATAAATCCCACGAACTTGAAATTTGGTACGCAGACATATCAATGGTAGGTGCTTCTACGAGGATATATATAAACGAGTTTATGAAAGGGGGCGTGGCACATCCCATAGGCGTGGAATATTTTATCAGCTATTACTTCGGACCCATAAGTCCCTTGAACTTGAAATTTGGTATGAAGACATATCAATAGTAGGTGCTTATATGAGGGTATATATAAATGAGTTTGTAAAAGGGGGCGTGGCACATACCATAGGCGTGGAATATTTTATCAGCTATTACTTCGGAACCATAAGTCCCATGAACTTGAAATTTGGTATGAAGACATATCAATAGTAGGTGCTTATATGAGGGTATATATAAATGAGTTTATAAAAGCGGGCGTGGCACATCCCGTAGGCGTGGAATTTTTAATCAGCCATAAATTGGGAACGATAAGTCAAATGAACTTGAAATTTGGTATTCAGACATAGGTATCTATGGGAGGTGTTCAGAGTAAAGAATATATTAAAAAGTTTGTAATAGGGGGATATACAGTTGTCCACAAAATAATAGGAGTGCGATATTTTGACCAGTTTTGGCTATTTGTCTTTTGTTTATTTAATGTTTATTATTTTTTTATAAAAGCCTAGCTGGCTATACAACAAACACCATATAAATTCAGATTTTAAACTTTGTATAAAAATTATAAAAATTTTGCAATTTTTCACCCAAATTTCAAACTTTTTAATCAGAATCTTTAGAAAAAATTCTGGTATGCAGTTTTGTAGCACATTCAATTCTAGTCTGAAGAAGTGCAAGTTTCAAGCGGCTAAAAAATTCCGTTGATTTTTGGCAATTTTTTTTGCTGGCAGTGTCCTCCATATAAAAGAAAATTGTCGACATACTTTGTATGGAAAAAACGTGAAACACCTTTAACCAAAAAAATTCTCCTTCCTTTTCTATATAATCAACAGTTTTAAAAAAATTTAATATTTTAGGCAAAAAATATTTTTTTCTTCATACATTTTTTTTTACCGGCAAAACTGTTGATTATATAGAAAAACGTTATATGAACAGATTAAAGGAATTGTAATTTTTAATTTTTTTAAATTAGTTTGAGCAAAATCGGAATAGTGGTTCTCGAGTTATGTCAAAAAAAGACCACCAAAGGTGACAATTTCCCCTATATGATAGTTATATATATATCTCGATTCCTAGACGTGACCCAGCGAAACGCCGGGACACGTATAACTTGTTTTTGACCGATATAACATTTCCCGTTGGTTTCATCCCATCCCGATTTTGACTGTCGCATAGTGTAATGAATAAAACTCCTTCCAAATTAAGCATTTTACCAGAAAAGTGCAGCTATACTAAAACAGCTAATCCAATAGGCAACTAAACGGAATGTACCGTAGTAGACTAATTTTAATTTAGAAATTTGATCGTTACCTTAATCCACCTAATATTAATAACAAGACTTGTAGTACAAGTGATGATCAATATATATTCGTTAAAGCACGATAAAGCTAAAAGTATGGCTCATAAGGATGCCTTAATGAAAACAAAGAAAATAGTTTGTCTCCTTTAAATTATGCTGTACTGAATATTGGTTTTATATTTTTATTTGTTTACCCCGAACGACGTCGGGTGCTCTGCTAGTAAAATATAAAAATAAGTATATCATTTTGCGCGAACCGGCTCAACAGACGCAATGGCTGAGTGAGCAGAGCACTGGCGTGCCATTCGAGAGATCCGAGTTCGAGTCCTAGGGCAGGAAAATTTTCTTTTTCCTTTTCTATTTATTTATTTTTTTCTTATTTAATTTTTATTAACTATCTTTATTGAATTTGTTTGCTTTTTTGATCTAATTTTTTTTTGGTTTACAGATTTTATTGCTATAAAAGGGAAACAATTTTTTTTTTAATTTAATTAAATTTATTGCTAAAAGACAAACAAGACCAATAACAGGCCAATTCTGGCATCTGTCTTTCAACTCACCTCAGTCTTTCGCACCTATCTTGAAAGCCCTTTCTGTATTTCGAATAACTAATTGACAGATGTGCTAATAGTGTTATTATATTTATCTTTTAGCAATAAGTTTTCTAAAAACTAAACGAAATGAAAAAAATATTTTTTTAAAACAGGAAAAACTAAAAATTTGAGAAACTGAAAGTGAAAGAAAAAGATGAATCAAAAAAGTTTACAAACGTTAAATAAAATAAAAAATATGAATTTTTTAAGCAACAAAACTTAAAAAAAAAATTATATTAAAGAAAATTCGTTGCCGGGGATTACACTCGGATCTCTTGAATGGGCCATTGCCAATGTTACAGCAACGTTATCGAAATTGAAATTTTTTGAAAACAAATAAAAACATCTCAAAATCATTCGTTAAAAAGTTAAGTAAAGGTTTTTGTTTACTTAACTTTAATGTTCATTAAATGCCGTTAACGAATCATTAACTGACTCTGAGAGGGAATTTTTTCAAATCGTTACTGAGGACACCTTAAGTAATCATTAAACGACTCTGAGTGCGGCTGTTAGTAAGGTTTATAATCATTAAGCGCGTCCGAAGGCAGAAGCAAGCGCAACAGGTGGTGGACCCAACAAAGTGCATGTTTTCAATGACTTGGAAGAAGCTGTTATTGCATTAACTGGATTGAGAACCAGTTCTTCAGGCATAGGAGGTTGTGGTTCAACAATTCAAAGAGAAGCTGATATAGATGCGACCATGGTTACTCTGCGCGACAGCTCCGCATATCTTTGTGAATTCATTTCCATAGCGCGCTCTTACTCTGCTGTTATAAAACAAATTCAATAGAATCCATCGTTTCCTTCAAAATAAGTATAATCAAACAATTTTACCATAAATAAGCATTTGACGAATGTTTATTTTTTAATTCCTTTCCACTTTGTTTTCCTTCATACAGCTGTCTTCGAAAAACAACTGATGTTGTTGTTGTTGTTGAAGCGGCTACAACAACCCCGCCCAGATCGGTTGGTATCTCAGTCGTTGTCGTCAAGTTCCACTAACGGCAGCCCTAAGAAGCGTGCAGCCTCCACTGGTTCGGTCCACAGGGACAAAGCCGTTAGGGTTGTCGGGTTTTCCGGGCATGCGAAGAGATGTTTCGAGTCATGTGGGGTCTCTCCGCATGGCGGACACTCATTTGGCACATCCGCATTCAGTCTACTCAGGTATGAGTTTAACCTGCTGCAGTAGCCAGAGCGAAGTTGGGCTATTGTTGTTCGTGTCTCCCGAGGCAGATGAAGCTCCGTCTCGTCTATGTCCGGTGGTGGTGTGCCGAGAACGGCATTCACAGGTCTAGAGTCTACATAACTTGAGACTGACTCCCTGTGAATGCCGTTCAGGGCCAGCCGGTAAGCTGACGGGTTCAGAGGCTGCTTGACGAACCTCTGGACTTCGTCCGTCAGTTCGTATAGATGCCTCCTGACGGGCCTAGGCGAGGGCTCCTCTGCAAGCAGCTGTCTCTTTGGGGGGCCACATCTGTGGCTCCCAACCAGAAACTGCTTGCAGAGCATTATGCTATGCTCCTTGACTGGGAGCATTTTCGCCTCGTCATGAAGGTGGTGTTCTGGCGACATCAGGAGGCATCCAGTCGCTGTCCTGAGTGCGGTGTTTTGTGTTGTCTGTAGCTTCATCCACTGCGTCCTACTAGTCCCCGGCGACCACTGGTGCTGCGTAGTTTAAAACCGACCGGCCTATTGCCTTGTATGTTGCCAGCAACGTTTCTTTGCCTTTGCCCCAAGTACTGCCGGCTAGCGACTTGAGGACCTTGTTGCGGCTCTGTACTTTATTGACAATAGCGGTTGCGTGCGCAGAGAAGGAGAGCAGGCTGTCGAATGTTACTCCGAGTATTTTGTGTTTATTCACCGTCGGAATTGGTGTATCATCGACGTGAATTCCCAGCGGTAGCCTGACCTCCTTCGTCCAGGTGGTGAAGAAGGTCGCAGAGGATTTCGTAGGGGAGAGGGCTAGGCACTTTGCAGTGAAGAAGCGAGAAAGCTCGGAGAGATAACCGTTTACTTTCGAACACAAGTCATCAATTCCATTCCCAGTCGCCATGATCGAGCAATCGTCGGCGTAAGAGACAATCGAGACTCCCTCTGGTGATTGAGGGATCTTTGAAATATAAAAGTTGAACAGTAGCGGGGAAAAGACGCCACCCTGTGGAACCCCTTGTTTTATTTTCCTGAGTTTACTCGATTTGTCTCTAAACATTACCGACAAGTGTCGACCACTCAGATAATTTGCCGACCACCGTTTGAGCCGCTGTGGGAGAGAGGAAGCCTCTATATCTTCTAGTAGCGTGGAATGGCTGACAGTGTCAAAAGCCTTTGACAGGTCCAACGCTACTAGAATCGTTCTCTCACAGGGACGGTTACGGTTAAGGCCACGAGTTATCTGAGTGTTTATGGCGTTAAGTGCTGTTGTTGTACTGTGCACTTTACGGAAACCATGCTGATGCTTCGCTGGGGTCAGGTGGTTCGTGAAATACGGGAGCAGCAGGGCCTCAAGTGTCTTCGCTACCGGGGAAAGGAGTGTTATCGGTCGATACGATTCTCCTTTGTTGGCAGGTTTCCCCGGTTTGAGCAGTGGGACCACTCTCCCCACCTTCCAGATGTCTGGGATGATGAGAGTGGCCATAGACAAATTGAGGACCTCCGTTAGGTACGCTACTCCCGGAGGACCCAAATTTTTCAGCATCAGCATGCATATTCCGTCGGGACCCATTGCTTTGGAGGCTTTCGCCTTCCCGATGGCCACCTGAACTTCACCGCAAGTGAAAGCAAGGGGGGCACAAGTTGTTGGCAGTTTGTGCTGCCTTCTGGTCACTCGACGCTTGGCTTTGTCCACCAGAGGATGCAGTATGAACTGCCGGCTAAAATAGCTCGCGCATCGCTCCGGGTCCGACGAAGTGCTGCACAGGTTTCCGCAAGGGTTGCATGTCGATTTTTCGTTTTTCGTAACGTAGCTACGAATTACGAATTACGAAAATTCGGGTTCTAGAATAAGGGTGTAAGACGGCCGAATTTAAATTATTTAGATTGTAGTCTCTTAACACACAAAGCTTATGCTCTCCAATCTCGTTATGAAGGGCTAGTATATTGTCTACGTGAGCTTAGTACGTGGATTCATCACTGCATGGCGGTATGTAGGACACAGAGATGTAAATTAGACCAAAATTACTGTGAAGGCGCACACAACGTTGATCAAATAGAGAGTTACCATCCTTTAGTGGGACGGAAAACGCTAGTAGATTACATCGCGTAGCTATAAGTACACCGCCTCCTCTACTAAGACTCGTTTTGTTCGGAACTGTCTTTGCGAAAAACATCATACAGTCTTGGATCAAAAACTCGGCGTCAGAAATGCCATTTAACTTTCGTTGGGTTTCGGGTCAACTTTATTTAAACATGCCAAACAAGTGGCAACACTGTTGCTTGCTCCTTGAAATTGTTGTTGCATTTGCTTGTTCGTGTACATTTTGTACTGAACAGCGGATTGTTCTTTGGCAAGATTGATAAAACAAGCTACTTATCAATCTTGGCTATATGGTACAAACACAGGGTTGCATATCTTATATTTAAATAGCCAATATTGGCCATTTAAGTGCATTTTACATGTATGATCTGAAAATGAATTGCTGAAGTTAATCAACAATCTCTACTTAAATAGGCCATCTGAAATTGGGCCTAAATCTTGCATAACCATGAGCAACAATGCTACACACCAGGCAAAAGTCGAAGCAACATGCCCTGGTTGCCTCGTTATAACATATCACACACTACTGAGGTTGTCGCTTTGGTTGCGTATACGGTTGAACCATGTGCATTGAACAAGAAAAACAGGTTGCCTCAACACATTGCTTCAACGGTTGCCTCGTGTGTAGTCAGCAGAACTACAATAAAAAAATGTCAAACCCAATTTGAATACATATAATTCAATGTTTTTAAAGTTTTTCTGAATTTTTCATAGAAATACATCTATTTAAGGGTGCGTTTTGATATACTAAACAAAATTTCGGCCTAGGCAATCTCTTCCAAAATCATTTACGAGCATAAAAAAAAATTATTAAAATCGGTCAAAAATTGCCATCTCTAGGATTTTTGAACAATGCCGAAAAATTCCCATTGTGCGCCACCACGACACATGAGACCACATCTGTACGACTGGAAGCCAAATATCGAGCCGTACGTAGACCATCATTTCGACACTGCGAGATACAGAGCGGCGCTCAACAGCCTACATAGCGATGCGGTCAGAACGAGCCTCAACGAAGTTCTGTCTCGTCCACGTCTGGTGGTTGTGTGCTCAGAACGACATTCACAGGTCGGGAGTCTACATAACTCGAGACTGCCTCTCTGTGAATGCCGTCCAAGGCCTGTCAATAAGCTGTCGGGTCCAGAGGTTGTTTGATGAACCTCTGGACTTCGTTCGTCAGTTCGTAGAGATGCCTCCTGACGTGCCTGGGCGAAGGCCCTTCTGCAAGGAGTTGCCTGTTTGGATGGCCACATCTGTGGCTCCCAACCAGGAACTGCCTGCAAAGCATTATGTTATGCTCCTTGACAGGGAGCAAGTGGGCCTCCTCGTGCAGGTGGTGTTGCGGCGACATCAAGAAACATCCTGTCGCTGTCCTAAGTGCCGTGTTCTGGCAAGTCTGCAGCTTCATCCACTGCGTGCTACTAGTCCCCGGTGACTACACTGGCACAGCGTTGTTCAGAACCGTCCGGCCAATTGCCTTGTGCGTTGCCAGCTACGTTTCTTTGTCTTTGCCCCAGGTGCTGCCGGCTAGCGACTTGAGGACCTTGTTGCGGCTTTGTACTTTGTTGACAGTTGCGGTTGTATGCGCCGAGAAGGAGAGCAGACTATCGAATGTTACTCCGAGTATCTTAGGATTGTTCACCGTCGGAATTGGTGTGTCATCGACATGAATTCCCAGTTGGAGTCTGACCTCCTTCGTCCAGGTGGTAAAAAGTGTGGCTGAGGATTTTGTAGGGGAGAGGGTTAGGCCCCGTGCAGTGAAGAAGCGAGAAAGCTCGGCGAGATAACCGTTTACTTTCGAGCACAAGTCATCAATTCTATTCCCAGACGCCATGATCGAGCAATCGTCAGCATAAGAGACAATCGAGACTCACTCTGGTGGTTGAGGGAGCTTTGAAATGTAAAAGTTAAACAGTAATGGGGAAAGGACACCACCCTGTGGAACCCCCTGTTTTATTTTCCTCGGTTTGCTCGATTTGTCTCTCAAAGTTACTGACGAGTGAGGACCACCCAGATAATTCGCCGACCACCGTTTGAGTCTCTGTGGGAGAGAGGAGGCCTCTTTGTCTTCTAGTAGCGTTGAATGGCTGACAGTGTCGAACGCCTTAGACAGGTCCAGCGCTACTAGAATGGTTCTCTCACAGGGGCGCTTTCGGTTTAGGCCACGAGTTATCTGGGTATTTATGGCGTTAAGTGCTGTTGTTGTGCTGTGCACTTTACGGAACCTATGCTGATGCTTCGCTGTGGTCAGGTGGTTTGTAAAATGCGGGATTAGTAAGGCCTCTAGTGTCTTCGCTACCGGGGAAAGGAGGGTTATCGGACGATAAGACTCTCCCCCGATTTGAGCAGTGGGACCACTCTCCCCATCTTCCAGATGTCTGGAATGACGAGAGTGGGTATTGACAAGTTGAGGGCCTCCGTTAGGTACGCTACTCCCGTAGGACCCAAATTTTTTAGCATCAGCATGCATATTCCGTCGGGTCCAATGACTTCACCGCTGGTGAAAACAAGAGGCGCACTTAGTTTTGGCAATTTGTGCAGCCTTCTGGTCACTCGACGTTTGGCTTTATCCACTGGAGGATGTAAGATGTACTGCCGGCTAAAATAGCTCGCGCATCGCTCCGGGTCCGACGAAGCGTGTTCACCAAAGTATATTTCAACTCTGTCGTCACGCTTTGTCGGGTTGGACAATGACCTTACGGTTGGCCAAAGCTTACTCACACCAGAGGCGAAGATGCAGGTTGTAGCGATATCCGCTACAACAACAACAACATGCAGGTCTTCAGATGCTCTTCCCATTTCTTCCGCTTATGTACGTTCACAAGTTGCCGAATCTCCGAGTTGAGATCCCTAATACGGGGATTTCCGGGATCGGCCTGACGAAGGTTGTCTCGCTCATCGGCGAGGACAGCCGCTTCTGCAGGAAAATTCGGACGAGGGTCCGAGATGCATCCCGCTGGGATGAAGCTGGCTGCAGCAGCATTGACAACCCTGCGGAATTTACGTTTACCTACGTGAACGTCGGTTGGTATGGGTAGTGCAGCGAAGGCGCTTTCAGTAACATCCGCGAAGCCCATCTAATCAGCTTTCGAAAAGTTGACATAGGTCCGGTGATCCGCGGAAGCAAAGTCGGCTGGTTTATCAATCGAGATTATTATGGGCAGATGGTCTGATGCTAAAGTCAGCGTAGGTCGCCATGATACGCTGTTTATCAGACCAGCGCTGACTATTGTTAGGTCTGGCGAGCCGCAGCAGCTGCCCATAATCCTGGTGGGTGCGTCGTCGTTCATTGTGCAGAATGTCGAATCGTCTATCTGCTCAGCCAATTGTGTTCCCCTACGATCGTTTGATAGGCTTGAATGCCAAAGATCGTGGTGCGCATTGAAGTCACCAACTACCATACGGTTCTCACCTCTGAGAAGCGCACCTATTTCAGGGTGATATCCTGCCAGGCAGCTGGGTGGCAGGGGGTATATATATGTTAAATATTTCGAGCTCGATATCGCCTGACCGGATAGCGATTCCCTGACATTCTAGGAAGGTATCCCTGCGGTCGATGTCTGCTTTGATAAGACGATACTGCACGGTGTGGTGAGTGATGAACGCTAGGCCTCCACCATTATCTCCCTCGCGATCTTGACGGTGCACGTTGTATCCGTCCCAATTCGAAAGTGTTGAATTGCCGTGCAGCTTCGTATCTTGGACCGCAGCTATTAATATTCCGTGCCGACCCATGAAGACCGTTATCCCCTCGATCTTGCTCTGAAGTCCGTTACAGTTGAATTGTAAAATCTTCCTGTGCCTAGGGAGACTTATTGGAATGTGGGGTGTTGGTGATGTGTTTTACCGTGCCGCCACATGCTGTGCTTGCTGCTGCTGAGGCTGTTGCCTGTGGTGTTGGTGGTCGGCGTCGCAGCTGGGAGTTGCGACCGAGCAGTACAGCATGGGCCCTCATAGTCCCTTGTCCAATCTCGCGTGGTGCGTAGTCTTGAGCATGCCCTAAAGTGACCCCAGCCAGGGCAGGTGTTGCACTTGACTGAATATCCTGGAATGACACACCGTGCAGATTGTCGCAGGAACTAGGAGTTGTTGGCGGTGGCATGTGGGTGGTGGTGCAGTTGTATCTGTGGTGTGGTCTGTTGTGTCTGTGGTATTGTCTATTGTATTGTGTTGTGGTGCGGTTGTGTATGTGTTGAGTTGCTCAGGCGGACTATGTTGTGCCGTGGAGGCAGCTCGATTGGTGCAGCAAGGGGCCACGTACGCAGTGGTTCATTGCCTGTGAGTCGTGAGGCCTGAGCAAACTCGGAGATGGCTCCACCCATTGCATGTATGGCATCTGACGGAGGTGGAGTTGTGGTGTAATCGTCTCTGGCACACGCAGCAGGTATATGTTTCTGGTCCAGGGTTTGACAATGCCAGCCCTGAGCAGAAGTATGCGAAGAAGTAGCCCTATGGACGTACGACTTTTGATGGATTTCGCCGACCTAAACGGAGTTAGATCGCCGAAACAACAGCCCTTGGTCGGGTAGAACCCGAGTCATTCCAGTACGTAGAACCGGCTGTCGTGAGAATGCTGCTGTATTGTGAGTCGCTTCATTGGACACCACACTTTCTAAAAAACAGCTGATTTAAAAAAACTGCCACTGCCACTGGGTTATTGTATTTTGGGCTTTAATGTATCCACACACCTATGCGATTCTGCCGGTGTGAATCTGTCCCGACAAAAATTACAACAATGTCGACCATAGTTTTAGATGACGAACCACACACTTATGCGATTTTGCTGCAGCGATTTATTCGAACATTCTTTTTGTCATGCCGAAATCGCAGAGTGCCGCGTTTTGAGAACTAAAACGGTCAGTAAGCGGATTTTGTAAAGTTAAAACAAAAATTAACGTGAGAAAACGAAACGTGTTTATTGTAGAAATGCTAAGAATACAATTTTTTGTTGAAAAATATTTG
This sequence comes from Rhagoletis pomonella, assembly GCF_013731165.1. Classification (NCBI taxonomy): domain Eukaryota; kingdom Metazoa; phylum Arthropoda; class Insecta; order Diptera; family Tephritidae; genus Rhagoletis; species Rhagoletis pomonella. Next base: position 90,212,628 of record NW_023458556.1, on the reverse strand, counting down.
TTGCTTGTTTATAAAATTACATTTTTCACTGCTATAGAATCGCACAGATGTGTGCGTTCTTGCGTTTTCGAAGTAAACTCTGTAGCATCAAAAACGGTGCGGATCAGTGTTGCCGCGCATAATTTTTAGTGGTAGCCAAATTCCTTTAAAAAAAGGGCTAAAAAAGAGCTAAAAAAGTCGTTGTGGCTAAAAATGGTAGCTAAAATTATTTACTTACATATACATATATAAGTATACACGTAAACATTTTCAATAAGTAATGGTATATAAAAACAATGAACTCTGGAAAAAAGCTAATATTTTATCCAACCAAAAACCTTTTTGTATAAAAGGGGAAATATACGACACCAGCTTGCTGGTTCCATCAAGTGATTGTACCATCAGGCTCGAAGCATATAACTCTTACCAGCATTTCATAATTTTTCTAGCATTTTGTTCAACATTGTTTTTTTTTTTTGTAATTCACAACTGCAATATCGTGAACGTAATCTTCCACAAACACGGCTTTGACTCATATAGTGCAAGAAATTTCCGCCAAAATACTTTTTACTTAGAAAATTTAGCTAATTTCACCACTCACGACACCAGCATGCTGGTACAATCACACCACAAGAACATACACGGCCTATCGACTTGATGGGGCATTTAACAAATTTAGCATATTAAGGGCCGTGAAGTTATCTATTTTAAACTATAGTTAAATCGTTAACAGATAAGTTAACAGCCCCAACACTTTTACAGTATGTATGTATAAAAGCGTAAGGAACATACAATACATATATGTAATATATCAGTCTTTCTTAGTTTAAAAATTCATCTCTTACATGAATGCAAAAAAAAAACAAATTAAGCATATACAACTTTTTCATGCCAAGTATGAATAAATTCTAAAAAGGGCTAGGGGCAATTTTAAATTTATGTGGCCAAAAAAAGTATGTGGTAGCTAAATCTAGCCACCAAAGGGCACAGGTGTGTGGATCAGTGTTGCCGCGGCTCATTTTTAGTGGTAGCCAAATTCCTTTAAAAAAAAGGGCTAAAAAGGAGCTAAAAAAGTCGTTGTGGCTAAAAATGGTAGCTACAAAGTTTTACTTACATATACATATATAAGTATACTCACAAACATTTTCAATAAGTAATGGTATAGAAAAACAATTAACTCTAGAAAAAAGCTAATATTTTATCCAACCAAAAAACCTTTTTGTATAAAAGGGGAAATATACGACACCAGCTTGCTGGCTCCATCAAGTGATTGTACCATCAGGCTCGAAGCATATAACTTACCAGCATGCTGGTACAATATTTATTTCTTTACAAATGAGGCCGAGGAAAGATCGAAATGATTAGAGCCGAAATTTCACAATTTTTCTACCATTTTCTTAAACATTATTTTTTGTTTTTAATACACAACTGCAATATCGTGAACTTAATCTTTCACAAACACGGCTTTGACTCATATAGTGCAAGAAATTTCCGCCAAAATACTTTTTACTTAGAAAATTGAGCTAATTTCACCACTCTCGACACCAGCATGCTGGTACAATCATAAAATTTTCAAATAGTTTTTGAAGTCGCACCAGTAGCTGGTACAATCACACCACAAGAACATACACGGTTAATCGACCTAAGCATATTAAGGGCCGTAAACTTATCTATTTTAAACTATAGTTAAATCGCTAATAGATAAGTTAACAGCCCTAACACTTTTACAGCATGTACATATGTATAAAAACGTAAGGAACATACAATACATCTATGTATATATATCAGTCCTTCTTAGTGTAAAAATTCATCTCTTACATAAATAAAAAAAAGAGATCAAATTAAGCATATACAACTTTTTCATGCCAAGTATGAATAAATTCTCCAAAGGGCTAAAAAAAAGGGCTAGGGGCAATTTTAAATTTATGTGGCCAAAACAAGTATGTGGTAGCTAAATCTAGCCACCAAAGAGCTAAAACGGCAACACTGGTGTGGATGCCTTTACGCTCTATCGTTCAGTCGTTGGCGAGAGAGCAACGAATTAACATCGCGAGTGGATGCACAGCTTTGTTTCATGAATGGAAAGATGCTTTGCGAGAAATATGCGTGTATGTATGTACATAGTTAATGCTTTTATTAATTAATTTCAGTCTACAGAATATTGAATATTGTAAACAAATTACTCTTAAATCTATCAATACTTAAGTTAAAGTCGATAACACTAGAATATGTATTGCACAATTCAATGCATCTAGCAATTGGTTCAATTTTGGCATAATTCGTGGTATGCAGGGCACCAACCAATAGCCTATTGTTTCTTAAATTACGCGGGGGATTATATAATATGAGCAAATTTGTTAAATAAGTGCAATTTATGTGCCCATTGATTAGTTTATAAATAAATACAGCGTGGCGACGAATAACTGTTACCCAGGTTTTTTTGAGAAATTGAAGAGTCCTTTATAGATTTTGCGAAAAAAGTATGTTATTGTTAATTTTACACAGATTTTACTTTAGTTGTATTAATTAGTTTTTAAATTTTAATCCTTATTTACATTTGCCAGCAGTGTAAACTTTGAGAGAAAAGTTCATTTGGTACGCAGGTCCTCGTCAGTTAATTTGTTCCATATCTTCTGTAACCATAGGCTAATTTTCTCCATTTTGAGTCCCTTATACTCCCCCTTCTGTCCAAAATAAGGCCTCATACTCAAAAATCTAATAGACTCGGGACTGGTGACTAGGACGGCCATTCATTCGACCAACCTTATACAGTTTTTTTCTTTTTTGTACTTTTTTTATACAAAGCCTAAGAAAAAATACACCTGAAAAAGACTTGCGTGCCAAATGAACTTTTCTCTCAAAGTTTACACTGCTGGCAAATGTAGATAAGGATTAAAATCTAAAAACTAACTAATACAACTAAAGTAAAATCTGTGGAAAATTAACAATAAAATACTTTTTTCGCAAAATGTATAAAGGACCCTTTTATTTCTCAAAAAAAACTGGGTAACAGTTATTCGTCGCCACGCTGTACAATGGAGAAGTAATCTCTTCTTTCCTTCAAAGACTGGAGACCCAGCAATTTCCGTCAGCCAATATAGGAAGGAACATAACCTTGCCAGGGCAACTTGCAAATAACGAATTTGGTGAAAATCTTTTGAACTCTTTCAATTTTGTTTTTGTTTGTTTTGTTGGAATTCAATGCCTTTTCTGTTATCATAAATTGAAAATAACAGGCAATATGCTATTGAAAGACATTTTTAATCTTTTCATAAGGATATAGAAAATTAAAATGAAAATTAACATGAGAGACATATCTCTCATATACTGCAATAGTGTCATAATCCAAAAAATATAGTTTGAGTATGCAGAAATTACCGCTATCTCTTGTTTTATTTTATACCATGCATTATTCTATGTTATATATATACTAGGAAAATATATTGTATCATGAAGTCAACCACAAGCCTGCAAAATATTAGTCTTTTGTTTTAATTGTAAGAGCCCGCGCATCGACCGCCAAGTGACCCACAGCACACTAGTCGAATAAGACCAATTCTTGTTAAAAATTCTGGGTTCAGAAAAAAATTTTGGTGCATATTATTAGATAATGAGTCCTTTTACGCAAAAGATAAAGTCAAATATCATTTCTCGCAGCCCTTTAGCTTATCGTTAATCTCAAAGTTATCTGTTCAATAAATTTTAATTGTTGTCTTGATAATTGCACTGGCCTATAGTCAAAAGATGTACATAAATGACAGCATTAATATTGTTGGCGTGAATTTAGGTCGATTGTTCCAAATATTCTAATCTTTTTTAATATTAGCTATAGTTTGCGAATTTTTGCAAATTTGGGAACAATTTCGGTAGCTCTTATAGAAAAGCCATTATATTCCATCATCGTGGAAAAATTTTGTTTATGAAAATGGGTATGGAAACACTGAACAGGCACAACTTCTAGAAACACTAATTAGTTTACTTATGTTTATGCATACTATATAAAAATTGCAATATATAGGAAAATGACAAAAAATGTTGTTCAACATTTTTTTATTCTAAAATAATTTGTTTATAATCTGAACGATTTTCATCATATAGTTATCATAAATCAGTAACAGTTAGTCTCGCCTTCAATTTGGTAATTATTACGTAACGATCGAGTAACATTTTCCAAAGTTATATCGAAAAACTTAAGTGGATCTCCAGTTTTTCGCTAAAAAAAATTTCTCGTCAATTGTGTAAATAACCTTTAAATGAAATAACCGGATTACAGAAAAGTGTGCCAGGGAGTGACTTTTTTCGTTCAAGCTGAATGTAAGCAATATCGTCCAACTGGAGAGTCCTCAAAAGGATTTCCTAGGATATGTTAAAGACTATTTGCCTGCAGTCACTTTTTCACATAATGAAATAAAATAAAATATTTAAGTATATATATCTAAACACTTATTGCACGTCCCCTACTTTCATATAACGGCAAATCTAGAAACCGCGAAAAATGTGCTTCTTCGGCGACTAATGAAACCACTCCGCACCAATTTTTAAGACTGCATAATTGGACTTAAAATGGGCGTTTCTCACCATTATTGTATATAAATACTTATATGCTTGAAACTACTATTAACTTATCAAACGATTCCTAATCTTTGACAATACATGTTTGACTTCATTCACCACGATCTTGAAAACTGACCAAATCGGCGTGACCAAGTCCATGATCCTTTTAATATTATATAAACATCCGAAAACATTAAAACGTTTGAAATAAGTCTCATCTCACTTTTTTGTATTTTCCATTTGGTTGCTTAAGTAACGAAGAATTGAAAATTCATAAGGGAAAATTATAGTTTTTGTAAGTTTTATCCATGATAAAAACATAGCAAGGTAGAACCGTTCTCTCAATTTGTCGGCCATGATTTTTTTTTGAAGTTTGCCAACATTTTAAAATTATATAAAAGTGAAAATGAAAAATTGAAATTGTTCGGAATTGTTGTTGCTTGAGATTGAAAATGAAAATGTGTGTGTGAGTTTGTGAGTAAATTTAAAAATTAAATTGTTTGGAAACGTCAAGAATTTTAAAAGTGACTCTCAGCGGTTCTACCTTACTATATTTTTATCATGGTTTTATCTTAATATCTTAAAAATTCGTAGACTTATTGAAAAATTATAAATGAACGTGAGGTACTAAATTTAATAACCCTTAATTTGATTTATCGTCCTGTTTATAACAATTAACGTATTCCATAGATACTACAAGCCAAAGTTTCATTTTCAAAATTCATACACTTTGATTCAATTGCGCGGGCTAAAGATAAGTTTTAAATTAATCTTTCGTGGCCAATAACAATTGGCTTGGACCTAAGACATCATAATATTACTATTACAATTGGTTCAAATGCCTTTTATTTTCCCCAGCCTAATATATATACATATATTCAAATGTGAATTCAAAACTTTAAAGCCATTTTGATTTTTTGAGTTATAACACTATTGAAGTAAATGAGCGATATATCGCGTACATGTATGCATGTATCTATCTGCCATTTACTTTAATACTGTTATAACTAAAGAAAAAAAAAGAAAAAAATTCGGGAGAAACGGCTTTACAGTTCTTAACTTACTAATACTCCCATAGTAAAAATTTAATCCATGTTTTGTTCTAGTGCTTAATGATATAGCAATGAAATTTTTACCGACAATAGAAGAATAGTTAGCGTTCATTCTCGCATACTCAAACCGATCCTTTATTTATTTTTGGTTTTGACATTTTTTATTTGTTATCTAGTAAATCAGTGATACACATATCGGTACTTAACATAGAAAGGTGATATATCACATCGTCGCTGAAATACAAAAGCCGTAACTAACCCCGAATCCAAAATTCGCCTATTGATTTTGATGATTGATTATGATGCATTTCTTCAAATTATAAATCCCCACATAGTTTTATCCAATACAAAATTTTACTTAGTTAGTTACGGCCTTTTTGCATTACAGAGACGATGTGAGATAAGGCCTTTCTATATTAAGGTAACGTTATATACATATGTTAAATATTTTTATATGCTTTTACGTTAAAATTTTGGTTTCAAATCACCCAATTTCCTACCGGGTTGCTCATGCTGAGCGGTTCTCTTGTGCTCACCAACACAGTCACAGTTTTACTTTTGCCGATCCCTGCCCAACAAGCACTGGAACAAAAATTTTCAAACGTTTTAGAAAATCGTATTTCTCAATTTGATTTTCAGCATTGTTTATCATTTGCAACCAGGGATGAAAAAGTAGGTCCAATTGTACCTTTTTCCGACGTTTGATGACATAAAGGTACATTAGGTACAGTCACTAGATTTTAGGTACAATCATCTTTTGATCAGATGCATTTTTAGTTTTTTTTTTTCTTTTTCCTTTACCGCGCTAATATATTTACTTGTCGGCACGGGAGAAGCTTCGCTTTCATTTTGAAGAATAAACAATTCTAAAGAAAAGTGGTCAAAAGGAAGAAATTAAAAAATTCATATTATGTATTATCTTAAACATTTTACATTGCGTTTACAGCGTGGCGACGAATAACTGTTACCCCGGTTTTTTGAGAAATAAAAGGCTCCTTTATAGATTTTGCGAAAAAAGTATTTTATTGTTAATTTTCCACAGATTTTACTTTAGTTGTATTAATTAGTTAATAAATTTGAATCCCTATTTACATTTGCCAGCAGTTTAAACTTTGAGAGAAAAGGTCATTTGGCACGCAAGTCTTTTTCAGGTGTATTTTTCCTTAGGCTTTGTACAAAAAAATACAAAAAAGAAAAAAACTGTATAAGATTGGTCGAATGAATGGCCGTCCTAGTCACCAGTTCCGAGTCTATTCGATTTTTAAGTATGAGGCCTTATGTTGGGCAAAAGGGGGAGTATAAGGGACCCAAAATGGAGAAAATTTGCCTATGGTTACAGAAGATATGGAATAAATTAACTGACGAAGACCTGCGTGCCAAATGAAGTTTTCTTAAAATTTAAAAACTAATTAATAAAACTAAAGTAAAATCTGTGGAAAATTAACAATAAAATACGTTTTTCGCAAAATCTATAAAGGACCCTTTTATTTCTCAAAAAAACCGGGGTAACAGTTATTCGTCGCCACGCTGTAGAGCAACCACTACGAAAAATTAACACTTTACTTAGCTATCCTCAAATTTTTTTATTAATTTTAACGCTCTTTAACGTCAAATGAGTGAAAACAAATTGTCAAATGGGACTAGAAAATGGTATTTTGATTGATTTAGATCAGAATAGGCCTTCAGGCGTGTACATGCGCTGCTAAAGCAGCTATTTGTAAGTTTTTGGCCCATCATATCATCGATAAAAGAAAGTTGTGTCAAAATATGCCGACAAATTTTGTTGTCAAAATATGGCATAGTGAAAACCAGCCTTTATTCGCCCATACATGTTTTTTACCCATCATATCATCGATAAAAGAAAGTTGTGTCAAAATATGCCGACAAATTTTGGTGTCAAAATATGACATAATGAAAACCAGCATATACATACATGTTTTTACAATCTGAAATTTCCATTTTTCATCTCTGTTTGAAACTAAACATTTTCTCTAATTTGTATCAAACAGTGATATATCATGTTTTTGCAAAACCGCCCATCGACCAATTGCAAAACCGCCTAACTTACGGCACTCAAACTTTACAGGAGCGAAAAAACGGGTTTTCTTTGAAGGCGTTGCCTTGATAGGCGGTATATTCTCTAGCCATTATTTTGCAAATCTGATCTGTTGTTTTAATAACGATTTTACGATTCTTATGCATAAATCACGATGCCTGGAGTTCAACGTTACCAAACCTAATTTTTGTCACGCGATTTAGGCGGTTTTGCAACTGGTCGATGGGCAGTTTAGCAAAAACATAGACGATAGGTGTGTACTCGTATTGAGAGGACAGAATTCTCCAGCAGCAAAAGTTCTGAGAATTTAGCAGCATTCGCTCTCAAAGAGACGAAATATCCACAGAAGTACGAGAACGCAAAATTTGCAAAAACTTGCAACCTTCGAAACAGCTGATCACTTGCACAGTTACCACTGGTGATTAATTTGGCAATTTATTTTCTGCTTGGGTGCATTTTCCCCCGATTTGGCATTTTATACAATTGAATAGTTTTGGATAAGAAAAGCCTTTTTTAAAATACGAATTAATTATATCTGAATGAATAAGTTATTTTTCTCATAATTATTTGTGATATCACATGGTGACGCATTAAAAACAAGAGTATCTCCTCCAAACACCCATCATTGATCCAAAAAAATTTCAACAATCAACCTACCAAAACCGAAAACTTCAGCAAAAAAACTTTTCAGTATGCTTCATTTAAATATATTTTGGTATATTTAAAGGAAAATTATGGTACAAACGAAAAATGTTATACGGCAACCATAGTCAGCACACACTAAAGTAAACAAACTGGAGATCAATAGCAAATTAACGAAAAATAAACTCAACAAACGTTGTGCTTATTAAATTTACGCACTTTTTGTTGTATACTAGCATTAATAATAAAATTTGCAATTAATAACTCAAAAAGGCCATATTTTCTTTTGTTTATTTACAAACATGTGTTTGTGATCAGCTGATTTTCTTACTTGCAATTTTTAGCTGGGAAAAATTTTTCCAGCAGAAATTTGCAGCTCTCTTTCACATTTTGCTCTCTCAATTTCCCCTACTTTGCAAGTTTTTTGGGTACGAGAACGCAAAACCAGTAAAAGTTTTCTAAAACTGTAGATAGTTGGGCGTACGAGTACACTCCTATTATGTATTAAACAAAGCGGCTTACTTAATGCCGAACATAGCTCTAGAATGGATTGTAATATTACAATTGAAATGGTTGCCCTGGTTCAAAATTGTATCAATTTTAAACAATTATATCGGTTAAGTTAGGTTAAAAATGTATGATGGAATTTTGGTTAAAAATACAAAATCAGCCTTATGATGAGTTTCATTATAACCGGCTCACTTTTCGTTTGCGTGTATTCACAACGGGCGGATGAAAAAATTTCGCGAGATTTTTTTTCGGACGAAAATCACGATAAGGCTAAATGAGAATATTTGGCGCGTATATTTCTTTTATGAATATTTTTCGATTGCTTCAAAGATAGTTTGAATTTTTCAAAATTGTGCTTTCAGTGTTCGTAAACCATTCGCCGATCAAAATATGAAACATTGGCTCACGCAACCGCAATTTACAAAGATTGGCAATTACCAGTGCAAATCAAAACCCTCAGAAACGCGCCCAAGTTCATGAACAGCTTCGAGTGCATGCGTCCCATTACTTTTTTTAATCGGTTATGCAGTTCTAAAGATATTAATATTTAAAAAAAATCAAAAAAATAACTTTCAATACTAAATATCTTTAAAACTAGAAAGCCCCGAACCTGAAAGTGGGTATATTGCAAAAGCGGAGGAGGCAAGCTTTCCAATGGTATGGTCAAAATTTGTCACCTCGGTTATCGTAATCTCCCCCTCCTCCCCCCACGTTTAATCGCACTTTAACGGCTACTTTATAATACTCCTACTGCTGTTATTATTGTTGTACTTAGTAAATTTTACGTCATAAACATAAGTACTTACATCTGACATACTTTTTGCACTGAAGCACACATTAATTGACATCGCTAGAACATGAACAACGCCCATATACTATGTATAAACACGCATGTGGATAGATAATTACATACCTATGTATGTACGTAAATGCAAATGTGCATGTGTGTACTAATCATAACATAAGTCAACGAAAGTACAGCAGCAGAAAAAACTTGGATTAACCAATGCGTTTAACGATGTTTAGTTGTCCAGTCAATATATATATTTCAATACGATCGCGGCCACTTTTCTGCGCACGGTACAGTGAATTATGGGTAATTCTCTAGTATAGGGTAACAACTGCTAAAAGAGGTCCGGAAATGTCGAGAGGGGTACCAATCGACGCGTTTACCGTATTAACAATCCGGGGGCGGAAGGTTAATATTATTAACCATTTAAAGGGAAAATTTTAGTATGCGGACGGCAAATTCTAAAAAAAGGGGGGATGAGGGGGGGTAGAATAGGACCCCCTGATTTCAAAAATATCCCCCTTTTTTCTAGCAACCCTATTTATATAATTTTTTGCTAAAGTTTTCGTATAAACGATGAACAAGATAGCAAAATAACATCAAACTTGGTGCTGCCAGACAGGAATTTTGAATAATAAAAGCGGATTTTTAATTCGGAATTTTCACTTAGCCGAATCCTCCTTTCTGTGTTGCCGAAGAAGAGGGGCTGAACACCTTTTGCAGAGAATACCTTTCTGCGTAGGCGGCCTTCGCCCGAATTTAGCGATTATAACCCTCACTAAGTAGAATTCTCCTTTCTGTGTTGCCAAAGAAGGGGGGCTGAACACCTTTTGCAGAAAACGGCTGAGATTTCCATTACGGAACCAATTGCTATTCCGTGCAAAGTATAGTGAATTTTTTTATGAAACTCGGTGGGGATACTAATAGAGGTCTCCTTTAACTATATTTACCACTTTCACAATGTTGTTGCTAATAGTACTTAAGTTATTTGTTGTTAAAATATCTCGCCTGCTATCACCACATTTTATTATAACTCCACACCTATCACTTTTATTTACACAAATATGTTATCCTTAAAAGGTTCGCATGCGTTTGTAATACCTTAATATACAATTATTAATTAATTAATTAAGTAAAACGCGTTTATAAATGTCTTCACAAATGTTTGCACATTTCACAAACAAGCAGAAATAACAATGGCTGACAGTAACACAAAATGTATGCTACCATACGTTAAAAAAAATACACCACAAATAAGTGCGTATAATTAGGGGTATAAGTGTACAATACGTACATTGCTCTTATTAAAAATAATAATATTATGATAGGGGTCTTACTCCTGATCATGACGGTATAATTTTTTTCGGGGGGAAATAATATTTACTGGTGTTATTATAGTTCAAAGTACACAAATGTAGAAAACGTACATCGATAATTTGATAAATGATTTCGCCTGCGGCGCTTTTTCCATAAAAATCAATACTTCGATAAATAATGGCTGCGTTTCTTTATACATTCCGGATAATCCCATTTCACAGCCGGAATAAACAGAATGCGTTTAAAATATACGTCAACATATCATCAGGAACGTTCTAAAGAATAAATAAACAAAATAGTTTATTCGAAACATTCAGAATGAATAAAGAAATGCAGCCAATGAAAATTTTTAATAAACAATCGCGCGATTTTTTATTAAAAATTTTCGCCTGCGGCGCTTTTTCCATAAAAATCAATACTTCTATAAATAATGAAAATTTGTAATAAACAATCGCGCGATTTTCATAAAAATCAATCAAAAAAATCTCTCGATTTTAGACTGAATCACTTTTTTTTTATCATTACATCGATATTTAATTAAAAAAAAGTTAATTACAATGCCCGTTTTTATTGTTTCTCGTTTTCAGTGCTTTTTTTTGGGCATCTTTTGTTGTGTGGCAGCACCGACATTGTAGTACAATTGGTTTACAAAGCAAAAAGTGAGGTTGAAGTTGACATTTTTTGCAACTTAAAATTCAATTTTCATTAAAACTATAAGCCTCCGGAGGGTGGGGTTTTATACACTTACATTACATTTGCTGCGTGATAAATTCAAATATTGAGACTTTATTAACTACATGTTCAATGTAACTTTTGTTCCTAATTGTTTTTGTTTGTATCTTCTTTTGTTTGTTAATTTAAAATAAAGATTGGCCCCTGAGGATGCTAAGGAGTTTAGCGAAACGTTGGGCAAAGCAGTGAAGAAAAAACATTGTTTTTACTTGCACTAATCACCAACTAGGCCAAAGAAGCTCATCAAAATTAATAAAATTTACGACGAAAATTGGCCAGAAAATAAGATATTATATTCAATATATTTTATATTTAAATATGTTTATTTTGTGAATTTCCACAATAAAAAGCCACAAACAGTTTCCTTATTAGTTTAAATATCATCCAGCAACATGCGATCAGCTGTTTTTCGTACTGGCAAATTCTTACAAGTAAAAATGTATCCAGTAAAATCCAGTAAAAACTTGCAACTTCAACTGAAATTTTTCGCTCTCTCTATTTCCCCTACTTTGCAAGTTTTTGCGTACGAAAACGCCAAAACATGAAAATTCGTAAAAACTTTTACTGGATTTTACTGGAAATGAGTAAACAAACGCAACTATAGTTTGAATAAAACAATAACGGGAGATGTTTTGCTAGTGGTAAATTAGTGGTGATTTAGTGACTTTTTGTCGGGGTAATTGCCCATACAAAACAACGAAATTTAACAAAAGTTTTTTGTTTATATCTTTTAAATGATTAATAATATTAACCTTCCGGATTATTAATACGGGGACCGAAACGCGTCGATTGGTAACCCTCCCGACATTTCCGGACCTTTTTTAGAAGTTGCTACCCTATACTAGAGAATTACCGAATTATGTATATGTGGCGCCAACAAAACTTTTTAAAAGCTTTTTTTTTAATACATTCTTCTATGGTTGAATATGGTATGCGCCGCGATGACCCATATGATATTAACTTCATTACTAAATGAAATCAATACTTGTTGCAAATGCACATTTTATATATGTATATGTATATGCAGACATAAATGCATTAAAGTAATTTTTTTAAGTAAAAATTAGTTACCTACTTATGATATTGTATCTTCATTATACGCGCATATATATGTATATTTGCGCAAACTCCTATATGTGCAAGTACGTATATCAATTACGTAATGAAGAATGTATGTATTAAACTTAATAATTGGTTTTAACTAGCCATTTAATGGCTTTCAAACAAAAGGTATACGCGAAATTCAGAGACATTGTTTATACGAACAAGCAATTTTATATTAACTTTAAAATGTACATACATACGTATAATAATTAAAAAATTCATGACATGTATATTTTTTATAGTTTTTGGTATAAGGCAGCGCCGACGGCATGGATCAGAAATTAATCAATAGTTTGCTACTTTAAACTTAAAGCAGAACTATCACAATATTTGATAATGCAAACGGTTACACTTTCACTGAGGCACTTCAAGGCAAGATATCACTGCATAATTTTACAATTTCTCTAAGGTTTAAACCTCACTATTAAAACTTCTGAAACTTTCAGAAGTATTTAGAATCCTAGACCCATGACAATATTTCAGAAATAGCAAGAGTTACCGAAATGATGTCATCAATGACAGTGAATAATTTTATAAACACGGCTGCTTATTTGTGTTCCAATTTTCTACCACCAGTCTTCCTGGGCGTTGTCTTTTGGGTTCTATCGCAATTTGTACACATCTTTTAAATTTATTAAAACAATACATACCGCTCTCTATTAATTAGTTATAGCTTCAGTCTATTGCAAATTTTGTATATTATTTCAAGCGGTATATATTTAACATATAATTTCTACAAAAATTAATCTTCGGAAACAACAGTGGAACGATAACTAGAGAGAAGTGAAAAATTGTGTATATGTTACTCTTTACACGGCAAAACCTGCATTATCGGCAGTCACGGTTGCATTTTTTTAATTAGATTAGGGGCCTTCACACCGAGCTTGGTACTCGGTAGCTCGGTGTTCAGTAATTTTTTCTCATGTATTTAGGATGTGTGGGAGTTGACCTAAACTTTAGTACTTTAGTATTTTTGTGTTAATTTGCAATTTGTGAGTGATTTCTGAGTTGAAGACTGCGTAAAAACGGTAATTCTCTAGGGGGGGTAACAACCCCTAAAAAAGGGCCGGAAAAGTCGGGAGGGGTACCAAACGACGCGTTTCGGCCCCCCTAATAACAATCCGGAGGGGGGGAGGTAATATTATTAACCATTTAAAAGTTATGAACAAAAAACTTTTGTTAA
>NW_023458556.1:90194705-90198609 GCF_013731165.1 Rhagoletis pomonella | reverse complement strand
CTAAAAATTGTTTCTTTCCACAACAAATTTACAATAAAAAAGCTACAATTAATGCCGTTATAACATTTTAAATATCTCAATTCTATCGACTAGATGTATGGTGTCAAGTAAGCACTACATACCATATTTTTCAAAAAATTAGAGCTACACATTTTTTCTTTCCACAACAAATTTACAACAAAAACACTACAATTAATGCCGTAGTTAACTTTTCCAATTTCGAAAAGTGTAGTGCTAACTTGACACACGTGATAAATTTCGGTAATTGATGCGTTTGTTTATCTCCCATGTCCACCGCGTGGGACACATTCAGTGCGGAGCCGTTTCCATAAATGTCCCTATATCCCAGGACCCATATTAGGGTAACTTCGTGTTGATCAGAGATATAGCCCAATTCTTTCCTACAGTCTTCCACTAGTAGAGATCTAACAGAGGTTGTTGTTGTTGTTGTGGTTGTAGCGGCTACAACAACCCCGCCCAGATCGGTTGATATCTCAGTCGTTGTCGTCAAGTTCCACTAACGGCAGCCCTAGGAAGCGTGCAGCCTCCACCGGGTCGGTCCACAGGGACAAAGCCGTTAGGGTTGTCGGGTTTTCCGGGCATGCGAAGAGATGTTTCGAGTCATGTGGGGTCACTCCGCATGCCGGACACTCATTTGGCACATCCGCATTCAGTCTACACAGGTATGAGTTTAACCTGCTGCAGTAGCCAGAGCGAAGTTGGGCTATTGTTGTTCGTGTCTCCCGAGGCAGATGAAGCTCCGTCTCGTCTATGTCAGGTGGTGGTGTGCCTAGCACGGCATTCAGAGGTCTAGAGTCTACATAGCTCTAGACTTGACTCCCTGTATATGCCGTTCAGGGCCAGTGGGTAAGCTGACGGGTCCAGAGGCTGCTTGATGAACCTCTGGACTTCGTCCGTCAGTTCGTATAGATGCCTCCAGACGTGCCTAGGCGAGGGCTCCTCTGCAAGCAGCTGTCTGTTCGGGTGGCCACTTCTGTGGCTCCCAATCAGGAACTGCTTGCAGAGCATTATGTTGTGCTCCTTTATAGGGAGCATTTCTGCCTCGTTGTGGAGGTGATGTTCTGGCGACATCAGGAGGCATCCTGTCGCTGTCCTGAGTGCGGTGTTTTGTACAGTCTGTAGCTTCGTCCACTGCGTCCTACTAGTCCCCGGCGACCACACTGGTGCTGCGTAGTTTAAAACCGGCCGGCCTATTGCCTTGTATGTTCCCAGCAACGTTTCTTTGTCTTTGCCCCAAGTACTGCCGGCTAGCGACTTGAGGACCTTGTTGCGGCTCTGTAGTTTATTGACAATAGCGGTTGCGTGCGCAGAGAAAGAGAGCAGGCTTTCGAATGTTACTCCGAGTATTTTGGGATTATTCACCGTCGGAATTGTTGTATCATCGACGTGAATTCCCAGCGGTAGCCTGACCTCCTTCGTCCAGGTTGTGAACAGGGTCGCAGAGGATTTCGTAGGGGAGAGGGCTAGAAGCTTTGCAGTGAAGAAGCGAGAAAGATCGGAGAGATACCCGTTAACTTTCGAACCATGATCGAGCAATCGTCGGTGTAAGAGACAATCGAGACTCCCTCTGGTGGTTGAGGGAGCTTTGAAATGTAAAAGTTAAACAGTAGCGGGTAAAGGACACCACCCTGTGGAACCCCTTGTTTTATTTTTCTGAGTTTACTCGATTTGTCTCTAAACATTACCGACGAGTGTCGACCACTCAGATAATTTGCCGACCACCGTTTGAGCCTCTGTGGGAAAGAGGAAGCCTCTATATCTTCTAGTAGCGTGGAATGGCAGACGGTGTCAAACGCCTTTGACAAGTCCAACGCTACTAGAATCGTTCTCTCACAGGGACGGTTACGGTCAAAGCCACGAGTTATCTGAGTATTTATGGCGTTAAGTGCTGTTGTTGTAGTGTGCACTTTACGGAAACCATGCTGATGCTTCCCTGGGGTCAGGTGATTTGTGAAATACGGGAGCAGCAAGGCCTCGAGTGTCTTCGCTACTGGGGAAAGGAGTGTTATCGGCCGATACGAATCTCCTTTGTTGGCAGGTTTCCCCGGTTTGAGCAGTGGGACCAATCTCTCCAACTTCCAGATGTCTGGGATGATGAGAGTGGCCATAGACAGATTGAGGACCTCCGTTAGGTACGCTACTCCCGCAGGACCCAAATTTTTCAGCCTCAGCATGCATATTCCGTCGGGACCCATGGCTTTGGAGGCTTTCGCCTTCCCGATGGCCACCTGAACTTCACCGCAAGTGAAAGCAAGGGGTGCACAAGTTGTTGGCAGTTTGTGCAGCCTTCTGGTCACTCGACGCTTGGCTTTGTCCACCGGAGGATGCAGTATGAACTGCCGGCTAAAATAGCTCGCTCATCGCTCCGGGTCCGACGAAGCATGGTCGCCGAAAGAAATTTCGACTCTGTCATTGTTCTTCGTCGGATTGGACAGTGACCTCATGGTTGACCAAAGCTTACTCACACCAGAGGTAAAGTTACAGGTCTTCAGATGCTCTTCCCACTTATTCCGCTTATGTACGTTCACTAGTTGCCGAATCTCCACGTTGAGATCCCTGATACGGGGATCTCCGGGATCGGCCTGACGAAGGCTATCACGCTCATCGGCTAGAACAGCCGCTTCAGCAGGGAAATTTGGACGTGGTTCCGTAATACATCCTGCCGGTACGAAGCGAGCTGCAGCAGCGGTGACAGCACTGCGGAACTTACGTTCACCAAGGTGGACGTCGGTTGGTGTAGGGAGAGCAGCGAAGGTATTTTCAGTAAATTCCGCGAAGCCTTTCCAATCAGCTTTAGAAAAGTTGATATAGGTCCGGTGTTCCGCGGAAGCAAAGTCGGTTGGTTTATCGATCGAGATGACTATGGGCAGATGGTCTGATGCTAAAGTCAGCATAGGTCGCCATGATATGCTGTTTATCAGACCAGCGCTGACTATTGTTATGTCTGGCGAGCTGCAGCAGCTGCCCATAATCCTGGTGGGTGCGTCATCGTTCATTGTGCAGAATGTCGAATCGTCTATCTGCTCAGCCAAGTCAGTTCCCCTACGATCGTTTGACAGGCTTGAGTGCCAAAGATCGTGGTGCGCATTAAGGTCACCTACTACCATACGGTTTTCACCTCTGAGGAGCGCACCTATGTCAGGGTGGTATCCTGCCGGCAGCAGGTGACAGGTGATATATATACGTTAAATATTTCGAGCTCAACATCGCCTGACCGGATAGCAATGCCCTGACATTCTAGGGCGGTATCCCTGCGGTCGATGTCTGCTTCGATGAGACGATACTGCACGGTGTGGTGCGTGATGAACGCTAGGCCACCACCATTATCTCGCTCGCGATCTCGACGGTGCACGTTGTACCCGGCACCATTCAACAGTGTTGAATTGCTGTGCAACTTCGTCTCTTGGACCGCAGCTATCAATATGCCATGCCTTCCCATGAAGACGGTTATCTCCTCGATCTTGCTCTGAAGCCCGTTACAGTTAAATTGAAGGAGCTTCATGTGGTTCGGGAGACGTGTGGTGATGCGGGGTGCAAGAGATGTGCGTGGTCGTGACGCCATTGGCTGTGTGCGCTGCTGAGGTGGTTGCCGCCCTGTGGTGGTGGTGGGTGGCGTGGCAGTTGAGATCTGCGACCGAGCAGCGCAACACGGGCCCTCGAAGTTCCTCGTCCAATCTCGCATGGTGCGCAGACCTAAGCATGCCCTAAAGTGGCGCCAGCCAAGGCAGGTATTGCACTTGACTGATGTCACATTACGGAATAGGTCTGACATACCGTGCAGATTGTAGGAGGAACCAGGAGTTGTTGTGTGTGTTCTGTGGTCTGTCGTGGTTGTGATATGGTCTATTGTGTTGTTACGTTGTTGTGCTGTGGTGATTGTGTG
>NW_023458556.1:90191414-90194605 GCF_013731165.1 Rhagoletis pomonella | reverse complement strand
TAACTTTTAAATGGTTAATAATATTATCTCCCCCCTCCGGATTGTTAATAGGGGGGCCGAAACGCGTCGTTTGATACCCCTCCCGACTTTTCCGCACCTTTTTTAGGGGTTGTTACCGCACCCTAGAGAATTACCGTAAAAACTAATAAAATGAAGTGCCGTGTGTTAAATTGCGACAGCCTTCAAGATGCAAGATGCGTAGATGCAAGTGTAGCGCTGCTACGAATCGCTGCATTTTGTATACATAGGGCACGGCAAAGCCGTTCCCGAAATGTTTCTTTATTATCATATTAACAGCATTTCATCACAATGATTTCATTTCTGCTCCAATCAGCCTCCTTTAGCGAGTTAACTAATCAAGCACGCTGAGATGCT
Organism: Rhagoletis pomonella; assembly: GCF_013731165.1. Lineage (NCBI taxonomy): Eukaryota > Metazoa > Arthropoda > Insecta > Diptera > Tephritidae > Rhagoletis > Rhagoletis pomonella. Next base: position 90,194,230 of record NW_023458556.1, on the reverse strand, counting down.
CCCGCAGTTTGCTTCAGCAGCCTTAGGGCCGGTTGTTCAATGTCTGATTAGCACAAATCGGAGGTAGAAGCTTCGGTTAGATACAACGACTGCTTTATCGATCACATGTTATATGCATGATATCGAAATCGTCGATAATGATGTTTAACCGGCAAGTAGTGATAACCAAACATTGAACAACCGGCCCTTAATTGCAAATCAATGGAGTGGACTAAGGGCCGGTTGTTCAATGTCTGGTTATCACTACTTGCCGGTTAAACATCATTATCGACATCTTCGACATCATGCATATAACATGTGATCGATAAAGCAGTCCTTGTATTTAACCGGAGCTTCTACCTCTGATTTGTGCTAATCAGACATTGAACAACTGGCCCTAAAACGTTTGCTGAAGCAGCCTCAATTGAAAAGCAATGGAGTGCACTAAACGTTCACTACCCTCAAATAGATTAGGTGAAAAATGCAATATTTTCGCGTTAAGCAAAGTTAAAACACGTTTTTCGCTGTAAAGTTAACTATTTTGGCAGTTTCAACTCGTTCTTCTTTTCGCTCTATTCTTAGTTTACTTGTGGTACACAAATGTCAACGGCCAGGACGGCGCAATCTTGTATTCTATCATTCTTGTTTCGGGAAGGCGTGATCTTGTGTCTTTCGTTCATGGATTACATGGAAGTGGTGGAAATAAACACAGATATTGGTGATACCAGGTGATGAGAATATTAAAAAAAAAAGTGGGGGGGCGGGTTTGTATTCACCTTGTATTGAAATACTGTTTTGTATAAAACAAGCGACGCAGGCGAAGTATTGACTTTAATAAAAATTTTCATTATTTATCGAATTATTGATTTTTATAAGAAAGCGCCGCAGGCGAAAATTTATCATTATTTATTTATCGAAGTATTGTTTTTTTTTGAAAAAGCGCCGCAGACGAGAATTTTTAATACAAAATCGCGTGATTTTTTATAAAAATTTGTATTATTTATCGAAGTATTGATTTTTTTTAAAAAGCGCCGCAGACGACAATTTTTAATAAACAATCGATTTTTTATACAAAATTTTCATTATTTATCGCAGTATTGATTTTTTTGAAAAAAGCTCCGCAGGCGAATTTTTATAAAAATTTTCATCAATTATCGAAGTATTGATTTTTTTTCTGAAAACAAAGCGCCGCAGGTGAATCCGCACTTAGGGCCGGTTGCTCAAAGCCTGGTTGACACTAATCACCGGTTAACATCGTTATCGACGTTTTCGACTCCATACATGTTTAACTTTTACATTTCAAAGCTCCCTCAACCACCAGAGGGAGTCTCGATTGTCTCTTACGCCGACGATTGCTCGATCATGGCGACTGGGAATGGAATTGATGACTTGTGTTCGAAAGTAAACGGGTATCTCTCCGATCTTTCTCGCTTCTTCACTGCAAAGTGTCTAGCCCTCTCCCCTACGAAATCCTCTGCGACCTTGTTCACCACCTGGACGAAGGAGGTCAGGCTACCGCTGGAATTCACGTCGATGATACACCAATTCCGACGGTGAATAACCCCAAAATACTCAGAGTAACATTGGACAGCCTGCTCTCCTTCTCTGCGCACGCAACCGCTATTGTCAATAAAGTACAGAGCCGCAACAAGGTCCTCAAGTCGCTAGCCGGCAGTACTTGGGGCAAAGACAAATAAACGTTGCTGGCAACATACAAGGCAATAGGCCGGCCGGTTTTAAACTACGCAGCACCAGTGTGGTCGTCGGGGACTAGTAGGACGCAGCGGATGAAGCTACAGACAGTACAGAACACCGCACTCAGGACAGCGACTGGATGCGTCCTGATGTCGCCAGAACATCACCTTCACAACGAGGCACAAATGCTCCCAAGCAAGGAGCACAACATAATGCTCTGCAAGCAGTTTCTGATCGGGAGCCACAGAAGTGGCCACCCAAACAGACAGTTGCTTGCAGAGGAGCCCTCGCCTAGGCACGTCAGGAGGCATCTATACGAACTGACGGACGAAGTCCAGATGTTCATCAAGCAGCCTCTGGACCCGTCAGCATACCGACTGGCCCTGAACGGCATTCACAGGGAGTAAGTCTCGATTTATATAGACTCTAGACCTGTGAATGCCGTTCTAGGCACACCACCACCGGACATAGACGAGACGGAGCTTCATCTGCCTCGAGAGACAAGAACCACAATAGCCCAACTTCGCTCTGGCTACTGCAGCAGGTTAAATTCATACCTGAGTAGACTGAATGCGGATGTGCCAAATGAGTGTCCGGCATGCGGAGAGACCCCTCATGGTTCGAAAAATCTCTTCGCATGCCCGGAAAACCCGACAACCCTAACGGCTTTGTCCCTGTAGACCGACCCAGCGGAGGCTGCACACTTCCTAGGGCTGCCTTTAGTGGAACTTGACGACAACGACTGAGATATCAACCGATCTGGGCGGGGGTTGTTGTAGCCGCTACAACAACAACAACTCCATACATATAATACGGTGTCGGTAACGTCGATAACCATGTTTAACCGGGGATTAGTGTCAACCAGGCTTTGAGCAACCGGCCCTTAGGGATTATAACCTCACTAAGGGCCGGTTACTCAATGTCTGGTTAACACTAATCTGCGGTTAAACATCGTTATCGACGTTTTCGACTCCATGCATATAACAGGGGAGTCGGTAACGTCGATAACTATGTTTAGCCGGAGATTAGTGTTAACCAGACATTGAGTAACCGGCCCTAAGTAGAATTCTCCTTTCTGTTTTGCGAAGAAAAGGGGCAGAGAACACCTTAATGCGTAGGCGGCCTACGGCCGCGCTTAGGGA
>NW_023458556.1:90190724-90191314 GCF_013731165.1 Rhagoletis pomonella | reverse complement strand
TGAATTTGATTCCTAGTTGAGTTAAAAATGGCAACCGAGTTAGAAACTAGACAAACCATTTTGCACGAGTTTATAAATGATCCGGCCTTAAGTACACGTAAAATTCCTAAAAATTAAAGATTGCACTATTCGACAGTTTGCAGGAATTTAATCGGTACAAATAAGGCCTGGCAGTTACGAAAAAACCAGGGAGCGGGGGTTAGCATGGTCAAAGTGATAAAAACAGTGCTCGGAAGGTCCTCAGTGCGTTTTCGCGAGATCCGAAGATTTTGTCGCGTTATGTTGCAAAATCCGTACGGAGATCGCAGTTTTTCGTACAAAAGGTAAAGCGGAAAGCTTCATTGAGATGTTCTACAGCTCAAACAGCGCCAGACCGAGGCGCAAAGTAGAATGTTACAGCGAAATCCCGCATTCGGAAGTTGTATGAATTCTAAGTTAAAAAATACAACTACATTGTTATGGAGTACGAAACCTACTGCTTTAAAAATTCAAAATATATTGCAGGTCAAGATTTTTATACTGCTGCAAGTCGTCAAGATGCCGCTGAAAGTTGTAAGCTGAAAATTAAGTCCGAATTTCCAAAAAACCAC
>NW_023458556.1:90187709-90190714 GCF_013731165.1 Rhagoletis pomonella | reverse complement strand
TCCGCACACAAGTAGATGGCGTAGACTTCAGCCTGGAAAATGCTCGGATACTTCCCCATCGGGATAGAGATCCTGTACCTAGGTCCAGAGATTCCAGCTCCTATTCCTTCCGGGGTATTCGAGCCATCTGTGTACCATTGCAGTGTACTATCCTGAAGGAGTCTCTCAAAGGAGGAGGCACTCCAGGTTGCCTTACTGCTTAACTCAATTAAAATAATAACTAATATATTAACATTTTAATAACATCTAAACTTCCAAGTTACATATATAATACAAAAAATAATAATTTCAAAGCCTTCTAGTTTATTTCTGGTAGCAATTTTTAAGTATCGCAGTTTTGGTGTGTTCACCCTTTAGATGTTTACATGTCCTTTTCATAAATCTAATTTTTTACGACGCTTTGTTGACGGTATACTCAAAGTTATCATGGAATTTTAATTTATTATCAATTAAAACACCAAGATATTTGTTGTTGTAGTAACCTCTGTAATTTTTTCATCCCTATCATGTAAATCGAGTCGCCCTAATGTAGTTTTATTTGCTGAAGAAATTATCATATAATTGGTCTTTTTTACGTTTAACATTAGCTTATTTTTGCATAACCAGACTTATAGTGAGTCTAAGTCATTTTGCATTTTATGAGTTGCTGTGTCCAAATCGTCTTCACTTATAGTCAACAGTGCATCATCAGCAAACAGTCTTATCTTACAATACCTGATTGATGATAAAATATCATTGATGTAGAAATTGAAAAGAATTGGTGCTAGTACTGAACCCTGTGGAAGTCCAATATCTACCGGCAAATCCTTAGACAATACTTCTCCTATAACTGTGTGTTGTTTTCTATTAGTTAAGAAGCTCTCAAACCACTTCAGTTCTACCTCTTTAATACCAATTTGTTTCAACTTAAAAATCATTAGTTTTCGATCAATGGTTTCAAAAGCTCTTTTCATGTCAATAAAAACTGCCAGTATTACTTTTTTACTTCTCATGTCTTCTTTCCATTGAGAAATAACCTAACTGGTATTTAAGTCGTTTCACACTAATGTTTAGCTCAAAACCCTGACTGCTCTTTAATTAATATATTTTTATCTTCAATATACTCCAAGAGCTGGTTTTTTACCACTGTTTCTAATATTTTCTACAGATTTGGTAGAGTATTGATCGGTCGAAGTTCTTCAGCTTTAACTGTGTTTTTAATTTTTTTTGACTGGAACCTCTGTGGAAACTTTCCATTTATCAGGTACGATACCATCTGTTATACTTTTGTTGATCATAATTGAATAAAAATACCTCAAGTATATTAAAGAGTCTTTTATTACTCCTTCAGATAATAATTTTTTCCCACCAATTTTATATTTAAATTTCTTGACAATTCGCACTATGTCATCAGTAGTTACTTCGTTAAATTTAAATGTGCTATCAATGTTATAATAGATGTTATCACTATATTCTATATTCTCAATATTATTGTTTATTTCCACTATGCTTTCAACAAAGAAGGTATTTAAGACCTCTGCTATTTGATTTTTATCTTCAATATATTGACCACCATGACGTAATAATGTAATATCATCCTTTATACCATCATAGCAAACCGTCTGTTTTAAATATTTCCACATTAACTTGCTATCGGACTGGTTAGTTATAATTTTATTCTCCATATACTTATTTAATTCTTTTCAGTTTTATAATTTTTTTGTATTATTTTTTAATTCTGTAGTAGTCTGACCATTGGTGTGATGCTTTTGCTAAATTGTATGCCTCTGATTTTCTTTTATTTAGTTGTGTCAGTTCGTAGTCATACCACTTATTCTTTATTTTAATGTTTATTTGTTTCACAAACGTTAATTGTTGCAGACTGTTAAGCAAGCATAGATTTATGAATGCTACCATTTCCTCTAAATCAAGTTGATCAAATGTGGAAAAATCGTAACATCGGAGCAGATCAATTAAGCTATCACAACTATACCATTCCCAAGACACTATTTCTGATACCATTCTGAGAGGGATTTGATTTCCTATATTAATATTAAGCATTATTGTTTCATGATCAGATATTTTGTGTCGATCAAGCCTCTTACATGCAATATTTTTCACATTTGAATATAGGAGATCAATCTTTGTCTCAGATTCTTCTGCTATTCGGGTATTGAAATCTACAAGTTGGTGCATGGACATGGAATTAAACAACTCATTCAATTTCACACTGTGTGTCGATACTTTGTTCATATTGATATTAAAATCGCCAACAATTACATTGTTAGACGTTGTATGTTGTTGTATCATATATGTCCATTACTATTGCATCAAGATAGTTGATAAACTCACTATCACTAGTACTTGGGGAGCGGTATAAAACTCCAATTTGCCATTTAACCTCAAGATCTTTTAATTGCACAATAATACACCATATATTTTGTATTCATGGATTTATTATATTTAACCCTAAATTCCAGCGAGTTTTTAATGTACATAACTACACCTCCGGTGTGCCTACTATGTGAATTACATCTAATTGCTGTAAACGATTTTAGACCTATTTCAACATCCCTAATTTGATCTGTTATGCTAGTTTCGGAACAAAGTACAAGAGCTGGGTCAAATAACTCCACTAGTCTGTCGATTTCAAGTTTATTGTTAACGTTTAAATATATTACTTTAAAATCTTCTGATTTTTTACTTATAACACTTGCTAGATGTGGTTGCTAGTAACCCACCCGCTGTTTTTGTATTTTCAGTTTTCTTTGGTAGACAGGGCATTCCTTGCTGAAAATGCTATGACCTGTATCGAGCTTAAAACCAAGATTTTTATTTGCGTCCGCACAAGTTCCACAGACAGGATTTGTTACCTTGTACTACACTCATCAGATTTATGTTCACCCAAACATAGACCACATCTTAACTTCTTAGTGCATGTATTTGCGTTGTGATTGTACCCTAAGCATTTGAAACATCTTGTCGTCAACCCGCTTGCGAATTTAACGCAAGTAACGTTGTCAAAA
>NW_023458556.1:90187120-90187609 GCF_013731165.1 Rhagoletis pomonella | reverse complement strand
GCTTTGCTTCCCTATCCAACTTGGAAAAGGCAGAACAGACTTCGCGGTTTTTGTTACCGATGATGTCGATGTCATCGGCATAAGCCAGCAATTGCACGCTCTTGTAGTAAATTGTTCCTGAGCGGTTCAGTTCTGCAGCTCTTATTATCTTCTCCAACATCAGATTAAAGAAGTCACATGAAAGGGAGTCGCCCTGTCTGAAACCCCGTTTTGTGGCGAACGGCTCGGAGAGGTCTTTTCCAATTCTGACGGAGCTGGTGGTATTGCTCAACGTCATTTTACACAGCCGTATGAGTTTTGAGGGGATGCCAAATTCAGACATAGCGGCGTATAGGCAACTCCTTTTAGTGCTGTCAAAAGCGGCTTTAAAGTCGACAAATAGGTGGTGAGTGTCGATCCTTTTCTCGCGGGTCTTTTCCAAGATTTGGCGTATTGTGAATACCTGGTCTATGGTGGATTTGCCAGGTCTAAAGCCACACTGATAAGGCC
>NW_023458556.1:90161347-90187020 GCF_013731165.1 Rhagoletis pomonella | reverse complement strand
GTGGGTGCCAAGGCGCGAATGTGCTGACTGTTTGTTTGATGACAGGAAATACTTCGTCTTGTCCTCGTTTACCACTAGACCCATTCGCTTTGCTTCCCTATCCAACTTAGAAAAGGCAGAACAGACTTCGCGGTTTTTGTTAGCGATGATGTCGATGTCATCGGCATAAGCCAGCAATTGCACGCTCTTATATTAAATTGTTCCTGAGCGGTTCAGTTCTGCAGCTCTTATTATCTTCTCCAACATCAGATTAAAGAAGTCACATGAAAGAGAGTCGCCCTGTCTGAAACCCCGTTTTGTTGCGAACGGCTCGGAGAGGTCTTTTCCAATTCTGACGGAGCTGGTGGTATTGCTCAACGTCATTTTACACAGCCGTATGAGTTTTGAGGGGATGCCAAATTCAGACATAGCGGCTTATAGGCAACTCCTTTTAGTGCTGTCAAAAGCGGCTTTAAAGTCGACAAATAGGTGGTGAGTGTCGATCCTTTTCTCGCGGGTCTTTTCCAAGTTTTGGCGTATTGTGAATATCTGGTCAATGGTGGATTTGCCAGGTCTAAAGCCACACTGATAAGGCCCAATCAGTTCATTGACGGTGGGCTTCAGTCTTTCACACAATACGCTTGATAAGACCTTGTAACCTATGCTTAGAAGGCTGATCCCGCGGTAGTTGGCGCGAATGGCGGGGTCACCTTTCTTGTGGATTGGGCAGAGCATACTTAAATTCCGGTCGTCGGGCATGCGTTCATCTGACCATATTCTGCACAAGAGTTGATGCATGCACCTTATCAACTCCTCGCCGCCGAACTTGAATAGCTCAGCTGACAGGCTGTCAGCTCCAGAGGCTTTGTTGTTTTTCAGCCGCGTTATTGCTATACGTACCTCGTCATAGTCAGGCGGTGGAACGTCGACTCCGTCATCATCGACTGCGGGCTCGGGTTCTTCTTCTCCACAACTTTCCGTGCTGCTACCATTAAGTAAGGCGGAAAAGTGTTCCCTCCATAATTTAAGTACGCTCTGGACATCAGTTACTAGGTCGCCATTATTGTTCTTACAGGAGTGCGCCCCGGTCTTTAAACCTTCCGTAAGTCGCCTAACTCTCTGGTAAAATTTTCGGGCATTCCTCCTGTCGGCCAGCATTTCAAGCTCTTCGCACTCACGTATTTCGGTCTCTCTCTTCTTGTTGCGGCAAATACGTCTCGCTTCCCTCTTTAGATCCCTATAGCGGTCCCACATAGCGCGCGTTGCGCCCGATCGCAGCTTCCTGACACTCCTCATCGTACCAGTTGTTCTTTCGGGCTCGCTGAAATCCGACTACTTCTACGGCGGCGGTACTTAATGCGGGAAATGTGGTTCCACTGCTCGCATATGTCGGTTTGTTGAAGAGTGCTCTCTAAGAGCAGGTGTGAGAGTCGAGTAGCGAAAGCGCTGGCTGTCTGTTGTGATTGCAGCTTTTCGACGTTAAGCTTTCCTTGCATATTTGGGCGCACATTTTTCTCCCACCACAAATCCAACACCGAATTTGCGCTCCTTTACATGGCAGCTGTAGTAGACGTCGCAAGGCCCCAGACATTGTTTGCCTTGCCCAGTCCAACGCATTTCTTGGATGGCGGTGATGTCAGCTTTTGTCCTTACGAGGACATCAACCAGCCGGGCAGAGGCACCTTCCCCATTAAGGGTCCGGACATTCCAGGTGAATGCCCTCAAATCGTAGTCCTTTAAACGTTTGCCGTGGTCGTCATCATAAGGGGGGTTTTTTAAGTCGTTTTTACGTGGCGGGTCCCAAGCCCAGCGCACAACCCATTGCTGGGACGGGGGTGGTTTCGCAACCAAATACACGTTTATATAGCGACCCGCTTGCTCCAAGCAGACACCCGCTTGCAGCCGCACCTACTGGTGAATAGACGCTGCAGACTTCAGTGAGCCCTTAAACCGAATAAGTCAGAGTGGCCTCACCGAAGCTCCCTCTCTTTCTGCCGTGACCCAAGGCTCCACTGGGATTGGTTACCGCATCTCGCACATGGGTTGCTCACGTTGCCCAGAGTGCGCGAACGAGGACGCAAGAGTCGGGATTGAGTATAGCCATGCAACTGTAACTGCATACCCAGCGCAACGACTATACCCCATTGCACATATAACTGCGCTGCTCGCCAGCAAATCACAAATAAGAGCGCCCTCTCCTGTTATTTTGTTACACCGAAGTAGAGTAAAATGAGTACATTACAAGTTAAAAAAAAAATAAAATTTTGTTTAGAATTTTTTTTGAGTATGGAATTTTGTAGCCCATTAAATTTGAGTATAATAAAGTGCAAGTGTTAAGCTACTGCAAAATTGCGTTGATTTTTAATATTTTTTATGCTCACGGCTTCTTGCACTTTTTCCTTATCGATGAAAATGCCTAAAACCGTTTTCAAAGAAGATAAAAAAAAATTAACGGCAGTTTTGCAATCGCTTAAAACTTCCACTTTATTATACTAAAATTTAATGGGCTATAAAGCTGCATATTCGAAAAAATGCTAAAAAAGTTTAAAAAATTTTTAAATTGGTAATGTACTAATTTTACTCAACTTCGGTGTAAAAAAATTCATAACTCAAATTATTGTAGAGTGCACCCCATAACATTATACTTAAATATTGCGCAATACTCAGAGCTACCATTGTGATTTTTTCCAACTTTTTTTTTAAATGGTATATTTTCAAAAACAATTTTTTTTTATCAAAAAATTTGTATGTGGCAAATTTTTCAAGAAAAAAATTAAAAAATATTTTTTTTCGTAGGGAATTTTGATGTGTGTATGTGTGATTTTATCGATAAAAACGTTTTAATTGCGTATGCATGTTTACTTTGAGCAAATTGTGAGCACGGGTTGGGGAAATCTTCGGTAGATTGGGCAAATCGCTAATTGGGCCAAAATTAGAGCCCAATTGGAAAAACTTTTGGCTCTGATAGGGCAACCTCAAAAAATTTCCAGCAAGGAAACTTTATCAACAACAACAATTTTTGCGCCCTCAACTGGCACGAAAATCTGCTAGCATCATATAAGTGGATTTTCAGAAAAAAAATCATAACTCGAAAACGACGAATTTTAGCATATTGCTACTCGTACAGAAAATAGTTTATACTATTCCCTAATAGACAAAAAAATTTGAGAGAAAAAAAAGATGTGGCAATTTGAAAAAAATCAATTTGAAAAAAAAAATTAAATTTTTTGTTTATAAACAATAATTAATTATTAATAAACAATTACTGATGTTTAGTTCACTAGATCGATTCAGTAGATCAATATCTGCAATTAAAAAAAAAATCGCTAAAATCCTTGCTTTTTTGCGGCGGTTATAAGCGATTTCATCAAAAGTTGCTATTAAGAGAGGAAAAAAGAAGCGTTCGTACTCAAAAAGAAAAGAATTCATTATTCGAAAAATTCGCATTTCTGAGCAAAAAGAAAAAATACGTGTCTCCTTAAATTGTTCAAGGAATAATCCCTGTGAGTTTTATCGCAAACTTAAATTCACTTTCCCCCGGCCTGGGTGATTTGAGATGGAATGAGCCCTATATACACAGCTAATCTTCATGAGGTGAGCGATAGAAACACTTGCATATATCAATTTGCCGATGAGCAATTGTTAGCCACAACAAAAATGAAGAAAGGGCGCATTAACCGGTTACTCAATGTCTGGTTAACACTAACCCCAGGTTAAACATCGTTATCGACGTTACCGACTCCCTGTTGTATGCATGGAATCGAAAACGTCGATAGCAATGTTTAACCGCAGATAAGTGTTAACCAGATATTGAGTAAACGGCCCTAAATCTACAACTCAATATGAGTAAAACTAAATTTATGTATATAAGTGCTGGCCAGAGAAAACAGTTTAACATTACTATAGGAGAAAACCGTATTGAGCAAGTTAGTAAGATTAAATGGCTAGGTAGAATAATCAGTGCAAACAGCACCATAAAAGTGTGTTTGCATTGTTCAACTTTGCGTTCAACTCAGCGCAGGGTTGCACGAAAAAAAAGTTGAATGGCTAAAAATATCAAAATATGAAAAAATATCAAAATATTCGCCATAACTTGCACTGTTCAACTTTGCATTCAACTTTTGGTTGAACGGCCTTTCAACTAATCGCTTTCAACAAAGTTGGTAGACAGCCAAAATTTAGCCATTCAACTTTTTTGTCGTGCAACCCTGCGTTGAGTTGAACGCAAAGTTGAACAATGCAAACACTGCTTAAAGGAGCATGTAACCACAATATAACCAGTAAACAACCTTCGGTGAATTTGGCGACTGCCTTCCTCGGGGATGAATATGCTAGGGATGAAATTATTGGTACACACGCCTTCCAAGCACGCAGGGTTGCTTTTAAGAAACAAAAAATAATTAACTCCAAATAGTTTCAAAAAGTATAGTGTAAAACGAAATTTATTGAATAATTCCACATAAAATGGTATACATAAATGACGCATTTTCTAAACGATTTAAATTAAACGTATTTGCGAATTGATAGAAAAGTACTACGGATTGTAAATTTTTGTTAACTATGAGGTGAATGAAAATTTTCAACCCGGCCTGATGGTTTGATTTTATTACTAAGGCGTCTCATAAATTCATGGCTTTTAGTTCTAGAAGAATAAATGTCAGTAAAGACAAGTCTTTTTTGTATAATTTCTGATTTTAATTGCTCAACTTCTTTTGAACCAGAGCAACTGTCAAAAATTTCCAACAGTAAAAAGTTACGAATTGGCACAGCAGAAATGTAAAATTTTCTCGCCATAATAAAAAGTTTTTTCAACATGGAACTTTTCTACTAATTGACATGAAATTACTACCTCAACGCTCGGAGCGCTGCCACTGAGGGCCTTTGCCAACTGATTAAAAAGAGAAAATTTGGAAAGACCAAACAAAAATTTTGAGATTTTTCGTTGTGAATACGAATGCCATAGTTTTTACCTAGCTCGTGGGACTACGCAAAATTTTGACAGCTTGTAAATATGTATACACATAAAGTTGTTGGCGGTAATAAGGAGTCAAAATTAAAATGGAGAAAAGAACAAAAAGCGTAGGTTAGTTGCCAGTTATAAAATAAATCCAATTTATTTGCGAATATTTGTTTATTCTTTTTATTGAAAGGCAACCACTCGGAAAAGCTTGTGTTAATTATATTGATAACAGAACTTGGCAGCTCGCACGTTGTCTAAATTCTCAAGTAACATAAAGTCCACAAAAAAATAAGTACGCCATGTATAAATTTTAACAATACACAAAAATAGAGTTTTCGTACGAGCGTTTGTTTGGTTTTTCAACACCATTTATAATTTTCTTTTAATAAAATCACGATTTGACAAATACTTAAATTTATTTATCTAATAATAATACAGCACACAACCCTGAAATCTAAGAAAAAGTCTGAGGAAGGCCATTAAATAGCAGCACACAACCCCGTGCCTTCCTCAGGATTGAATATAACTACAACAACAACGACTACTACAACAACAACCCAAAAAGGTTGGTTACTGTCTATACTGTGATGTAACAAACAACAAAAAAGGGGCTTTCCAATCCAAACAATTGATCACCAAACTAACTACAATCAAAGCAGGCCTAACACCAAAAACAGCCATAAACTTCTTTACAACTTTTGTGAGATCGAAGATAGAATTTGCTCACACTACACTAGCCAATGCCCCCAAAGGATATGAACAACAACTTTAAACAAAAGTCAACGAAACTCTAAGGGCCGTTTGCACCATGTCTAGTTAACGCTAACTGGAGGTACATCCTTCAGTTAAACACATCCACTGCTTTATCGATCACATGTTATATGATGGGTGTCGATAACGTCGATAAAGATGTTTATCTGGGAGTTAGAATTAACTAGACATGGTGCAAACGGCCCTGAGAAGATGGTTAGGGGTACCACCTAGCACTCCCACATTTGCGCGATATGCTCTAGGATGTGAACTACCACGCCTTAGCAGAGCACTGTGGCTAGCAGCGAGAGAAATAACAAAACAATTTTTTATAAATTGGAACTCAAATGCAGTCTACAACTCAACCGTTATACAAACTCCAGTTATGGTAACACTTATAGGAAATTCATACACATCTTTGACAGAATATGCACTGAGGTAAATTTCACTAAACATCAAAACCTAAAGCTGGTTAAATCTTCCTTCGCTAGTTCAAAATCAATTACTCACAACAACTAAAAGCCATTTATAACGAAAAAAAATCCAGTCTTACTAATGAAGAATACTATGTTCTAGCAACGGACGCTTCAGTTATGGATGATTGCGTTGGGTGCGCTGTTTATGATGTAGCCAATAATGTCTCATATCTCTATAAAATCATTGACAAGGTTTCGTCAACCTTCGGAGAACTTGCAGCTCTCAGGGAGGCGATAAAACTAGCTCAAAAGTACAAACAAAAAAAAGTGACTGTTTTTACTGACAGCCTAGCAGCGATTAACCTACTAGAGTGTAACAGTACGGATAATTTCCTCGTTGCAGATATACACAATCAACTTTCCAATTCAAACATTGAGATTGTAGTACTAACATGGGTGCCACGCACGGTTGCCGTTTTGGACCAAATGGACCAAATTTGGTCCATTCCTTTTCGTTTGGTCCATTGGTCCAATTCTTTTTAAAGTAGTCCATTTCACAAGCGTTTGGTTAGGTTATTATCACCCTTTCACTTCATGCAATAGTTTCTCGTTTTCAATTTTTTCTATTTAATTGATGAATATTCCGCCCTATGTTGAATATTGTCATCGTCAGTAAAAGTGACGATAAGGCCATCGTCAGCCATGTTACTGATGCACTCACATTCGTCGACGATGACGATATTAAGCTTAGGGCAGATTGGCAACACCTGCTAAAAATGTGAGCTCGCCTTGCCATTGATTTTCAAATATGGCGTGGCTAATCATCAGTCAAAGCAAGCTTCAAAAATGTCGCTGTTTCTTGCTAATTACAATTATGGAAAGGTAGCAAAACTTTAATCATAGCATTTAGCACATGAAAATAATAATCGATTTCAATCGAAAAGATATTAAACATCTTGAAATTATTACACCACTCTGATACTGATGTATCAATTTTGCCGCCACTGTCCAATTTTCTGCATTGGTAAATGATGCAGACATAATTGAATTACAATTTCGCAAATTGAAGCTGAGTGAAGGTAACTTCAAAAACTGTACCAATATAGAACGTTTTTGGGATCAAGTAAGTTTGATTAAAAATGGATTGGGTGAAGCGGCCTTTGGAGAATGGTGTGATTTAGCTCATAAAATTTTTAGGGCCGGGTCTGTCTTACAGTTCTGCAGCAGCTGAGCGCAAATTTTTTGATTAAGCATTAACAAAAACGAAATTGAGAAACAAATTATAGTTTAAAACTTTAAGGCCGGTTACTCAATGTCTGGTCATCGTTATCGACGACTTCGACTCCATGCATATAACAGGGAGTCGGTAACGTCGATAACTATGTTTAACCGAAGATTAGTGTTAACCAGACATTGAGTAACCGGCCCTAAATAATATAATGTTATTAATATACAATTGTAATGCATTTTAGGATGCAATATAAAAAAAAAACGATATAAAAACTGAATTGGTATATTTTTTTGATAAAGAGGAATAAACTCCTCTCAATTTCCCGATGTAATAAAAATTGGTAAATTTTTTACCATTTGGTCGATTTTTTTGTCCGAAAAATAAATTTGCAGAAAATTGGAAATGGCAACCGTGGTGCCAAGTCATGTTGGAATCCACTTCAATGAAAAGGCAGATCTAGCAGCAAAAACATCCACCAGTTTTGGACAAATACTTAAAGGCTCCGTTATGCATACTTGGCATTGCTTGAGAGTTGTCACATAAGGAATCTGTTAAATAAGCTTCGCGTGTAAGCGGTTACCCAACGCACAGCATTACATACGTAAAAGTCTGTTGGTTTTTGATTTCTACGTTAAAATGGTATAGCAGTGCATGCAATGCCAAGTATGCATAACAGAGCCTTAACCTAGAGCTCACTCCCAAGGAAGCGTTTCTAAAAATCAAAGAGGAATTGTGGGAAGATACTAAAGAGAAAATTAGTCAAAAATGCCCGAATTGGGATCCAGAAGTAGTCGACTCCATAGCCATTAAAGAAAAAAACCCTGGTTCAAAAACAAGAAAAACGACCTAGACACCTATAGTACTAAATTAATAAACAGACTAAGGGCCGATTACTCAATGTCTGGTTACCACTAATTTACGGTTAAACATCTTTATCGACGTCTACGACTCAGTTCATACAACAGGGAGGCGGTAACGTCGATAACGATGTTTAACCGGGAATTAGTGTCAACCAGGCTTTGAGCAACCGGCCCTAAATGAAGGACATACTTACAACAAGACATACTTACAGAAATTTAAATGTATTTCCAAGAATTAGCCGAATTTGTAAAAAACACCAAACTTGAAAGATGGCTATAGCTAATAAAAAACTACCTCGATGCATAGAAATGATGTATGCACTTCGCTTATTTTTTCAACATGTTATACAAGTATACCAGTTAAAAATCAAAATAATTTTAATATGTAACAGACACATATACCAAAGTTATCAGTTAATTGACAATTAAATTTTGAATACATCGGTCGGTTGTTTAACTTTTCTTTTAAATATTTAGGGCCGGTTACTCAATGTCTGGTTAACACTAATCTCCGTTTAAACATCATTATCGACGTGTTCGGCTCCATGCATATAACATGGAGTCGGTAACGTCGATAACGACCCTTAAGGCCGGTTACTCAATGTCTGGTTATCACTACCACTACACTATCGATATCATGCATGTAACATGTGATCGATAAAGCAGTAGTTGTGCTTAACCGGAGCTTCTACCTCCGATTTGGGCTAATCAGACATTGAACAACCGGCCCTAAGTGTACAGAGTCCTTTTTAATATTACAGTAAAAGACACAAAATTAATGAATATATAACAAAGAACAATATATACATATATATTGTTAAATATACATGTACCTACACAGATAGAGTATTTTTGTATAAGTCTTTTGTGTATAAAAACTTAATGGCTAGGAAATAACAAAGAACAATTGATGTATACATATATAAACATACATGCACACAGATGTAGTAATTTCGTATAAATTTTTTGGTGTGTTAAAATTTAAATGGTAGACTATTTGTAAACCTATCACCCTTACGTACGCGGAATGTATTCAAATGGAATTCGATACCGCCAAGCTTTTAGCTCATCACAACATAAAATCTCGATGTAATCGTTAATGCAACCCTGGACTAAGCACACATACTAAAATCGTGTTACGTACACATCTGGCACTTAAAATATTTCTATTGGGCTTTCGCTTAATATCACTCAAGACACTCAAAAGTGTTTAATTCAACGAAAATTCCAAATTAACAAACAATAAAAAATATGTTGAACACACTACAAAGTCTGTCATCCACCAACAACTTATGATCAACCTGGCCGTGTAAGGAAGATACATAAACTCCTTGCCATCATCGGAATTGCTTGACAATTCCCATAGTCATACACAATACATTTAGGGCCAGTTTTTCAGTGCACGGCCGTGGTTTAAACTAAGTTTAAACGCACGATCTGGCTGGTTTAAACTAAGATCAGCCAATCAAATGCCAGCCAGCTGTTCAATTTAAACTCAGTTTACTTAATCTAATACTACGTTTATACGTAAGCTATTTGCAAATAAAAATAATTTGCAAATACTTAACTCACTATTTATTCGATGGTGAAAAATTCTTTTTTAATATTGCCTGATTATAAAAAGGCAATTATATGACCATCGAAAAAGAAAATAAAGTTAAAAATGGCAACGTCTGGATTATAAAAAGGCAATAAGATGACCATCGAAAGAGAAAATAAACCTAAGAATGGCGGCGTCTTGCGCTTATTTGCAAATAGTACCACTAATCAATACTTATTTGCGTGATTTTGTTATTTGCAAATAAAAAATTAACTCAGCGTTTATACGGCAAAATTTACCATTTTGCATATTGTTATTTGCAAATAATACGTACATATAAACGTAGTATAAGTTTAAACTGGTACTGAAAAACCGGCCCTTAGGGCCGGTTGTTCAATGTCTGATTTGCAAAAATCGGAGGTATAAGCTCCGGTTAAATACAACGACTGCTTTATCGATCACATGTTATAAGCATGGTGACGAAAACGTCGACAATGATGTTTAACCGGCAAGTAGTGATAACCAGACATTGAACAACCGGCCCTTAATATACACAAAATACACGTGCACATTGCAAAGATCGTATATTTACATGATTCAATAATACAAGGTTAGATAATTATTGACAGCCGCCGTTTGACACTCCCTTACAAAAGGTTGCATTTACGAAGGACAGAGAAAGGGGAAGAATGCAATCCCTTGTTGCGAAAATGGCAGTAGAAAAGTACGCAATGTAGGCAATTGGTAGTGAAATTCCTTTTGTAAATTCTAATGTATTTGCAGGAAATCTGGCATTTTAAACGAAACATTGAGGGCCGTTTGCACCATGTCTAGTTAACGCTAACTGGAGGTACATCCTTCAGTTAAGCACGTTAACTGCTTTATCGATCACATGTTATATGATGGGTGTCGATAACGTCGATAAAGATGTTTAACTGGGAGTTAGAATTAACTAGACATGGTGCAAACGGCCCTGAATGAAATACTAATATATATAGTATAAAACTGCAAAAGGACTCAAGATTAAAATAAAACTACTATGAGATTTATGTAAACATCCAATTGAAAAACAATTTATGTTTTCATCAGTTAAATGTGCTTCGTATGAATATACAAATAAACATATTGCACAAAAACTTATACTTCTATTTCACAGCAAAGCTACACTTTTTCCAAGTAAATTTGCAAAGAAGCAACACCGTGCCACTGCTAAGGGAGCGGTGTGAGAGAGACAACTGTCAGTTTATCGAACCTTGTATTATTGAATCAAGAATGATAGACTGCTTTTACACAGTTCAAGTATTGAATTCAATTCTGCTCGCATGTGGAAGAGAGGGGGTGAGAAGAAAAGGGACGAGTACACATGCGTCTGTACCGTCAAGTCGTTTCAACTTTCGTGCTTTGCTTTTGGCATTTTCGTTGCTTCCCATTTAAAGAACCAAAGACTTGAACTCAACAGAATTGAAACGTGTAAAAGCAAATAAAAAACACAAAAGAGAATGAGCAAGAATTGCTTTCAAGTACTTGAATCATGTAAATCAGGTGATAGAATACAAGATTGCGCCGATTGCAGCAGAATTCGTGAGAGTAATTTTAGCCTGACGTCATCGTAGAGTTGACAACTGAGAGCGGCGAGAATGAGGGCGACTAGTGATGTGCTGAATTGTCCCCAATACTTAAAAAAGATTTCGGTACCCTATACTTCCTTTTCGGTATCCGATACCGATTATTTACATTAAACCCTCGCCATTATATGCATTTCAGGTTTAGAAAAAACTTGCATTACTAATTTATATGATATCGGCTAAAACACTTGAACTTATCGCCACAGAAAAATATTATTTATCAGTTTTAACCTTAGTCGATCCAAGGTTCAAGAAAAATACTTTGACGGATGAAGAAGCCTTTCAGGGGAGAGATTCTGTAGCCAGTTAGCGACAAGTTTCGGATCGATATCGCACTTGTTGACTTACAAATATTTGATATCAAACGTCGACAAAACCGATACCGATTCGAAAATTGTCGTTAACTGGTTACAGAATCTGTCCCAGGCCTACAAAAATGATATCGCCCGATTCAGCTGGAACAAAAATGCTTCAAACAAGTAAGGGTTTCTCTGTATTGTGGCATCGAACCGACATATATACATCTTTCATTTTAATCAGTAAAAAAGCTCTATTGGCTCTTACATTCGGGTTTTGTTACACGTTTTTTCCATATTTTTGGCCTATGTGCGCTTTTATTCGAAACCTAAATGTTTCGGTACCGAGTATCGAGAGTATTGGGTACCTAAAAGTATTGACTCAGCACATCACTACTGCTGTCTTCTCTACTAAGACGTCACCAAAACAGCTGATTCTGTCAAAATCACTGAGAGCCGAGTAGCGGTATCGTCATCGGCGCCACCTCTGTATTCTCTCCACCGTGTTATTGAATCATGGTATATTTATAAAAATATAAGTGTTAAGTGCTCTTTTTTAAATGAAACTTTGGTAGTGAAACTGCAAAGAATTTACCAACAAATTAGTTAAATACTATTACTAATAAAGTGAAAAGAGTGATAAATAATGTAAATGAATACAGTTCTTAACATCCCCGTCGAGTTTCATGACGAAATTCGTGATAGTTTTGTGAAAACACCCAAAAACCGATGTAATAGAAAGCCAACCCGATTTTAGTTCACTTTCCGAGTACTAAATTCACGTTAGTAAATGTATTAAATGAACACATATTGGTATCTGATGTTCACTATAGTTTACTTGAACTGAATTTGTAACAAAAAATCGGGAAACTTATTGATTTAATTAAATATTAATGCGAGAACAATGTATGAAAAACCGGTGTCGCATTTATTCTGTTAGTTGCAGCTAGGTGTAATAAAAACCTGGAGGTGCTTGGTGTTGCCAATATATCAGCCTTATCATGAGTTTCATTTTCCCCGCACCGGTTCACTTTTCACTTTTGGTTGCCATGTATTTACTATGGGCGGATGACAAATTTTCGGGTTAAATTTTTTTGGGCGAAACTCAGGATAAGGCAGATTACTTTAAGAGAAGGTTTTAATTAGTGATGCCAATAACAATAATGAGAAAGCCTTTATTAATTTTAGTAATTTTTGAATAATTTGTATATAAACAAAATAATATACTACGTTTATGCGTCAGAATTCATGAATTCTTCATTTCATGAATTCAAAAATGGTCCCGTTTATGCATAGTTCGCGAATTCATGAAATAAATTGCTTTGAAAAAGCGGAAACGCGCTGGCGAGAAACTAAACAGAAGGGTTGTGATTTTTTGGCCTCCTTTTGAATTTGCAAAAGCCGTTGGTACCAGGCAATGAACCATATTTTATTTAAATTGGTTTTAATATATTTTCAGTTTATTCTATTTGAATTTATTTTATATTTAAACAATTCCACATAGCTTTTCCCGTGTTTAAAATCCTGGTTATGCCACTCATGGTTATTAATCTAAAAACATCATAACCCTAGTAAACACCTGTTTGTGAAACGTGGCGTTGCCGGACTTTCACTTCACGATTTCATGAAATGATTGCGAATTCATGGTTAACTTTCGTGTATAATTGAATTCATGAAATGGTGTTTATGCAGCCAATTTCAAACCAAATTCATGAAATGAATTCGTGAATTAACCTACGCATAAACGTAGTAACAGACCACTAATTTACGCAGAAAGAAGTTCTGCCACTCTTCTCCGGCAACACAGAAAGGAGAATTCTGCGTAGTAAGCGCGCCGAAGGCCGCCTACGCAGGAAGAAGTTCTGCCACTCTTCTCCGGTAAAACAGAAAGGAGAATTCTGAGTAGTAAGGGTTATGATCCCTAAGCGCGGCCGAAGGCCGCCTACGTAGAAAAAAGTTGTGTCAGTTCTTTAATTGTAAGAAACTTTCTTCGGTATTTTTCATTTATTGTTATTGGCATCATTAACTAAATCTTCTGCCTTATCCTGAGTTTCGGCCGAAAAAATTTCACCCGAAAATTTGTATTCCGCCCATAATAAATACATGGAAACCAAACGTGAAAAGTGAACCGGTTCGGGGAAAATGAAACTCATGATAAGGCCTCTTCTCTAAAAGTATAATATTGGCAACACCAAGCACCTCCATGTTTTTATTACACCTAACTGCAACTAGCAGAATAAATGCGACGCCAATATTTTGTACATTGTCTTCGCAATAATATTTAATTAAATCAATAAGTTTCGGGGCACGATTACGATAACCGCGGGGGCCAAATTTTGAACAAGGACGTCGATAGAGGTTTTTGAAGCAAGAATAACGGTATATATTTTTTTGATGGGAAACAAAAACTACAGAAGTTATCAAGGGTCAAAGATTAAATTCATAATTTTTTGAAATCCAAATATCTTGAAAACAAAAGCACGGATTTCAAAATTTGTGATATCATTCAATAGGAATTATGAATGCCTTTAATACGATATACAAATGTTATATACAGCTTATCATGTTTAGCAAAAATTTAATTTAACTAAAAAAAGCTACAAAAAATTTTAAACAATCACAGGATTATTTAAAAATTGCCTCATTAAACATATTCAAACATTTCATAATCCAATAGGATATAAAACAAGCTTTCATTTGATATACAACATCATGTCTTCAGTCCGTACTAAACAAAAAAAAACGTAGGCGGCTCAACTTTAGCTGAATGAAACGGTTTTTTGCGAATAACTTGGACGGTTTAAAAAAATCATTTTCCGCCTTCGGATTTTTAATACTGGCAATAATACGCGTCGTTTGATACCCCTTTCGATTATTTTGCATCAATTTTCAGTGGGACCATTTTGGAATAATAATAAGGTGTTGTCAGTAGCGATGTTTGTTGTAATTTTGACAAAATCGGTACGCTTATTTCCAATGATGCCTACTCATATATTTATACCACAAAAATTAAGTAAAATAGTACTAGAACTACTCCTATTGTATGTTAAATTAGCATTTCAGCTGTGCTCAAACATAATGACATCTCTTTCTGTTTTGTACTGTTAAGCATATGTATGTAAAAGATAATGGCGCGTATTCATAGTCCAGCAACTAAGTCGAAACTAACAAAGTTGCAACCTAAATTTAAGTACCAACTTAAAATATACCTCTCTGACAGTCCTCATAAAATTCTATATCGCGTCATGTCGTAGAAAAAGTGAAAATATTTGAAGTTGTACAGCACAGCAGAAAAGACGGAGATATACACAAAATTTTAAAAGTATAGCGTATTATTCGCATAACTACAAAAATTGTGTTTTATTAAAAACTGCTATCGCACGCAACAGCTTCTCTTCATGATATCGCTCTAAAAGAAAGCGTTTGCATCACTGCTTCTTTTACCTCTTCTCCATTATGCATTTTCGTGTTGCAAATCTGAAACTCTGAGTTATAAATTATAAAATTGCGGTGTATTCAATGAAATAAATCATTTTACGTTTAGTAAGCAGTTTTAAAAACTAGTTAAGTTTAGTAATGCTAATACTAGCTGTTGTGCAAGTAAAGTTTACGCGTCGACTAAAGTTTGGTATACAGAATTGGCTAGTTGAAAATTTGCAAAATAAAAAAGCTTTCGAACACTGCATTTGATCCAGTGAAACGTATTTTTAAGCAATTGGATACAATGCATTTAAGTGCCCAGTGCATTTGCATAACAACCCACCACATTCTACTTTGTTTTTGGTACCTTATCCAGCCAGGTATACATAACTTTTATTTGCAAGTAAGGAAAACCTAATGGCGCATATTCAGTCATATTTAGTACTCAACTAAGTCGAAACTATTCTAAGTCACAACTAAAGCTATTCATAGTCGCCTTAGTTTCGACTTTTCTGGCTAAGTACCAACTTAAAATTTAGTTTCGGCTGCAGCTGCAACTAAGTCGTAACTAGGAAGAAGTATTTTATCAAATTAAGGGAAAACAGACGAAATATGTAAAAATTAAGTTGGTAGAGGGTGGTTTTGATAATATTGAATAATCTCCAATTAAAATATACAAAGATCCATCCATTTTAATCGGAAGATGAAATTAAATGCGTATCATGAACGAAAGACACAAGATCACGTAAGAACAAGAGGGTGAAAAAAGTCGATTTTTTAGCGGGTTCTACGCCATCTTGTTTCACTGGAAAACGAGCGAAAAGTAAACAAAGCAAAGAAAACAACGAAAACCAAAGTTAGCCAAAACTATTGTCCGCCACTTTAAACGCACAATTTAGGTAAAATGATGCAACAAAATGCTTTCAAATGTGTTGTGATATTGAATTAACTCTTCTTTATTTGAATAAAAGTGTAAAATAGTGGTGCTTGTGATGTAAACAAACGCTCAGCTGACGAACCCGCTTTCGCAAACTTTTTTCTCAAAACCAGTTACAAATACAACGTCGCGTTCTTACGTGAGCTTGTATTTTTGGTTCATGAATGCGTATTACAATTCGAATAAAGCTACATCACAATTTTATAATTGGAATAATTTAGACAAATTCTCAAATAATAAGTCAGTTTCACGCTAGTTCTTTTAAAGTAAATTTGTGCATAACATTTAGATATCTACTATTTGTATGTTTCACAGCATGCTTTCGAAAAACATCGACTTCACATCACTGCGGTTGTTCTGGCTATTTCACACAATTAACAAGAAAATGATACCTTATTCTTTTGCATAATCATGCAATGAAAATAAAAATTACATAAACGAATGATCAAACTTGACATTATTTAATAAAAATGTAATTTTTCCAAAATATCGTAAAGAAAAATCGATATATTTTCACACTCGTTTTGCTATATCGTAAACTAAGTCGAAACTACTTAGTAGAAGTCTGAAATGCGACTATGAATAGAGGTAAATTTTAAGTTGGTACTTAAATTTAGGTTGCAACTTTCTTAGTTTCGACTTAGTTGCTGGACTATGAATACGCGCCAATGTCTTCTTTTTCAGTGTTTTTGTTGCACGGTCAACCGCTTTTCTACCTCCAAGTTTGACCAAGTGAGCCACATTGACCGGTGCAAATTTTATGGAGAAAATATTGCGGTCATCGTCCACCTCGCAATTGCCGGAAAGAGTTAAAAAACTTTTATTCAAATGCCGAATGCATTTCCGCATTAAGGATTTAAATAAATCCTCAAATAACTGAGGTGTGTAACCAACAACATTTAGAACCCTTAATTATAAAATATTATTTTTAATTAGATCTACTCAAAACGATGGAACATTTTTATTTCGTTTAGCTGAATTCCTTTTTACAAGCTTTTATTTAACTTGCTCATCCCGCGGAAAAATCTAATCGATTTTATTTGTTCCTTGGAAGAAACAAGAATCTCCAAAAAAGTTAGCATTGAGTTAGTTCTCGAAATTAATAAAGGTACAAAAATACTTTAAATTTCGGGCCAAAATTTTCCCCCATTTTCTACTACATTTTAAGGTTTGCTGGAATATGCGTACCGAAAAAGTGAGATTAATTTACTGACAACACCTTGTATTATTACACCATGGTGGAGACCATGAAGTGCACAATTACCACAACTCCTTCTCAAAGTGTTTTTGCTGTCGGTCCGAACAAGGTATAAAACTGACATCGATAGTATTCATAAACTATCGATAGTGGCTACAATTTTCAACTATCGATACTATCGATATTATCCCGTTTATAGCATCAAAAATTCCGGCGTTATGCTTATTTACAGAAGTCTTTAAACATTTT
Organism: Rhagoletis pomonella; assembly: GCF_013731165.1. Classification (NCBI taxonomy): domain Eukaryota; kingdom Metazoa; phylum Arthropoda; class Insecta; order Diptera; family Tephritidae; genus Rhagoletis; species Rhagoletis pomonella. The sequence continues at coordinate 90,169,559 of NW_023458556.1, read as the reverse complement.
TAAATTGGTGTACATATATATAATCTGCCAGAAATGACACATATTACGGCCCGGGTATTTGCAGCAATGCAAAATTTGGACATTTCTGCTCTTTCTACTTATCCACCACACGAAATTCGACCGGTCCTGCCTTCACTAGTAAGAATGAGTCTATTATCCCCGCTTGATAACACGGAATCGTCGATGGAATCTCGCAAACAAATTTTGGCGGTACTAATAGGGATAGAAGTCGTAAACAGCATAGTTTCGTACTTGCAAGTCAACTACCATGAGTTGGAGCAGGAATTGAAAAAGGAATTGCAGGTTCGCCAAAAGTCAATGTATTTCGAGGGACAGCAACCTGAATTTGGTTTGCAGACTGGTATAGCTCTGGGTTTCGAACGAGCCGACGTTACTCGAAAAGTGCGTGTTGTCTTGTCAGAAATTTTCAATATACAATGGCAATTATCGGACCAAAAAAACTTTTTGCAATCTGAGATTTTGGATGATGGAATATATTTAGAAGAAGTTGTCGATATTTTATGCATAGCCTTAGCGGAACTTCCATCACTGCTAAATATTTTGGAATTATCAGATGCGTTGGTGCACGTACAAAATGGACAGAGGGTTATATGTGCATTAGTTGCAAATTTTCCTGATTGCTACAGAGATGTTGTAACTCACATTATATTCAATTGTGATGAAGACAGTAATGAAGGAAAGTTAAAGCTCTCGTTATTAATTGCGCTAAATGAAATGAATCCATCTCAAGCATTACACACCAGATCTACATGTGTTGATATTTTGAAAGTTCCATCATTTATGTTAAAGCTCTGTTTGAAGTTTCCCGAAGACTTGGTAAGTAAAAAATTGTTATTTTTTTGATTTTTTAAACTTTAATTTGTACATACGTTTAAGATAAGGGTCTCTATCAAATCAGACTCGAAGGCGTGGTGAAATTTCACCATGACTCAAAGGTATGTACATATCGCTAGCTTAAAGTGAAATGAAAGGAGAATTTGGGTACTGTTTAGTTAGTGGCCCAAGGATTTCGGGCTATTGCGTAAAAGGGGTGACCCGATCCAAAAATAATTTCCACACACTTGTAGTTAAGGGTCCACACATTATTTTGACACCTACTCTTATTATTTTCCTCCACTAAAGGTATTGGCCCAATGCGGGCTTGCTTTGCTTGCCTCGCTTTGAGAACTGTCAAAAGTTATTTGGAATATACTAAAATGCATGAAGGCTGGCCAAATGGCAGCTTTGCTCCACTTGCTTTAAGCGCCTCAAAGTTTCAAATAGGCAAATGTTTTATTTGAAAGCGTTTTGTAGGCTTTTGACATAAAGGTATGTTCCCGTTCTAAATAAATTCAAACTGCTGCACCCTTTTATGAACAAACATTTGCTTACGTAATTAAAAAATATAAAAAATATATATATAATATAAGTAATTCAAAGTTTAAAAAAAATGATCATATGTTTCCATTGGGGTGTTCACAGTTCGTTCCAAATAGTGTCTCAAAATGTAGACGTCTACATTTTAAGACGTTTTCTAACCGTAAAATCTGTGGTGTTTTTGTTTCCCATACAAAATTGGAGAACGACGCCGTCTACATTTTGTCACACTCAAAGGTATGTTTTTTACGCGTCTATATTTTGCAACCTCGTAGCAGGGTTGCATTATGGCAATACTAATCACATTTTTTTTATTTATTGGGCACGTTTTCTGTATTTGCATGTAATTTGAGCGCAATTTCTGATGAAAAGAAACAAATCAAGGAAAAGAAATAACAAATATTCCGAATTGTTAATTAAGATAAATAATTACAATTTTTCAGAAACAAAATCGAAAGGCGACATATAAAAAATGCACGCAAGGAAGAAATGTCTGGCAACACCAGCAAAGTTTTGAGACGATTTTGCGACGACTGCTAGAAAGGGGTGCTCACAGTTTGATGCTAAAGATGTCTCAAAATGTAGACGTCTACATTTTCAGACACAATTTGGAACGAACTGTGAACACCCCACATATTTATATTTAACATATCGCTGGCCGAAAAGTTGCTAAGTCCGTTTTTACAAATTTTACAGGAACTTTGAATACGACATTTTGCGTGTTTAAAGCAAAGCAAAACTCCATACGAATCAAAAGGATTCGATCTTTATTAAAAGATTTCATATTATTTTGGCCTTATCGTATTTTGGGGGCCTCTTCTGGACTTAGAAAATTTGCCTTTAATTGAATATAAACGAGAAAAAATAAAACAAGTACCTTAATCCTTAATTTCTCTTGCTTCCTATATCATGAGGTTTCACAAATTGTGGACTTAGCAACTTTTCACACAAAGCTGGCGATATTTTGATGTCAAACTACTGGTCATTCGTCTCTCGAAAAATTGTTTTTTTTTATTGTTTTTAATAAATGTACCTATAGTTATATATGTATAATTATTATCATTCCTTTGAAATGCAAAAACTAATTCGCATCAATTTAAAAATAAATCTGAAAAGATTGTTTGTATTTTTTTAAGTTTTCTGGAATTTTGTGGGAAAATTATTCTATGTGTAAGGGAACAGACCTTAATTTTTTAACTACACAGCTGGTAGCTTTGACAGCGTTCCAAGCCGCCATTTGGCCAAACGAGTTTTTGAAGTAAATCAAAGCAAATTGCACAGCAAGCCTTCATTGGGCCAGCGCCTTAATTTATTTAGAAATTGTGTTTGAAATATGCACTTTTTTGTAAAATTCAGAAATTACCGTACATTAATCACTCCTATTCTCCTTAAAGTAGCCACTTCACTTTTATATTCGCTTTAACTTTACACTTTAATCTATTTAATTATAACTTCTCTTATTCCTTTAATTTCAACCAACTGATCACAATTTATTAAATAAAAACCCCTTGAAAATCATGCTTTTACCTTTGGTTGCATATGCAAATTAAATGCCGGAGTTCAGCTGTCAGCTGTCAAACTCCAAAATATGAAAGAAAGATGAGAGACAAGAAAAAATAAGGAACACATTAAGATAACCAACCGTTTAGCTATGGGAAAATTAAAATTGCAGACCGATAGTACTTTTTACCCTGATTTCAACTATAAAAATATTATTTTATTTATTTATTGACAGTCTTTAAGACCTATAACAAATCTTGTCAATTACATTATTAACTTATTTAATTTAATTGATTGCTCTTCTACTAATACTATACATTAACATTTTCATATTTACTAATTTTTACTTATTTTCAAATACATACATACTTTATACATTTATACATATTAATTTATTGTCAGTTAATTAACTATTATACGTATATTTTAGCCTCGGGTTGGGTAGCTGGCGAGGCCTAGTCTCCAGTCTATGTTGTTGTTGTTGTTGTAGCGGCACTACTAAGCCCCGCCTGTTTCGGGCCAACTTTTAATCATTATCGTCAAGCTCAACTAACGGTAGGCCCAGGAAACGAGCTGTTTCGATGGGGTCGGACCAAAGGGAGAGGGGTGTTAGTTGAGTCGGATTGAGCTGGCATGTGAAGAGCTGGTTGGTGTCGTGGGGGGAGTCTCCACATGCCGGGCACTCATTTGGGATGTTTGGGTCGAGTCTGGACAGGTAGCTGTTTAGGCGGCTACAATATCCAGACCGTAACTGAGCCAGGGTAACGCGGGTCTCTCTAGGTAGTTGAAGCTTCGACTCTTCCACAGGTGGTGATTGGGCTCCGATAACGACATTCCTAGGCCGGGAGTTGAGGTAGGTGGAGACTGTCTCCCTATGAATGTCGTTAATCGCTTGTCTGTACGTCATTGGGACCAGTGGTTGGTCTGTGTGGGTCTGGACTGCGTCCTTGTACACGAATAGGTGCCCACTGACGTGCCTGGGCGGAGGCTCCTCCTCCAGCAGTGGTCTGTTGGGGTGTTCGCTTCTGTGACACCCCACCAGAAACTGCTTACAGAGCATTTTGTTGTGTTCCCTTACGGGGAGCACTTGGGCCTCGCTGTGTAGGTGGTGCTCAGGCGTCATCAGAAGGCACCCAGTCGCTGTCCGGAGTGCGGCGTTCTGACAAGTCTGTAGCTTCGTCCACTGCGTCCAACTAGTCCCCGGCGACCAAACTGGCGCTGCATAATTTAGAACCGGCCGGCCAATTGCCTTGTATGTTGCCAGCAACGTTTCTTTGTCTTTGCCCCAAGTGCTGCCGGCGAGCGACTTGAGGACCTTGTTGCGGCTCTGTTTTTTGTTGACAACTGCGGTTGTGTGCGCGGAGAAGGAGAGCAGGCTATCAAAGGTAACCCCTAAAATTTTTGGGTTGTTCACCGTCGGTATAGGTGTGCCGTCGACGTGAATGCCTAATTCTAGCCTGACCTCCTTCGTCCAGGTGGTGAAGAGGGTCGCCGTTGATTTCGTTGGGGAGAGAGTTAGGCTCCTTGCAGTGAAGAAGCGAGAAAGACTGGAGAGATAGCCGTTTACTTTTGAGCAGAAGTCATCAATTTCATTCCCAGACGCCAAAATCGAACAATCATCAGCGTACGAGATCAGGGAAACTCCTTCAGGAGCCTGGGGGAGTTTCGAGATGTAGAATTTAAAAAGTAAGGGGGAGAGAACACCACCTTGTGGAACCCCTTGTTTTATTCTTCTTGGTTTCGAGGTTTGATCTCTGAAGATTACTGATGATTGTCGACCACTCATATAATTCACCGACCATCGCTTCAGTCTCTGTGGGAGAGAGGAGGCCTCAATGTCTTCTAGCAGCGTGGAATGGCAGACGGTGTCAAACGCCTTTGACAAGTCCAACGCTACTAGGACAGTTCTCTCACAGGGGCGGTTACGATTTAGGCCACGAGTTATCTGGGTGTTTATGGCGTTAAGTGCTGTTGTTGTGCTGTGCACTTTACGGAAGCCATGCTGATGTTTCGCTGGGGTTAGGTGGCAGGTGAAGTATGGGAGCAGCAGGGCCTCAAGTGTCTTCGCGACCGGGGAAAGGAGCGTTATCGGGCGATAAGAGTCTCCTCTGTTGGCGGGCTTTCCCGGTTTCAGCAGTGGGACCACTCTCCCTGATTTCCACACATCAGGAATGATGAGAGTGGTCATAGACAAATTGAGGACCTCCGTGAGTTATGCTACTCCCACAGGCCCCAAATGTTTCAACATCAGCATACAGATTCCGTCGGGTCTAATGGCTTTGGAGGCTTTCGCCTTCCCGATGACCCCCTTCACTTCACCGCTGGTGAAAGCAAGTGGTGCACTGTTTTTGGGCAGTTTGTGCAGCCTCCTGGTCACTCGACGATTGGCCTTGTCTACCGAAGGATGCAGTGTGAATTGCCGGCTAAAATAGTTCGCGAATTTCTTCGGGTCCGACGAAGCGTGACCTTCGAATGAGATTTCCACTCTGTCATCACGCTTCGTCGGGTTGGACAAGGACTTCACGGTTGACCAGAGCTTACTCACACCAGAGGTGAAGTTACAGGCCTTCAAGTGCTCTTCCCACTTTTTCCGCTTATGTTGATTTACCAGTTGCCGAATCTCCAAATTAAGGTCCTTCAAGCGAGGGTCCCCGGGGTCGACCTGGCGTAGGTGGTCACGCTCATTTGCTAGTACAGCTGCTTCAGCCGGGAAATTTGGGCGGACTTCCGCGATACGTCCGGACGGTATGAAGCGAGCTGCTGCGGCAGTGACTACCCTGCGGAACTGGCGTTCGCCAGCATGTACGTCTGTGGGTGTGGGGAGGGCGGCGAAGCTGCTCTCGGTAACTTCCGCGAAGCCGTTCCAATCATCTTTGTTGAAGTTGGTGTAGGTTCGGTGATCCGCGGGAGCAAAGTCGGTGGGCTTATTGATCGAGATGATTATGGGCAGATGGTCTGATGCTAACGTTAGCATAGGTCGCCATGATATGCTATTTATCAGACCAGCGCTAGCAATTGTTAGGTCTGGCGAGCTGCTGCAGCTGCCCACAATCCTGGTGGGGGCGTCGTCGTTCATGGTGCAGAATGTCGAATCGTCTATCTGCTCAGCCAAAATGTTTCCCCTCCGATCATTGGCCAGGCTTGAATGCCAAAGATCGTGGTGCGCATTGAAGTCACCTACTACCAATCGGTTTTCGCCTCTGAGTAGCGCACCTATGTCAGGGAGATATCCAGCCGGGCAGCAGGTGACAGGGGGTATGTACACGTTAAATATTTCGAGCTCGACATCGCCTGACCGGACAGCTATGCCCTGACATTCTAGGGTAGTGTCCCTTGGGTCGATGTCTTCTTCGATTAGCCGATACTGCACTGTGTGGTGTAGAATGAACGCTAATCTTCCACCATTATCTCGCTCGCGATCTTTACGGAGCACATTGTAGGCGGCGCAACCCAACAAAGTTGAGTTGCTGTGCAACTTCGTTTCTTGGACCGCAGCTATCAATATGCCGTGCCGACCCATGAAGACAGCTATCTCCTCAATCTTGCTCTGGAGTCCGTTGCAGTTGAGTTGGAGTACGTTCGTATGCCTTGGGAGGCTGGTCGCGATACGGGGAGTGAGGGAAGTGTGGGGCCTACCTTGGGCCTGTTGCGCCTGACGCAGTTGCTGTTGCAGCCTGATGGTAGGTGGCTGCGATGTGGGCGTTGTTGTATGCGCCGGCGGTGCACTACAGCAAGGCGCGCTGTAGTTGGTAGTCCACTCGCGAGTGGTGCGTAGACCAGAACATAGCCGGAAGTGGCACCAGCCAAGGCATGTGTTGCATTTGACTGATGTCACATTCCGGTATATTCTGTTCTGGCACACGGAGCAGATGGTGTGGGCAACCAGTAGCTGCTGGTTGGCTCGCGCTCACGAGTGGGACCGGCCGGTAGGTTGTGTGGGTGGGGTGTTGGGAGGTTTGCTGTTGCTCAGGGGAGCTTCTGGGGGCCGTGCAGGCTCTTCGGGTGTTAGGTCGCACCCGTGCATTACGCGAGTGGGTAGCCGTGGAGGCTGATTGTGCCATTTGGCTTGAGCAACTGGGAGCCACAAAGTTTGTGGTCCACTCCCGGTGAGACCTAAGGCCAGAACAGGTTCTTAGGTGACTCCATCCATTGCAGGAGTTGCACCTAACCGAAGTGGAGTTCGGGTGGAGTCGATTCTGGCAAACACAGCAGAAGTAAGTTTCTGGTCCGGGGTTGGGCTCTACGCCCGCCCGGAGAAGAAGGATGCGGAGCAATCCGGCTGCAAGGTATTGCTCCATGGACGAATAATGATTGGTGGGTATCGCCGATCTGGACGGGGTTAGATCGCCGAAACAACAGCCCTTGGTCGGGTAAAACCCGAGTCATTCCGGTACCTAGAACCGGCTGTCGTGGGAATGTGTCTCCAGTCTATCTTTATGTTCAGCAGGCGGAAAGGCCTAGTTTCCGCTCTGCGTCAATAAAGGCGTTTACCATGGTCGGAAAGGCCGAGTTTCCGATCCATGTTCTTTTCATAATTATGTTGCTGTGAAACGGGCGGAAAGCTCTACGAGCTGTTTGGCATGGCCGGAAAGGCCGGGTTTCCGATCCATGCTCGTAACGTCTCTCATATGCTAGTATCTTGTTAGAATGGGGAGGCCCAATGGCAATCTAATATGTGTTTTTTGCAATGCTCGTATAATAAACTTTTAAATTTTTGTAAGCTATTGCAGCTTCTCATATCTACGGGCAGTTCGTTAAACATTTTTAAACCTTTATAGTACAAATCGCTCTTTTGATTTTCCGTCTGGCAAAATGGAAGTTTAAAGTTATCCCTGACTCTGGTTTCATAGGTGTGAGTGTCACTGCTGTACCTAAAGTTATCACTCAAGTATGTCGGAAGGGTTCCATTCTTTATATTATAAATAAACTTCATTGTATGGAAAAAGATTAGTTGTTTCACATTTAACCAGTTTAAATTGTTCATCATTGATGAAATGCTGGTATCGTATCGGGCGTTAAGTATGTGCCTCTTAGCTCTATTTTGCATTTTTTGTAGCCTCTCTAGGTACGTCTCAGGTGTTATAAACAGGATAGTGGGGCAGTATATAAAATGTGGCTCAATAATTGATCTGTAAACCATAATTTTATATCTTCTACTTAAAGGGTGAACACACCAAAACTGCGACACTTTGGGAAGCTTATAACTTACCCAAAATAATTTCAATATTTTGAAATTCAAATACCATAAGATGACCATGACCTTAGTTGGACGTAGAAGAAATTTCATTTGAATTTGATTCCTAGTTGAGTTAAAAATGGCAACCGAGTTAGAAAC
>NW_023458556.1:90130128-90131347 GCF_013731165.1 Rhagoletis pomonella | reverse complement strand
GTGGGGATGCGAAAGCAATAGAGAGTGCGAATTTCCCATCGCATCGCATTTGATTTTCGAATCGCATTGCTTTGCGTATCGAATTACAGAGTAAGGGCCCAGGACCCATTAGCGATTAGTTGAGTGATTTTATTCTGATCGAGGCCGATCTTGTGTCAGGTTTGGCCGAGTTGTAACATGGGATAAAATAATTTCATTTAGTTAAGATTCGGAGTCGGTAATGCAACCCTGCTCCTACTAGTCTAAGTGAATTATTGTAATGCAACCCTGTAAAGAAAATGAATAAAGAGAAAAGGAGGAAGATGGCGGTCACTTCCTTTTGGGCGAGAAAAGAGAACACACGCATTAAATAACTTAAAATTCAATCCGCGGTAATCCGCTAGCTAAATACGAGGTAAATTGGAAATTTACAACTTGTTTATAAATATTTCATTACTGGTATAGAGTCACTATCTCGTAAAACCATCAGCCGAGTTTTTACATGAATATAAGTTTGAAATATCTCGATTTATAACAAATTATTGCAGAGCAATCAAATGCACGTATATTCACGTTGACACTCTTCGTATATTTGCCGCAATTAAAAAGTGAAGAAGATATAAAAGGTTAAAGAAATTTTTTGTGATGTTTTATATAAAATGTGTTTGCTTGCTTATATATTTAAGCCAAAAATATTAAAAAACAAATAAAATGTTATAATTTTTTCATAAAATAACCTTTTTTAGAAAAAAGTGCTTTATCAATGCTAAAGAAATATATATTATTTAAAAAAGTGCAAGTTCTTACCTTTAATTTGATATACATATTTTATTATGATCTACTTTTGAGGTTTAAGAATTCAGTGATAAAAAAATTAAAAGCATTTACAAGCAAGTGACAAGTGTGGGTGATATCATAGTTTCTTTTGCCCAGAACTTCTTTCTGCGTAGGCGGCCTTCGGCCGCGCTTAGGGATCATAACTCTTACAAAGTAGAATTCTCCTTTCCGTATTGCCGAAGAAGCGGAGCTGAACACCTTTTGCAGAGAACACCTTTCTGTGTAGGCGGCCTTCGGCCGCACTTAGGGATTGTAACCCTTACCAAATAAAATTCTCCTTTTGGTGTGCACCAACTGGGGCTACCGCCCCAGTGATGTAGCCTTGGGAAAGGATGAGGTAACTTGAATTCCCTTTCTGTGTGGTAAACCTGGAGCTGCCGCCCCAGTGATGTCTATTATGGTT
>NW_023458556.1:90129089-90130118 GCF_013731165.1 Rhagoletis pomonella | reverse complement strand
CGCTTCGTCAATTGTTAATTTTACATCTAGGATGTTATCACAGTTTACGACTGTTTTGGCTAGAGAGTCGGCTATTTCGTTTCCAGCAGTTCCGACGTGGCTGGGTGTCCAGATTACGGAAACATTGTAAAAGTCTGCTTCCTGGATTAAGTTGTGAATTTCAAGAATATGGTGGCTATGCGTCTTGTCCTTGGCAAGGAGATTACAAGCAGTAAGGCTATCAGTAAAAAATCAGTAAAATCTTATTGTGGTTAGTTTCTTTGGCGATTTGCAGAGCTTTCAAAATGGCTATTATTTCAGCATGGGTTGAGGGCGAGCTAAAATTAATTTTGAAGGTGTACTCATTTTTATTTGTATAATTGTACACACCACAGCTTGCTGCGCGAGGACAAACAGAGGCGTCAGTGTAAAAATACAGAAATTGGACTTCCTATAGTCGTTTAGGATAGAAGAAAACGTGGCTTTGATAACATCTGGAGCTAAGTTGGGTTTCTTGTCATTTAATGATTTGGTGATTATGTGCAGGTTCGGAGAATATACTGATTCACTAACAGTGTGCAGATTGTCGAAAATGTGTTTGAATTCGTTAAACACTGCTATAGCTTGAATTAACACCGGGCGAGTTGTATAAAAGGTCTCTGAACGAACAGTCTGAAGCAAAGTGGTTTGTTAATTCTTTTGCTGTGAGCCATTTAGCCGTTTCAGCTGGAGGTAGTTCGTTCGCTAGACCATAGATTAAGGGGATAGGAGTTACTGGTGTGAGGCCCAAGCTTCTCCGTAGGAAACTGTTTTGGAAATTTTGAATTTTTTTATTTATCGTTTAGTAATCGATTTTACTCCGAGCGACAGACTTGTAGAAGTTGAGTGCGACTTGGGGGTGAAGCCCGGCTTTAATTGTGGTGATGTATTTGAAAAGATTCGAGTTCCTGTAAGATTTTTTAATGGTGTCAGCGTAGTGTTCCTGTACAGATAATGATACGCTAAAGTGCCTTCCTAAAAACTTAACAGAGTGAACTGGTGCTATTACAC
>NW_023458556.1:90128804-90128989 GCF_013731165.1 Rhagoletis pomonella | reverse complement strand
GGTTTTGACACGCAATGTCAATCTTGGTGCGTTTGCTCTTACTTAGCAACATCAGATTAGTTTTGTGGGCATTGAACGGAAGGTTAAGATTGGAACATAACTGAGCAAAGTCGTTTAGTTTGCATCTTAAGTTAGTGGTTGCTTGTTCAAGACTATCATGGGAGGACATTATGAGGAATTCATCG
>NW_023458556.1:90118523-90128704 GCF_013731165.1 Rhagoletis pomonella | reverse complement strand
TTTTTAACAATTATTTATTAGCTTCAACATTTCTAAACAGAAATTCCGAGAGCGGCATGTAAAAACGACTTGCTTGCTCAACATACATATGTATCCGGCGCTTGGAAATAACTTCGGCGACACGTTATTTATCAACTGACTACGTAATGTGTCGTCGGAGGTGATCATTTTGTGCTTTACTAGTAGATGACATTGGTCATGATGACAATTTTAATACTAAAAACTAGAAGAAAACATGGCTTACCCCGTAAGGTGCTTACCTCTTTTCCCAGTGGGAATGTGTGCATTCATTTGTATATATGTACATACACGTATCCAATAAATATATATAGATATACCAATAGATTTTGTTTTCTGTCCATACTTTTGTTTATTTCGGTAGAAATGTTTTATATTATTCCATCCTAGCTACTTTTTCATTAGCTTTGTTTATGGACTAACAAATAAGCCATATACACATGATAAAATATGTGCATATGTATGTATATCGATGCTTTCGAGGAACTTGGCACGCTCCATCACCATTGTTTTCGAGTAAATTCCAACAAAATCGTTGATGGTGCACTTGACCGTCCCTGGCTTATCTACCTGCGCACATCATACATACTGCCTATGATTGCAGTTTGCAATATTTTTTCTCAGCTGATTTTGTCCTTTGGCTGATTTCCCTTATGTGTTTTAAAATAAACTTTATAGAAAATTGGTGAAGCAAATACCTCCCCATTCATTGTTACCTTTCTACTTACATATATACATGAATATTTATATACTATATGTTTGTATATACATAAATGTACGTACATATGTATGTATGCTTATAGATTTGTTTGCGTACACATCGTACGCCTATATTTATTTATATTTGACTGCCACTACCACAGGGTGACTTTAATGCTCATCACTTTTATTGATTTCTAAAAATAGTATAATGCAGTGCAGGATCTGCATCAAAGTAGGCAAGTACATGCATTCGATGGCCAAAACCACAATTATAGAGGTGATGGTAAAAGAATATTATTATTATTGGCTTTAATATACAAGCATATGTCACATGTCTATTAGGCGTTTTAATGATATCACATTTTTTTCTATTTACTTATTCGTAGTAGAATGTAGGCATGGTAGAATTATACCAGGTGAAGTAATTAGAGCGTGAAGAAATATTTTGACACTACCTTATTATTCCATATAACAGTTTTCAAACCATATATATACATATGTACATATCTAACGTGCGCCAAAATTTCTTTTTCATCACCATCTTCTTAAACTAGAAAAATACTCTTTAATCAGTCTGCACACGGGTCGTTTAGCTTTAAACTAGTTTTATAGCTATATACTAGCTAGTATAGCTTTAGAATTAGGCTGTTTTTGTTTCGCGTCGCTTGCGGAGCATCAACAGTTTTATTGTTTTCCTGAAAATTTGTTGCGAAAATCATCCGCTAATCATCCGACTGCGCCGTTTGCCATGCCACAGACCAATTTTTAGTAAATACAAGGTAGGAAAATAAATCCCGCTATTTCTTATTTTTTTTTTCTAACGCAGACTCATAAATGAGCTTTTGACATTTGGCCTTTAAACGGCTAATCGGCGTTTTGTCTCAATTACTTATTCGCACGCGTTAATTTCCTGCAAAAGTCTTCTTTAAAATAAAAAAAAACTAGACAGAATTTTAATGCCATATACATACATACTATATTCCATGTATTTTCATGCAGTTCGTTCACCCACAACAACGCAGCAACGAATTCCGCAGTCACCATTTCAACCGACACCTCTCTACCAACGCACCATAGCACGACAGTATAAAATCGGACAGCGTCAAAAGCTGAAATACCGACAAAGCAGTGAATAGCGTTGTAAAGATTCTACATTTGCACGCGTAATTTCCTCAGACATAGCGCAGAAAAGGAAAATTTGTAAATAAAAGAAATTTTGTGGATGTGAGACAATAGCCAGTAGAACAAACGCAACCAACGCTTTACCTTGACAGTGACGACGTCGACAAAAGTGGCAAGTCAGTGGAGGAAGCAAACCAAACGTATTGGAAAAAGAAAGAAGCTGTACATACATACATATCTATAGTTTCTTGAAAACATTTTAATATATTGTACTAAATAAAAGAAACTCTTACAGGATAGTCAAGTGAGTAGCTTCAGTGGTCTGACATGTCATCAGCTGAGGAGCAAAATAACAAGATGAATGAATTAACGCCGGAAGAGGTAAAACATTAACTAATATATGTTTGAATTAAAGTGACAAATAACTGAATTTCTTTACAGATACGCGCTCGAAGATTGCGTACATTAGCGGTAGCTAATACCCCAAAAGTAAATACACCCAGCAGTACCGCAACTACAACAATAGAGAGCAGCTCAAGCTCCACTACAATTCCGACATCACCAGTGTCAGCGGATGATAATGAGAAGGGCTTAGGTATGTACATAGTATGTATTTAAAAATGTATTTTGAATAAAGCTTCATTCCAATTCAAAAATAAAAATAGTTGACATCATACAAGATCGCGTTTCGATAGTAATTACAGTATTCCGTTTTTTTTTTAATCTTGGAAACAAGCAGGCATTCTGAAGCAATACGTATTTTAACAGACTTTTTGATTAAAATAGGCCGGAAGCAGGTTCTCCAATTAAAAACACTTCGTGCTACATTTTTTTTTATCATTTCAGGAAGACCCCATTTAAGAAATCTTAGTTGCAAGACAAATTGCCTAGTACCGAAAATTATAATATTTCAAGGAACAACGTGTCTTGTTATATTGGATCCTCCTTTTTAATTTATTTAATTTGCTTTTAAGTTAAATAAATTTGTGTTCGGATTAATTTGTTTGTGTTTGTTGCGTTTAGTTAAATTGCATTTGTCATTAGTTAAATTGCATTTACGTCGAGTTTAAATTGATTTGTGTTTGGGTTAAACTGGTTTGCGCTGGGCTCAAATTAATTATCTATTGTTTGTATGTATTGGATTTCAACTTTACTCCACACTTGAACTAGAAGGTTTTTTGTCTTACAACTATATCTTCGGGCCAATATTTTATATTAGCCTCCATTCATTTCGCCTCTCGCTTAGTGTTGGCTATTTGAAGGGGCTATTATTTTCTATTATTTTAAACTTTATCCTTTTTTCCGTTTACACTAACTTTTAGCACCCCGCTGTCCCAACTATGCTACTAAGGATTCACGCTTGTTGCGCACACAACTCACAGCGGAGGCTTCTAATTCATCAGAAAACATGCTACCCCCTTCGGAATCTACGAAAATGGACGTTGACGTTGAAATGAATTCACTAAATACAACACCTACTCAACCCATGGATATAGCTAAATGCCCATTAGTTCTGACCGCTGCTTCATCAACCTCGTCTGTATTCACACCTTCAACAGAATGTGCTATAAAAGCAGAACTCGCCAATTATAGCAACGAAACAGTTGGCAGCAGTGTCGTTGACTGTATGGAGACGACAGAGATTACAAACACGATTAGCGAACGTAAGCAGCCGGAACAGTCGTTAGATGAACGCATTGAGGGCATGATTTCGAAAATATTCAATGCTGCATGGAATGAACATAGTGTCGGCTCAATGATATGCCCGCGTACTGCCAATTTTCTTGAACAATATCCACATATGCGTTTTGATTTTGAAACGATCATACATGATCTACTGCTAGAGTGTGTGCTAAAGTTGTATAAAGAAGAGCATGATTCAACAGAGAGGGCTAGCGGCGGAAGCGTTGCAGCGGCTACCGACGAGGCCAATATTCCGTCTACGAGTGCTAGTACCTCAGCAATAGCTGTAAGTTCCAGTGACAATAATAAAGCGACTTCATCGAAATCTGTCGCTGCATCTGCATTGGCGACGTCTACGTCTAAAACATCGGCAGCATCATCAGCGAATCCCACTTATTCAACTCCGAAAAAGATCAAAAGCGATGACAGGGAAGTACAAGAAATATTGGCAAATGCAGCGCCAGGCAGCGCAGGTGGCACGCGACCATCGATTTTCTTTTCAGAAAATGCAATGAGTGGTGGCGGCAGTAGTAGTACACGCGACGATGAACAACCCACATCATCACAGGGTAGGTTTTTGAATACTTGCGTAAAAAAAAAGTTACATTTCAAATTTTATATTCTTTTTTATTGCCACTTATAACAGCAGCGACTACCTCAGCTGCTGCTAATTTGGATTGCACCACCTATCCAGTACCAACGTCTGCCACAATGCGCGGCACTGTGGTCAAGCAAGATGTCGTCTTATACTTGGTAAATTGTCATCGGCTACGTCAACAATACTTAACTGATAATAATGTTAGCAGCAGCAATGATCCAATTGAGGCGGCAACGAAAATTCAAAGCATACTACAACAAGTATATGACGCCGTAATGCGCACCACAATACTTGTGCTCACCGATCGCATCTATGAAAATTCGAATTATATATTAGATCAATCAGCCTTGCTGGAAATGCTCTACCAAGGTCGCATACCCGATGGATTCTTGTATGATTTGGTGGCTACCGCCTACAACCAATTTGAAGACTTCCAACAAATCTTTACACAACTTCTGCGTGGTCTCTTCATTGGCATGCAACGCAATATTTGTACAGCCAATATAAATACACAGCAAATTGATTTGTTATCTAAATTGGTCACCGTTAAAGTTGGATCGTCAAGGCCGATATGTGATTTAATTGCTGCGCAAGTGAATTTCCTACCTGAAATGTGTACGAAAATACCAGGCCGAGAAATAGTGAAATGCAGCTATTTAGGGCCATTCTTATCCGTCTCGCTGTTCGCCGAGGAAAATGTGAAATTCGCAGAGGCGCATGGCAAAGGCAATGCCATTGTGTATAGCATGTACCACTTTCGTTGGGTGAGAATTACAATATTAAACATATTTTGTACAAAGATT
Organism: Rhagoletis pomonella; assembly: GCF_013731165.1. Classification (NCBI taxonomy): domain Eukaryota; kingdom Metazoa; phylum Arthropoda; class Insecta; order Diptera; family Tephritidae; genus Rhagoletis; species Rhagoletis pomonella. The sequence continues at coordinate 90,123,778 of NW_023458556.1, read as the reverse complement.
TTTAATAATTTTGGATATATTTTGTCGCTTAGGAAATGCAATCAATGCGCACCTCAATGCATACAGTATTTCACTCCTTGCTCGTCAACGTAAATAGCCGCCCTAAAACGCTTGACTACATTGGCAAAATACTGCGCTACAACGAGCGTCGTGCACAGCTCGCTTGCGATGAAAAATTGCTTGCACGCGATGGTTTCGTCATAAATCTAATGAGCGTATTGCAACAGCTGTCGGTGAAAATCAAATTGGATCGCATCGATCCGGCTTTTCCCTTCTATAAAGACTCGTTGATCTCCATTGAGAATGATACGAAATTACGTTACGCTGAGGACGAATATAAACAGTTCATTGAACGTAATTTTGCTACGGTCACACATAATGCCAACTTCCAGACGCAATGTTGGTTCCTAACACTTCAAGCGCATCATTTGGGCTATATGCCAGCCATACAACGCTATCGGCAGAAGGCACGCGCCATTAAAGAACTCCAAAAACTCATTGACGAAATCGATCGCACCAAATCGCATTGGGAGAATACACCATATGCGAAAAGGAATAAACAATTTCGTGAACGTTGGCATAAGCAATTGAAAAAGTTGACCAGGTAAGTGGAGTGAATGTGTGTATATATGTATGTAGGTGGAACGCAGGTATATTATGCATTTGATGAGTTCAGAGAAGAAAAAAACGTTACTTTACATAACATAAAACAACCCTTTTTCGAAATCAATTGGAGCAAGGACGAAGGAAATGCGTTCCAAATACATCATAATCTTCGCCTGTCAAGAATTTTCTTTTGGTTTTTTATGCATATATCAATTAACAAAAAAATATATATTTTAATTAGGTCCAAAATGTGCAGTGAACTATGCTTGCTCGATCCTAAACTTTTATCAGCTTGCATGTACTTCTATTCGACTGTTTGTGAATATCTACTATATCAAATTGAGGGACGTGCCATTGAGGGCCCATTCATAGCCAAGGTGCCGGTGCAACAATTGAAGCCGACCGATGCATTTGCTGCACTGCCCGAGTGGTATGTCGACGATATTGCCGAATTCATACTGTTCGCCATGCAACATGCCCTCAATGATATACGGCAGACAATCGATCATTCGATAATCACATGGTTGTTGACGTGCGTCTGTGTGCCCAATCTCATAAAGAATCCTTATGTCACTGCCAAATTAGTTGAAGTGTTGTTTGTGTTCTCGCTTGGACCACAAAATTCATTAAGCGCATCTGTAAGCACAGTAAATCCAATGTAATTGATTACTTATATTTTATCATTTGCTCACACGTTTTTTGTTTTTAGATGTGGAATCATGAATTGGCACAGACTGTGCTTTGCAGCGCGCTAATGAAATTCTACGTAGATATTGAAACGACTGGACAAAGTACTGAGTTCTATGATAAATTTACTATTAGGTGAGTAAACTAGAAATAATAAAATTAATATATGTTTGTATGTTTTCGCTAATGAATTTGCTTTTCAGATATCACATAAGTCATCTATTTAAATCAATGTGGGAAAATCCTGTGCTACGGCAAGTAATGATAACCGAATCGAATTCGGGCAAACAATTTGTGAAATTTATTAACATGCTCATGAACGATACCACATTCCTGTTGGACGAATGCCTAGAAAATTTGAAGCGCATACATCAAACACAGGTAAAATTGTGAAATGATGAAGTAGAAGTAGTAGCAGATAAAATGAAATAAAATTCTCTTTCTTATTGTGTTTTCTAGGTGCTGATGATGAACGAGAGCGCATGGGGGCAAATGAGCTCTGAACAGCAGCAAACTAGACTCTCACAATTAAATACTGATGAACGACAGTGTCGTTCTTATTTGACACTTGCACGCGAAACTGTGGAAATGTTTCATTATTTAACGGTAAGTTCGATATTTAAACTGATGTTACATAACCGCCCTGCAAACCAAAGTTCCCGAAATCTTAAGGAAATCGTTAGAAGTATCTCATTTCTGTAACGATTTTTTTTACGAATTTTCAAAGAAAATTATATGAAGTGGTTGACACGAACTCGTAAAGAAATTTCTGTACGAAAAATAAAGAAAATTCTGGAAAAATTCTGAAAGATATTCTTCACATAGCAGCATTATTGTCGTTGCTTCACAGATTTTCTTTCGAAATTTCGTAAAAGAATGGAAGTGTGCGTAATTTATTTCAGTTTAGAAAATTCCGCAAAAATTCGAATTAAATCTTAACGAATTCTTTAAAATTTCTTTACAATGCAGAATACTCTGAAAGCATGGTTTGCAGGGATTATTTTCGCTGCTTCACAGATTTTCTTCCGAAATTTCGTAAAAGAATGGAAGTGTGCGTAATTTATTTCATTTTAGAAAATTCGGCAAAAAATCGAATTAAATCTTAACGAATTCTTTAAGATTTCTTTACAATGCAGAATACTCTGAAAAAATGGTTTGCAGGGCGGAAGAACACAACTGGCCAAGGCTTCTCGATCGAGCTGATTTCCCAAAAACTCGTTGGGAGAATTTGTATGCTGTAACAATAACAACAACATAAGTGCGTATAGTACTTTTAGGCCGTGTGTCTTGGGAGATTGTAGCATGGCAGTGTGCCATTTACAATCTGGATTTTTATTTCTTTAAATGACGGAATATGCAGTTCATTGCTTCCTTCTTTTTATTGTAATAATGGGAGACGATGGTTGTGTATTCAACAAGTGGACTCGTTTGTTTTATTTTTCATGAGATACATGACTTAACTAGGGTTGCTTAGTCTAGTTACTCATTCGCAGTATGAGTTGTATCTAAATAGTAGTAATAGCATTTGTAGAAATGATAAGACGATTGGCGTAGATTGACGCTTGTAGTTGGTGTTTTATTTAAAATAAGTTGCAATATAAAATGTTTAAATATTTGAACTTCTACTTGGCACGCTTAATTGCGCGCGTTTCAACACTGTATTTGGTCTGGCACGTCTGCTCTCGTCGATATTTTCTTCGCCAATGATGGTAAAATGATTTTCCAGAATATTCGGTAGTGACGAGGAAATTTACAGCACGGTGAAAAACAATGGTGGCGCCATCATGGATACCGTTACTTTGGTTTTTGCCGATTTGTATTCTATCATTCTGAATTTTGACGTATGTATGTATTTGAATTAGAACGTGGGAATGTCACAGGTTGACTAACACCCCACCCCCCGTGAATCTCCCTGAGATTCACCGTTTAACATGAGTCGGGCTAGACGTGTGGCTGGACGACACAGTACTCCTCCGCTTGTCTTAACTTTTGCCATGCGCACTTGACCATCTTTCGTCGGGAATACCCCAAACCGAGACTAGGTCGTTTACTCGAAGGGGAATAGCTTTCTCCTTCCACTTAGTACGGCATATAAGTTGGGGCAGATACTCTGTCGTCCACCGTTTCCACAAGCGGTCTTTGAGGTTCTGCGCTATCCTTCATTGTTTTCGCAGGCAAAGCTTTTCGTCGACTGGGTGAGGAAGTTGTGTTGAATTCACACATCCCAGCAAGAAATGGTTCGGCGTGATTGGCTCGTCTTCTTCGTGAGATACCGGTAAGTCTGTCAGCGGCCGCCAGTTAATAATATTTTCAGCCTCTATCAACACACTTTGCAAGGTTGCTGCTTTAGGCGCTGTTTCACGTAGAGTTCGGTTCAGTAGAGATTTAACAATTCGTATTAGACGCTCCCAGCAACCGCCTGCACTGGGATTGGCGGGGCAGTTGAATAGCCATACTTCGCGGCTTCTTCTTGAATGCGGTCTGTATCAGATAGTTGCTCGGCGTTTTTTAACTCCTTTAGGGCGCCGATGAAATTAGTCCCATTGTCGCTTCTAATCCTTACTGGGGTCCCACGTCGATTTATGAAATTTCTTAGGCATAAAATAAATGTGCTTCGCCGGCAATAAAATAGGATGACGCGTCTCGAAAGGTAAATACGCTGCCATATCGATGCGACCATTTAACCTCAAAAGACCCTTTTCGTCGAGATAGGGTGTGAGACTGTACACTGCACTCTGTCTGGAAAGCTGACGCGACGAAGAGAGGTCTGAAATCTCGCTTGCGAAACACTCTTGCTGCACCGTTTTACAGATCATTATCTCTGCTTCTTCAATTTCCGCAACGGTAAGTACATTCGACAGATGCATATTGACTGACTTTCTATTAAACAGCAATTTGGCTCGTAACACCCATGCGACTATCCGTTTTATCTTCAAGTATGAACGAAATTTAGTAAAATTAATGAAATTTTTACTTGCCTGACAATAAAGGAGACGGCTGGGTTGAACTTCTTCAAGCATTACTGCGGGACGCTCGACAATAGTGGCTGGCCAATGTAGCTCGTTGTACTTAAGGAATTCAGGGCCGTTGATCCAGCGGTCATCTGTATTGAACCTAGGTTGATTTGACGGCCGTGTAGCTGCGTCTGCTGGGTTGCTATTAGTGGGAACCCAACGCCACTGCTCAGGAACAGTTACGCTTATGATTTCAGCAATGCGATGACCTACGAAGGCCTTGTATTTTCTCTCGGAGGAATAAATCCATTGCAATACAGTCTGCGAGTCGCTCCAAAACAGAATGCGGCTGATATGGAAGTCGTGCTAGCTAACAAGCATCTTACTTAATCTGGTGCCCACTACTGCTGCTTGCAACTCAAGTCTAGGAATAGACATTAAGCGATTAGGGGCGGTGCGAGTTTTAGCCATTACGAAAGTCACGTCCACTACGCCGTTGTGCACCACGCGGAAGTAACCAACTGCTGCAAATGCTACTTGGCTAGCGTCGACAAAGATGTGCAGTTCTATGTTGCTGCTACATGAGATATTGGCCGAGTAGCACCGTGGAATCTGAAAATTTCTGATGCGCTGAAACTCTTTCCTCCAGGGTATCCATTTCGCTGTCAGATCTGCAGAAAGAGCTTCGTCCCAGTTGATGCCTTGCCTCCAGGTTTCTTGCACCATAATTTTCTAAGGGATTAAGAAATTCGCCAATAGCCCAAATGGGTCGAAAACTGCCATTACGATGCTGAGTAACTCCCGCTTCGTCGGGGCTCGCTCACTAGAAACCAACGATTGCGGTACGCGATGAAACTTCGTATGGAACTCGAATACGTCTTATTTGGTGTTCCAGTACATGCCGAGGACCTTTTCGGCGGTTTCACTGCGTTCCATGTTAATTATTTCACGCGTTGTTGGCGGTGTTTTGTTCAACGCTCTCTCTACGTTACTGCAGTTGGATATGAA
>NW_023458556.1:90115008-90118423 GCF_013731165.1 Rhagoletis pomonella | reverse complement strand
ACGAGGAAATTTACAGTACGGTGAAAAGCAATGGTGGCGCCATCAGGGATACCGCTACTTTGGTTTTTGCCGATTTGTATTCTATCATTCTGAATTTTGACGTATGTATGTATATGAATTAGAATGTAGGAATGTCACAGGGTGACTAACACCCCACCCCCCGTGAATCTCCCTGAGATTCACCGTTTAACATGAGTCGGGCTAGACGTGTGGCTGGACGACGCAGTACTCCTCCGCTTGTTTTAACTTCTGCCATGCGCACTTGACCATCTTTCGTCGGGAATACCTCGGTGATACGACCTCTCCGCCATTGACTGCGTGGTAGAGTGGGTTCGCAAACCAAGACTAGGTCGTTTACTCGAAGGGGAATAGCTTTCTCCTTCCACTTAGTACGGCATATAAGTTGGGGCAGGTACTCCGTCGTCCACCGTTTCCACAAGCGGTCTTTGAGGTTCTGCGCTATCCTCGATTGCTTTCGCAGGCAAAGCTTTTCGTCGACTGGGTGTGGAGTTTGTGTTGAATTCACACATCCCAGCAAGAAATGGTTCGGCGTGATAGGCTCGTCTTCTTCGTGAGATACCGGTAAGTCTGTCAGCGGCCGCGAGTTAATAATATTTTCAGCCTCTATCAACACACTTTGCAAGGTTGCTACTTTAGGCGCTGTTTCACGTAGAGTGCGGTTCAGTAGAGATTTAACAATTCGTATTAGACGCTCCCAGCAACCGCCTGCACTGGGATTGGCGGGGCAGTTGAATAGCCATTCAATATTATACTTCGCGGCTTCTTCTTGAATGCGGTCTGTATCAAATAGTTGCTCGGCGTTTTTTAACTCCTTTAGGGCGCCGATGAAATTAGTCCCATTGTCGCTTCTAATCCTTACTGGGGTCCCACGTCGATTTATGAAATTTCTTAGGCATAGAATAAATGCGTCTGTAGACAGATCCTCGGCTAGTTCGATATGCGCTGCTCTTACAGTTAAACAAGTGAAGATAACACCCCACCTCTTCTCTCGTCTCCGTCCGATTGCGACATTAAAAGGTCCAAACATGTCTACGCCTGTCTAAGAAAATGGTCGTACATAGGGTGTAACGCGGTCAGCTGGCAGCTGCCCCATCATAGGCGCGACTGGCTTTGCTTTGCTCAATCTGCATTCAAGACAGTTTCGCTGCACTCTCTTGTAGAGCGTTTTAATATGCGGAATCCAGAATTTTTGTCGTACTGTATTGATTATAACGGCGAGGTTCTGGTGATGACCTTTCTCGTGATGGTGCTTTACGATTAGTTCCGCAACGATGTGCTTCGCCGGAAATAAAATAGGATGACGCGTCTCGAAAGGTAAATACATTGCCATATCGATGCGACCATTTAACCTCAAAAGACCCTTTTCGTCGAGATAGGGTGTGAGACTGTACACTGCACTCTGTCTGGAAAGCTGACGCGACGAAGAGAGGTCTGAAATCTCGCTTGCGAAACACTCTTGCTGCACCGTTTTACAGATCATTATCTCTGCTTCTTCAATTTCCGCAGCGGTAAGTACATTCGACAGACGCATATTGACTGACTTTCTATTAAACAACAATTTGGCTCGTAACACCCATGCGACTATCCGTTTTATCTTCAAGTATGAACGAAATTTAGTAAAATCAATGAAATTTTTACTTGCCTGGCAATAAAGGAGACGGCTGGGTTGAACTTCTTCAAGCATTACTGCGGGACGCTCGACAATAGTGGCTGGCCAATGTAGCTCATTGTACTTAAGGAATTCAGGGCCGTTGATCCAGCGGTCATCTGTATTGAACCTAGGTGGATTTGACGGCCGTGTAGCTGCGTCTGCTGGGTTGCTATTAGTGGGAACCCAACGCCACTGCTCAGGAACAGTTACGCTTATGATTTCAGCAATGCGATGACCTACGAAGGCCTTGTATTTTCTCTCGGAGGAATAAATCCATTGCAATACAGTCTGCGAGTCGCTCCAAAACAGAATGCGGCTGATATTGAAGTCGTGGTAGCTAACAAGCATCTTACTTAATCTGGTGCCCAGTACTGCTGCTTGCAACTCAAGTCTAGGAATAGACATTAAGCGATTAGGGGCGGTGCGAGTTTTAGCCATTACGAAAGTCACGTCCACTACGCCGTTGTGCACTACGCGGAAGTAACCAACTGCTGCAAATGCTACTTGGCTAGCGTCGACAAAGATGTGTAGTTCTATGTTGCTGCTACATGAGATATTGGCCGAGTAGCACCGTGGAATCTGAAAATTTCTGATGCGCTGAAACTCTTTCCACCAGGGTATCCATTTCGCTGTCAGATCTGCAGAAAGAGCTTCGTCCCAGTTGATGCCTTGCCTCCAGGTTTCTTGCACCATAATCTTCGAAGAGATTAATAAATTCGCCAATAGCCCAAATGGGTCGAAAACTGCCATTACGATGCTGAGTAACTCCCGCTTCGTCGGAGCTCGCTCACTAGAAAGCACTGATTGCGGTACGCGATGAAACTTCGTATGAAACTCGAATACGTCTTCTTTGGTGTTCCAGTACATGCCGAGGACCTTTTCGGCGGTTTCACTGCGTTCCATGTTAATTATTTCACGCATTGTTGGTGGTGTTTTGTTCAACGCTCTCTCTACGTTACTGCAATTGGATATGAAATCTCGTAATTCGAAACCTGCCTCCAAATTGATGTTTACAATTTGTTGACAGACTGTAATGGCTTCGTGTGCAACATCAAAACTGGCAACCAGGTCATCGACGTAGTGATTATTTATTATGGTAGATGCAGCTTTCGGGAATTCTGTTTCAAATCTTTCGGCGTTTTTATTCTTCACGCGCTCGGCGATACACGGTGAGCAAACTGCACCGAAAATCATCGTTGTCATCAACAACTCTTGTATAGGTTCGTTGGGGTCCCCGTTCCGCCATAAATAACGTTGTGCGTGTTGATCTATCGGTCGTACCTTTATTTGTGAGAACATCTCTCTGATATCTGCCGCAACTCCGATCTTCCCTTGTCTAAACTGTAACAATATGCGTAGTAACGGTTGTGCTTCCTCCGGGCCTTTCAGCAAAGCTGAATTCAGTAACACTCCATTGACTGAGGCTGCGGCGTCGAAAACTATGCGAAGCTTGCTCGGTTTGTTCGGGTTGAAAACAGCGAAGTGCGGCAGATACCAGATTTGAGGATGTGACGCATTGAGTTCTTCATCGGTTACCTTTCTGGCGTACCCTTTTTCCACATACTTGGCTATCTCACGTTTATACCGGAGTGCAAACTCTTCGTCACGGCTCATCCTGCTTTCAACCGATATCAAACGCTTTACCGCCATCTCTCGGCTGCGTGGAAGCTGAGGTGGAAAGGTTTTCCACAGAAGCCCGACTTCGTAGCGATTACCTAATTGCCGCATTGTTGACTTCAATAT
>NW_023458556.1:90113458-90114908 GCF_013731165.1 Rhagoletis pomonella | reverse complement strand
AGCATTACTGCGGGACGCTCGACAATAGTGGCTGGCCAATGTAGCTCATTGTACTTAAGGAATTCAGGGCCGTTGATCCAGCGGTCATCTGTATTGAACCTAGGTGGATTTGACGGCCGTGTAGCTGCGTCTGCTGGGTTGCTATTAGTGGGAACCCAACGCCACTGCTCGGGAACAGTTACGCTTATGATTTCAGCAATGCGATGACCTACGAAGGCCTTGTATTTTCTCTCGGTGGAATAAATCCATTGCAATACAGTCTGCGAGTCGCTCCAAAACAGAATGCGGCTGATATTGAAGTCGTGGTAGCTAACAAGCATCTTACTTAATCTGGTGCCCAGTACTGCAGCTTGCAACTCAAGTCTAGGAATAGACATTAAGCGATTAGGGGCGGTGCGAGTTTTAGCCATTACGAAAGTCACGTCCACTACGCCGTTGTGCACCACGCGGAAGTAACCAACTGCTGCAAATGCTACTTGGCTAGCGTCGACAAAGATGTGTAGTTCTATGTTGCTGCTACATGAGATATTGGCCGAGTAGCACCGTGGAATCTGAAAATTTCTGATGCGCTGAAACTCTTTCCACCAGGGTATCCATTTCGCTGTCAGATCTGCAGAAAGAGCTTCGTCCCAGTTGATGGCTTGCCTCCAGGTTTCTTGCACCATAATCTTCGAAGAGATTAAGAAATTCGCCAATAACCCAAATGGGTCGAAAACTGCCATTACGATGCTGAGTAACTCCCGCTTCGTCGGAGCTCGCTCACTAGAAAGCACTGATTGCGGTACGCGATGAAACTTCGTATGGAACTCGAATACGTCTTCTTTGGTGTTCCAGTACATGCCGAGGACCTTGTCGGCGGTTTCACTACGTTCCATGTTAATTATTTCACGCGTTGTTGGTGGTGTTTTGTTCAACGCTCTCTCTACGTTACTGCAGTTGGATATGAAATCTCGTAATTCGAAACCTGCTTCCAAATTGATGTTTACAATCCGTTGGCAGACTGTAATGGCTTCGTGTGCAACATCAAAACTGACAACCAGGTCATCGACGTAGTGATTATTTATTATGGTAGATGCAGCTTTCGGGAATTCTGTTTCAAATCTTTCGGCGTTTTTATTCTTCACGTGCTCGGCGATACACGGTGAGCAAACTGCACCGAAAATCATCGTTGTCATCAAAAACTCTTGTATAGGTTCGTTGGGGTCCCCGTTCCGCCATAAATAACGTTGTGCGTGTTGATCTATCGGTCGTACCTTTATTTGTGAGAACATCTCTCTGATATCTGCCGCAACTCCGATCTTCCCTTGTCTAAACTGTAACAATATGCGTAGCAGCGGTTGTGCCTGCTCGGGGCCTTTCAGCAAAGCTGAATTCAGTGACACTCCATTGACTGAGGCTGCGGCGTCGAAAACTATGCGAAGCTTGCTAGGTTTGTTCGGGTTGAAAACAG
>NW_023458556.1:90111363-90113358 GCF_013731165.1 Rhagoletis pomonella | reverse complement strand
CGTTACTGCAGTTGGATATGAAATCTCGTAATTCGAAACCTGCTTCCAAATTGATGTTTACAATCTGTTGGCAGACTGTAATGGCTTCGTGTGTATCGTCAAACTGGCAACCAGGTCATCCACGTAGTGATTATTTATTATGGCAGGTGCCGCTTTCGGGAATTCTGTTTCAAATCTTTCGGCGTTTTTATTCTTCACGCGCTCGGCGGTACACGGTGAGCAAACTGCACCGAAAATCATAGTTGTCATCAAAAATTCTTATATAGGTTCGTTGGAGTCCCCGGTTCCGCCATAAATAACGTTGTGCATGTTGATCTATCGGTCGTACCTTTATTTGTGAGAACAGCTCTCTGATATCTGCCGCAACTCCGATCTTCCCTTGTCTAAACTGTAACAATATGCGTAGTAGCGGTTGTGCTTGCTCGGGGCCTTTCAGCAAAGCTGAATTCTGTGACACTCCATTGACTGAGGCTGCGGCGTCGAAAACTATGCGAAGCTTGCTAGGTTTGTTCGGGTAGAAAACAGCGAAGTGCGGCAGATACCAGATTTGAGGATGTGACGCATTGAGTTCTTCATCGGTTACCTTTCTGGCGTACCCTTTTTCCACATACTTGGCTATTTCACGTTTATACCGGAGTGCAAACTCTTCGTCACAGCTCATCCTCCTTTCAACCGATAACAAACGCTTTACCGACATCTCTCGGCTGCGTGGAAGCTGAGGTGGAAAGGTTTTCCACAGAAGCCCAACCTCGTAGCGATTACCTAATTGCCCCATTGTTGACTTCAATACAGCGTTTGCTTGCTTCTCTGCGTCGGACTCGAGTTTCTCTGTAACTGGGCTTATGCGTAAGTTATCCGTTTCGAAATAGTTTGAAACCAGTTGGTGTAGCTGTTGGCATTCTCGCACGTGCAAAATTCGCAAACCTGTCGTTGACACAAACTTGGTCGGGTCATACGCCACCCAACCCAATGACGTTTTGATAGCCACCGGACTTTCATGGTCGGCCAGAACGGTACTCGAGCTGATACCTAAATGTGCTTCATTTAAACCGATCAACAAAACTGGTTTCGCCATGCTGTAGTCTTGCAATGGCAGGTCCCTTAAATGGTAGAAATCTTCTTTGGCAAAAGACTGCTTAGGTAAATTCAGATTTTTTACCGTATGTACGTTTTTCAATGAAAATCTAGTATTATCGCAACAGCTACCAATTTCAAAGGTTACCTTGAATGAATCGGTCACGACCCTGTAGTTGTACCACTGGAGTGTAAGGGGTTGACGGTGACCCTTAAGCCCAATGCTCTTAGCAGTCTCATCTTCTATTACTGTGATCGCTGACCCTTCATCGAACATTGTCAAAACTTTGTATTTACCATTCGGCCCATAAAGGTTAACCGGAAGAGTTTTAAATAGCTGCTTAGACGTCTGCTGTACAAGACGGCAATTCAGCAGCGGCTGCGTGCTAATCTGTCGTTGGGTTGCTTGTTGCGGTACGGATTGTTGTTCATCACTGTGTAACAATTGGTTGTGGTACCTTGCACAGCCATTTATATTACAAGGCTTCTTAGACAGGCATTTCGACGAACTATGTCCTTTGCGAAGACAATCAAAACACAGTTGACACATTTTTACCACTTCCCATCTTTCTGCTACACCTACCGTTTTAAAGACTTCACACCTTGCGATTGAATGGTTGCCGCCACAATGGAAACACTTCATGGGCTCTGCTGGGCTTTCATCTTGTATGTGCATCAAACGTCGGGGATTAGCTGACGACACATTATGCTTGTAAATATTTGTGTTGGCAGCCGGCATCAAACAAACAACTCTGGCTAAGTCACTAAGCCATGCAGAAAAATCTTTTATTGTGGGGTACCTATTCGATAAGTGCTGGTCACACTTCGCAGATTTCAAAAACGCTACCACGTTACGCACCTTGGTAGAAAATGTCACTATCTGCTCAGGCTTGTGCTCGGCTATAGTCGGGAGTTGTTGTA
>NW_023458556.1:90106800-90111263 GCF_013731165.1 Rhagoletis pomonella | reverse complement strand
TTGACAGGCACTGTCAATGCTACAATAATAAACTAGAGATAAAAAAACAAAAATTAGGTTATTAGCAACTAAATGAAGATGCAGAAAACACACAAAAAATATATAATGAAAAATTCAAGAAACACAAAAATAAACTAAAATGTATATATCTTAATACAAATAGTATCACAGCTAACAAAAAATGAAGTTGAAATAATGATCGAGGAAGAAAATCCAGATATTGTACTTTGTGCAGAAACACATACTACGGAGGATGTATATGACTCGGAACTGGAGATTGCTGGGTTCAATCATATTAGATGCGACTCGCATAGTCGTCACACCGGTGGTGTCTTAACCTATATTCATAAGCAAATTGATTTCAAAGTTATATTCAATAGGAGCATAGGTAATAATATATGGTGTATTGTGTTGGAAACAATACGATGTATAACTAAGTGGCGGATTTGTGCGTTATATCACTCACCAAACACCAGTGATGCCGAATTTATAAGACATATTAATGAGGTGTTGGAAGATTGCTTTTCTGAAAGCGGCAACAATATCGTTATTGGCGACTTTAATATAAATGTCAATACACACACAACATACTCGAGCCAGCTAATTAGGACGTTCGAATCACTAGCAATGTATCAATTAATTAATTTTAATACAAGAATAACAGAAACAACGCAAACGAGAATAGATCTACTCTTTAGTAACAAAACTGAAGTTGAAGTATCGAATTTGGCTTCGCATAAAATATCAGATCATGAAACTATTTCACTCAAACTACCAATTCAAAAGAAGTACCAAATGAGAATTTATGAAAACCGCGTGTGTTGGAATAACTATACAAAAGACCACTTAGTAAATCTCCTTAGAACTTACAATTTAGCTGAACTAAACAACTGCGAAGTTAGCCTAAAGGTCCAAGGAATAAACAGTATCCTCAATGACGTAATGGCCACTTTAACATATAAAAAACGAGTTCAAGTTAAATTGATTAATAAATGGTACGACCATGAACTAACAGAATTGAATAAGCTGAAATATGAACAATTTAAAATAGCAGAGAGAACCAATAATTGGGATAACTATATTATAATAAAACGATATTACAAAAAAAGCAGTTAAAATAAAAAAGAAAACATTTATGGAAAACGAAATCTCAAGAAATACTAATAACCAAAAGTTAATGTGGAAATGTCTAAAAGACGCCATAAATCTGAGTAGTAAGGTAGCACAAATTCAAAAAATTTCTGTAAATGGTGCTCTTATTGAAGATGATTATGAAATAGCAACTGAATTAAACCGTTACTTTAGTGAGAGCATAAGCAGAATCCGAGATAGCATTGAAATCTTCGAAGCAGGTGGAAATCAAATGGAGATAAACAGAAGCTTGTTTAAACTGAAAGAAATAGATGTTGAAGAACTTATGAGAGTTACAACGAAATTAAAAAACAAATACGGAGGAAAAAAATTAGTAACGGAAGGTGTATTAAAAGACAGCATGGAGTACTTAGGCTATACCTACACATGTGTAATTAATGAAAGTTTCCAATTTGGTGTATTTCCAGATTGCTGGAAGACATCAGTAATTGTACCTGTTGAAAAAGTAAAGGGAACAATTAAGCCAGAGGAGATACGACCCATAAATACCTTACCTAGCGATGAGAAAATAATAGAAACTGTAGTTAAGAACCAATTGCTGGATTACTTAAATAAATACGAAATTATTATAAATGAGCAGTCAGGGTTTAGATCAAAACACTCGTGTGAAACTGCACTTAACCTGGTAGTTGCAGAATGGAAAGAAAGTAGAACGAAGAAACAATTTACAATTTCAGTTTTCCTCGACCTAAAAAGAGCGTTCGAAACAGTAGACAGAGATATTCTTATAAAAAAACTGTATAATATTGGCATTAGAAATATAGCGCTTAACTGGTTCAAAAGTTACCTTAGTGGAAGAAAACAGAAAACTGTAATAAGAAGTAAGACTTCCCCCGAAGTGGACATTGAAATAGGATTGCCACAGGGATCGGTGCTTGCAGCAATTCTTTTTATAATTTACATAAATGATATTAAAAACTGTATCAAATACTGCAAAATAAGATTATTCGCTGATGATGCACTTTTGACTATAAGCTGTAACACGATTGATGAGGCAGCCTCAAAAATACAGTCGGACCTACAGGCAATATATAAGTGGTTGTGCCAAAATATGCTTAAAATAAACATAGAAAAGACAAAATGGATGATAATGGGGTCTAGAGTGACTCAAGATGATAATGTGTCGCTAAAAATAGCAAATACCCCTATAGAAAGAGTAAACCGAATAAAATATCTGGGAATAATTATAGATGACAAATTAAAATTGGATGAACATCTAAAATACATTGAAGGGAAAATTTCCAAAAAAATAGGGTTCATGTTTCGATCATGCAAGCATATTAGTAAGCAATACAAAATACTGGTCTATAGATCCATTATCGAGCCGCATTTCATTTACTGCCCTACAATTCTATTCGCATTAGCTGATTCGCAAATATCCAGGCTACAAATTAAGCAAAACAAAATTATGCGTTTCATATTAAGAAAACGGTATGATACCCCAATTAAAGATTTACTTGACAGATTAAACTGGCTTAGTGTAAAACAGAACATGACTTACTACACATTGAAGTTTATACACAACATAAAGTTGGGAAACCTGCCGAATTACAGATTATTAGATAATTGAAGTCGAAGAAATTTAAAGAATCGAAACAAATATGTAAACATTAAAAATACTTTGTACCTTATTAAATTATCTAGATCTTCAAGATCGTAATAAATAAATAAATAAATAAATAAATAAATAAATAAATAAATATCCGACAAACTCAACAAGCACTCGTGAAGTGACTGCGGCGCTTGAAAAATACTTTAATTATTATAGTAGGCCGAGGGGAATTATCTCAGACAGAGGTAGCTGTTTTACCTCGATTCGAAATGTAGATACTGCCGTTAGAACCAATAAAAAGCTTGTCCCAAAGTATAAAGGTCCTTATGCTGTTCCCAAGGTATTAGGAAATGACAGATACGTCATCCGAGACACAGATAATTGTCAATTGACGCAGTTGCCATACGACGGCGTCGTTGAAGCAAATCGAATGCGTCAATGGTTAGAGCCCAGTGAAAGGATTGAACTCCATGAAATGAAAGGCAATGCTAAAATAGAAATAGACTAATTAGTTTAAGTTAAGTTTAAGTTAATTAAGTTTAAGTTAATAATTCGTTGATCGAGGTCGATAAAGAATCAGGTTGGCCGAGCTGTAAGAAGAACATATGTACGTTCCCACGACAGTCGGGTCTACGTAACCGGAACGACCCAGATTTATATCTGGCCAAGGACTGTCACTCCAGCAACACTCCCCAAAAAGTCTTTGGGGAATTTGTAAGCTGCTACAACAACAAGAACATATGTATACTTTGCTAAGAAAAATGGCATGCCATATATTGTACTTTTATACATGTTATATTAAGATCAATAGCAACTCTGTTTTGAAGTATGTTCAGTTTTGTAATACAACCCTCTAAATACTTCCGGTCATTACAATTTCATCAAGGTGGTAGCCAACACGTAGTGTCAGAAATAAAATCTAAAGTTTTGAAGGCACTCCTTTTTGGACCTCGAGTGTGGATGGACGTGTTTGGCGCAAACTAGGATTTGAGCATTTTTTTCGGCGCATCGGCACTTTGTATGTGCTGTACCAATTTTTTAACTATTGTATACCTAGCTGTAAAATAGTACAGCAAGCTTATCTGCACGCTTTTTATCGCTTTTGGCGTTACTACAATCAATTTTACGACTTTTTGGATTAAAGGCATTACAATTTTTACGTGATAAGGACTTCAGGTGAGTGATTTTGCCTTTAATATAAGCTGATTGTGTTGCTTATTGGCCCGTTGCAATGATTGCTATGTCATCGGCGTACGCTATGACTTGACAACCGGTGCTCCTTAGGCTTAGAAGTAGGGTGTTCACTGTTAGATTCCAGAGTAGAGAGGAGAGAACGCCCCCTTGGGGGGTGCCTCTGGTCACATACTTTGTAATGGATAATCACATAAAAACATTTAAAAATATATCCAGGCGTGAAACGCTTAAAAAATACTTCTCAGAAAGCCATAACCGCTTCGATCTACTACCAGTAGAAGACACCGAGTTTCCACAGCTATCAACTGAAAACGAGAACATCAAAAACAGGGATACAAACGTTAACAAGAAACTGACTAGATTCAAATACAGTGCGGTTGTGCGCGGCCGTAGCCCCAAAAACAACAAATCAGCCCCTGAGCAAACAACCACTAGGGAGATCAGAGTCAGAACTCCCAGAGATTCTGTGCTTGACAAGCCAGAATATCTGAAAGGCAGGGTTACTGAGATAGAGAAACTTGTATCTGAATTGTTCAAGATTATAAATAATGCATGTGCTAATGAT
>NW_023458556.1:90102452-90106700 GCF_013731165.1 Rhagoletis pomonella | reverse complement strand
CGCAGTTATAATCAATACAGTACGACAAAAATTCTGGATTCCCCATATTAAAACGCTCTACAAGAGAGTGCAGCGAAACTGTCTTGAATGCAGATTGACCAAAGCAAAGCCAGTCGCGCCTATGATGGGGCAGCTGCCGTACTAAGTGGAAGGAGAAAGCTATTCCCCTTCGAGTAAACGACCTAGTCTTGGTTTTCGAACCCACTCTACCACGCAGTCAATGGCGGAGAGGTCGTATCACCGAGGTATTCCCGACGAAAGACGGTCAAGTGCGCATGGCAGAAGTTAAGACTAGCGGAGTACTGCGTCGTCCAGCCACACGTCTAGACCGACTCATCTTCATTCCCACGACAGCCGGTCCTACGTACCGGAATGACTCGGGTTTTACCCGACCAAGGGCTGTTGTTTCGGCGATCTAACCCCGTTTAGGTCGGCGAAGTGTCTCAGAAGTTGTTCGTCCATAGGGCTACATTCGCTACGTTTTCTTCTACTCAGGGCTGGCATCGAGTCAAACCCAGGGCCAGAAACCTACACCTGCTGTGTATGCCAGAGACGACTACACCACAAATCCACCTCAGTCAAGTGCAATTCTTGCGAAGGGTGGAGTCACCTCAGAGTCTGCTCAGGACTACGGACACATCGGCAGTGGACCACATCGTATTTGGCCCCCCTGCTGCTCCAACAGAGCAGCCTTCACGGCTAACCCCAGTCCACCTGAGCAGTCCCACACAAACACCACAGCACAACAACATAACAACACAATAGACCACACCACAACCGCGACAGACCACAGAACACACACAACCGCACCACCACCCACACGCCGCACAGTGTTTCGACTATATGGAGGCAGGTAGAAAAAAGTCATGGTGACAGTTGGTAAAAAAAAACCGGTTTGACTTAGAGAGGTGATAGTAAAAGTCATAAGTACCAAATTTTACATTATTTACTCACCCCCCTTCTGCACGAACGATACATTTCCAAAAAAATACGAGAATGGGCACGATACCGACTAATCAGTTTAGTTGCATTTGGCGCTGAACCCATTACAGAAAGTGTTTCTTTATCAACTGTAATAAATTATCTAAATGTCGTGGAATATTCAGGTGAAGGTATTTATCATTTATTTGGTATTTTCCTATTTTCTTACCAAAAAATTTACTTTGAAATGTAGATGCTAAAGATTATTAGTAAAAAAAGTGTGAGTACCGGTCCGTCAGGTCTTGAAATTAGACTAATATTTTAGAGAATTTTAAGTAGTTTTCGAATATATAAT
The DNA here is from genome assembly GCF_013731165.1 of Rhagoletis pomonella. Taxonomy (NCBI): domain Eukaryota; kingdom Metazoa; phylum Arthropoda; class Insecta; order Diptera; family Tephritidae; genus Rhagoletis; species Rhagoletis pomonella. The sequence goes on along the minus strand of NW_023458556.1, from coordinate 90,105,424 downwards.
TTGATCTTTGCGCGCGACTTTGCAAATATATGTAATTTTTGATTTTCTTAATTTTTGATTTTCAGCTTCTTTTTGCATAATTTAGCGAAAAGAATTTTTCGAACATTGCTATCCGGTCAGGCGATGTTGAGCTCGAAATATTCAACGTTTACATACCCCCTGTCACCTGCTGCCCGGCGCTCCTCAGAGGTGAAAACCGAATGGTAGTAGGTGACTGTAATGCGCACCACGATCTTTGGCACTCAATCCTGTCAAACGTTCATAGGGGAACCGATTTGGCTGAGCAGATAGACGATTCGACATTCTGCACAATGAACGACGACGCACCCACCAGGATTAAGGGCAGCTGCTGCAGCTCGCCAGACATAACAATAGTCAGCGCTGGTCTGATAAACAGCATATCATGGCGACCTATGCTGACTTTGGCATCAGATCATCTGCCCATAGTCATCTCGATCGATAAACCAACCGACTTTGCTTCCGCGAAGCACCGAACATATATCAACTTCCCCAAAGCTGATTCGAAAGGCTTCGCGGAATTTACTGAAACACCTTCGCTGCTCTCCCCACACCAACCGACGTCCACCTTGGTGAACGTAAGTTCCGCAGGGCTGTCACTGCTGCTGCAGCCCGCTTCGTACCGGCAGGATGCATCACTGACCCACGTCCAAATTTCCCTGCCGAAGCGGCTGTCCTAGCCGATGAGTGTGACAGCCTTCATCAGGCCGATCCCGGTGATCCCCGTATCAGGAATCTCAACGCGGAGATTCGGCAACTAGTGAACATACATAAGCGGAAGAAGTGGGAAGAACATCTGAAGACTTGCAACTTCACCTCTGATGTGAGTAAGCTTTGGTCAACCGTGAGGTTACTATCCAATCCGACGAAGCACGACTACAGAGTCGAAATTTCTTTCGGCGACCATGCCTCGTCGAACCCGGAGCGATGCGCGAGCTACTTTAGCCGGCAGTTCATACTGCATCCTCCGGTGGATAAAACCAAGCGTCGAGCTACCAGAAGGCTGCACAAACTGCCAACAAATTGTGCCCCCTTGCTTTCACTTGCGGTGAAGTTCAGGTGGCCATCGGGAAGGCGAAAACTTCCAAAGCCATGGGTCCCGACGGACTATGCATGCTGATGCTGAAAAATTTGGGTCCTGCGGGAGTAGCGTGCCTAACGGAGGTCCTCAATTTATCTATGGCCACTCTCATCATCCCAGACATCTGGAAGGTGGGGAGAGTGGTCCCACTGCTCAAACTGGCGATACCTGCCAACAAAGGAGATTCGTATCAACCGATAACGCTCCTTTCCCCGGTAGTGAAGATACTTGAGGCCCTGCTGATCCCGTATTTCACAAACCACCTGACCCCAGCGAAGCATCAGCATGGTTTCCGTAAAGTGCACAGTACAACAACAGCACTTAACGCCATAAACACTCAGATAACTCGTGGCCTTAACCGTAACCGTCCCTGTGAGAGAACGATTCTAGTAGCGTTGGACCTGTCGAAGGATTTTGACACTGTCAGCCATTCCACGGTACTAGAAGATATAGAGGCTTCGTCTCTCCCCCAGAGGCTCAAACGGTGGACGGCAAATTATCTGAGTGGTCGACACTCGTCGGTAATGTTTAGAGACAAATCGAGGAAACTTAGGAAAATCAAACAGGGGGTTCCACAGGGTGGTGTCCTATCCCCGCTACTGTTTAACTTTTATATTTCAAAGCTCCCTCAACCACCAGAGGGAGTCTCGATTGTCTCCTACGCCGACGATTGCTCGATCATGGCGACTGGGAATGGAATTGATGACCTGTGTTCGAAAGTAAACGGGTATCTCTCCGATCTTTCTCGCTTCTTCACTGCAAAGTGTCTAGCCCTCTGCCCTACGAAATCCTCTGCGACCTTGTTCACCACCTGGACGAAGGAGGTCAGGCTACCGCTGGGAATTCACGTCGATGATACACCAATTCCGACGGTGAATAGCCCCAGAATACTCGGAGTAACATTCGACAGCCTGCTCTCCTTCTCTGCGCACGCAACCGCTATTGTCAACAAAGTACAGAGCCGCAACAAAGTACTGGTTGAGAGGCACAGATGCGGCCACCCTAACAGACAGCTGCTTGCAGAGGAGCCCTCGCCTAGACACGTCAGGAGGCATCTATATGAACCGACGGACGAAGTCCAGAGGTTCATTAAGCAGCCTCTGGACCCGTCAGCATACCGACAGGCCCTGAACGGCATTCACAGGGACTCAGTCTCGAGTTATGTAGACTCTAGACCTGTGAATGCCGTTCTAGGCACACAAACACCGGACATTGACGTGACGGAGCTCCATCTGCCTCGGGAGACAAGAACAACAATAGCCCAACTTCGCTCTGGCTACTGCAGCAGGCTGAAGTCTTACCTGAGTACGCTAAATGCGGATGTGCCGAATGAATGTCCGGCATGCGGAGAGACCCCTCACGACTCGAAACATCTCTTCGCATGCCCGGAAATCCCCACAACCCTAACGGCGATGTCCCTGTGGACCGATCCCATAGAGGCTGCACACTTCTTGGGGCTGCCGTTAGTGGAACTCGACGACAACGACTGAGATACCAACCGATATGGGCGGGGTTGTTGTAGCCGCTACAACAACAACAACAACCGACTCATGTTAAAAGGTGAATCCCAGGGAGATTCACGGGGGGTGGGGTGTTAGTCACCCTCTGACATTCCCACGTTCTAATTCATATACATACATACTTCAAAATTCAGAATGATAGAATACAAATCGGCAAAAACGGCGGTATGCCTGATGGCGCCACCATTGTTTCTCATCGTGCTGTAAATTTCCTCATCACTACCGAATATTCTGGAAAATCATCTTACCCTCATTGGCGAAGAAAATATCGACAAGAGCAGACGTACCAGACCAAATACAGTGTTGTAACGCGCGTAATTAAGCGTGCCAAGTAGAAGTTCAAATATTTAAAC
>NW_023458556.1:90093589-90102442 GCF_013731165.1 Rhagoletis pomonella | reverse complement strand
ATCATTAGCACATGCATTATTTATAATCTTGAACAATTCAGATACAAGTTTCTCTATCTCAGTAACCCTGCCTTTCAGATATTCTGGCTTGTCAAGCACAGAATCTCTGGGAGTTCTGACTCTGATCTCCCTAGTGGTTGTTTGCTCAGGGGCTGATTTGTTGTTTTTGGGGCTACGGCCGCGCACAACCGCACTGTATTTGAATCTAGTCAGTTTCTTGTTAACGTTTGTATCCCTGTTTTTGATGTTCTCGTTTTCAGTTGATAGCTTGTAGTAGATCGAAGCGGTTATGGCTTTCTGAGAAGTATTTTTTAAGCGTTTCACGCCTGGATATATTTTTAAATGTTTTTATGTGATTATCCATTAAAAAGTATGTGACCAGAGGCACCCCCCAAGGGGGCGTTCTCTCCTCTCTACTCTGGAATCTAACAGTGAACACCCTACTTCTAAGCCTAAGGAGCACCGGTTGTCAAGTCATAGCGTACGCCGATGACATAGCAATCATTGCAACGGGCCAATAAGCAACACAATCAGCTTATATTAAAGGCAAAATCACTCACCTGAAGTCCTTATCACGTAAAAATTGTAATGCCTTTAATCCAAAAAGTCGTAAAATTGATTGTAGTAACGCCAAAAGCGATAAAAAGCGTGCAGATAAGCTTGCTGTACTATTTTACAGCTAGGTATACAATAGTTAAAAAATTGGTACAGCACATACAAAGTGCCGATGCGCCGAAAAAAATGCTCAAATCCTAGTTTGCGCCAAACACGTCCATCCACACTCGAGGTCCAAAAAGGAGTGCCTTCAAAACTTTAGATTTTATTTCTGACACTACGTGTTGGCTACCACCTTGATGAAATTGTAATGACCGGAAGTATTTAGAGGGTTGTATTACAAAACTGAACATACTTCAAAACAGAGTTGCTATTGATCTTAATATAACATGTATAAAAGTACAATATATGGCATGCCATTTTTCTTAGCAAAGTATACATATGTTCTTGTTGTTGTAGCAGCTTACAAATTCCCCAAAGACTTTTTGGGGAGTGTTGCTGGAGTGACAGTCCTTGGCCAGATATAAATCTGGGTCGTTCCGGTTACGTAGACCCGACTGTCGTGGGAACGTACATATGTTCTTCTTACAGCTCGGCCAACCTGATTCTTTATCGACCTCGATCAACGAATTATTAACTTAAACTTAATTAACTTAAACTTAACTTAAACTAATTAGTCTATTTCTATTTTAGCATTGCCTTTCATTTCATGGAGTTCAATCCTTTCACTGGGCTCTAACCATTGACGCATTCGATTTGCTTCAACGACGCCGTCGTATGGCAGCTGCGTCAATTGACAATTATCTGTGTCTCGGATGACGTATCTGTCATTTCCTAATACCTTGGGAACAGCATAAGGACCTTTATACTTTGGGACAAGCTTTTTATTGGTTCTAACGGCAGTATCTACATTTCGAATCGAGGTAAAACAGCTACCTCTGTCTGAGATAATTCCCCTCGGCCTACTATAATAATTAAAGTATTTTTCAAGCGCCGCAGTCACTTCACGAGTGCTTGTTGAGTTTGTCGGATATAGCTTCACGAACTTTGTGAAAGAGTTAACTACCACTAAAATATGTTTTCTTTTAGATTTTATTGATGGCAGGGGACCAAAGTGGTCGATTTGCAAGGTGTCAGAGTTCCTGACAGCAAGGCAATAGTTCTAAAGTTCCCTAACCAAATTTTCAATAGTTTTGTTAATTTAACCCAAAAAAGCTAAAAAACAAAAATCGCTTGCTAACTTCACGCGCAAGCCTTTATTCAGTAAAAACAGTTCTGATACGACCAACTTACAAGAAATAAAGAGTTCTACAGTTCCCGAAAAAAGTTCCGCGAAATCCATAAAAAAAAAAAAAAAATTGTTACATACATTTTTTTTTGTAATTACTTTTTAATCAGAGTTCCTACAAAACTGCATACTCAAAATCTTTCTAAGGGCTTCTCAAGTACTAAAAATTTATCTGCCCTTTAAAAACAAATTTTGTTCTCAAAAAATCTAAAATCGTGTAATTTTCAAAAATTATTGAAAATTCCACTTTTTTGATTTTGGTCGCTAGTAACAATAATAATTTTTAGTTAAATCTACACAAGTTATATATTTTTGCAAGGGTCACATCAATACCTTTTGAACGGTAGGCTGCTTGTGTCGATTAAATGATTTTTTCAAAAGATATTGACAAATACCTGCGAGTGGTACCAAAAAACACGTTTTTCGAAAATACTCGAAAGCGCTTCTTTCAAAAAAAAGAATGGGCATAGTTTTCGTGTTCAGCGACCCAAAATTAACTTCGAAAACGTTTTTTTTTCTTAGGTTAAAACGATTCCGTCAAAATTTGTCGACTAGTGTAATAGAAGCGATCACCTGATTAGCTAACTCTTAACTCGTTACTCGGTACCATATTTATAATAATATTAATTTCTACGAGGATTTTATCAAGTATTTAGCCGCCAGGTGGCCGCGTCATTTTATAATAGAAGCGATCACCTGATTGGCTTGTGCTTAAAACTCGTTACCTATAGGATGGCCTTGCCTTGCCATACGTACATTAAAATACAGTGGTCAAAAAAATTGCATATTGAGAAGTTCTCACAATTTTTTCTTTATTTAATTTTAGTTATTTTTTTATAAAAATATAGTCCATTCTTTAACCAAAACAATATAAATCAAAGGTTCAGCCATTGCGCAATATTAAAAAAAAAAAATTTAAAAAAAAATTAAACAAAACACATTTTTTGAGAACAAAATTTTGTTTTAAAGGGCAGATAAATTTTTAGAACTACTTGAGAAAACGGCCCTTTGAAATATTTTGAGTATGCAATTTTGTAGGAACTCTGATTAAAAAGTAATTACAAAAAAAAATTTATGTAACAATTTTTTTAGTTTTTTTTCTGGATTTCGCGGAACTTTTTTCGGGACTATTAGGGAACTGTAGAACTCTTTATTTCTTGTAAGTTGGTCGTATCAGAACTGTTTTTGCTGAATTAAGGCTTGCGCGTGAAGTTAGCAAGCGATTTTTGTTTTTTAGCTTTTTTGAGTTAAATTAACAAAACTATTGAAAACTGTAGTACTATTGCCTTGCTGTCACGAACTCTGATTAGAAAGTAATTAAAAAATAATAAAAAAATTTAGTGTAAACAATTTTTTTTGTTTTTTTTTTTAAATTTCGCGGAACTTTTTTCAGGACTATTAGGGAACTGCAGAACTCTTTATTTCTCGTAAGTTGATGATATCAGAACCAGGGACGTGAACCGGTTTTGAACCGGAAAACCGCTTTTTTCTATTAATTAACTGAACCATTAACCGAACCGAAATTTTCCACAAATGTTTGATCCGAACCGAAAACCGAACCACTTTCTTTAAAGGTTCGTTTCAACCAATTTTCAACAGATAAACGTACCCACTTTTTTTCTTTTTGTTAAACATGGTAATACCTACCATGTTTTTTTACCATGTGACAATATCAAATGTAAAGGCAGCCCATCTCACTTGACCCTTAACCTTGCGCGTTGTTGCACTTGACACTTGACACTTAAACTTGCGCGTTATTTTTTTGTTTTTCGAACCGTTGAACCAAACCGAAACCCCGGTTCAAAGACCAAAAAACTGCTTTGACGAAACAATCCAAAAGTGCAACAACGGTTCGAGCCGCTGAACCGAAGCGACCAAATTTTTCATCCGGTTCACGTCCCTGATCAGAACTGTTTTTGCTGAAAAAAGGCTTGCTGCGTGAAGTTGTCAAGCGATTTTTGTTTTTAGCTTTTTTGGCTTTAATTAACAGAACTATTGAAAATTTGATTATGGAACTGTAGAACTATTGCCTTGCTGTCAGGAACTCCGATTAAAAAGTAACTTTAACAAAAAACGCTTGCTAACTTTACACGAGCCTCTAACATGCTATAATGATAATGCTTACGAAGTAGTTCCAAAGTACTGCCACATTAAAACTGGTATATCTCGAGAAAGAAAAATCGAATCGCAACAAACGAAAATGAATTTTAAATGGTAATACTAAATGATGTCCTAAGTAGAAATGAGAAAAAAAAATCTTGTTTTCATAAACCATTTCGCCATAAACCATGTTTTTGGCACTTTGAGGTTAGGATGTCCCAAAATTCTGAGGTGCTAGAGCAATTCTGCGGCCAGATTTTCAACACCAAGAAATCAAAATATGTAAAAATAATTAGAAAAGAAAAAAAAACAAATACTTAACTTACCTGCGAACCACAGTGGTTCGGATCGCAAATCTAGCTGGACGAAACTATTTAAACAAATACTCGTTGATGGATCTTTACACCACTTCTTACCTAGGGGATTTTTGGGTCGCTGGTTACAAATCTGAAGTCACTTATCAAAAATTCAAAATGGCGGATCCAATATGGCGGACGAAAATAAAAAAAATCGGTAGATTTCTATGAAACTGGCTATCTGGGGGTTTTCTGGGTCGCTGATTACATATCTAAAGTCATTTACCAAAAATTCAAAATGGCGGATCCAATATGGCGGACGAAAATTTAAAAAAAAGGTTGATTTCTATGTAACTGGGTATCGGGGGGTTTTCTGGGTTGCTGATTACGAATCTAAAGTCATTTACTTAATTTACTTTATTTACTTCGGAACAAGCATTTTCATCAGATATTTCTTTCAATTTACTAATCACATAATCACGGACACCTTGTTGTCTTTTAGAAGTTTCAGCAACACTTCCCCAAATGTCAAACAACTCACTTCTTAAGATTTTATTTACCATGACTAAAATTTAAGATCACAGCAAGAAAGACAAATAAATTTCAGAAAAAATTTTATAACAGCGCTTAAAGATTTGCATGCCTGTTGTATAATTTTTTAATTTCAGAAAGGAGAAAATTCGCGAGTTACTATTTTTTTTTTTAACTCTTACATAACTAAATAACCCCCCACCCCCTTGCGTTATGACCTCTGAATCTATAGCGAAATAAGTGTAATTTTTTGTTTATAAAGTCAATTTGCAGTTATACAAATATCTGTGAGTGCAATTAGCAATCATTTAAGTTAAATTTCAGCTTTTAAAATAGAGTTCTCAAATAGGCGGCGTTGACTTACCTTTTTTTGTTTGTTTTCATATGTTAATGCTTTAATAAATGCAATTTCTATTTGAATGTATTGTCAGGAATGTATTCCAAGTACCATTAAGTATTTTAAAAACAAAAAAATTTTGACTTTCGTCCAGCTAGATCTGCTATCCGAACCACTGTGCGAACTAGCATTTTCGACGCGAATACAATTTATCTAGAACGAACGAGGGTTTGCCACTTCAGCTTTTTATTAATCATGGTTGCATTTTAGTGCATTTAAATTGTAGATTCTTGTAAATGCAGTGCTGCCACAGCTTCAAATATTTCAAATTATTTCATTGAATATGAAATAACACAAATTTGCTTTATTTCATTTCTCGTTGAGAAATAAGACCAACATTTAAATTTTACAATCTATACTAATATATATTTTGAAAGCCGTTTTTTTTCTGTTCGCAAAGCTCGAGATCAGCTGTACCGACTTTTTTGAAATTTCGGGTTATGTATACATATACATACGTGCTAATGTTAACGTTAATGTTGATTCTTATGTTATTATATATGTACAGTTCATGGGGAAATAATGTAGGCAATTATGGTGCATTTACATGGTATGAAGCCATATGAACTGTTGATACGCTAAAATAGAGGGACTACATGTTCTAATGAGGAATTCAATGATATCGAGTGGGATGCATATAATACATTTTTTCATATGAAAAGTTATGGGGAGTACATACTGTTGTGATACTGTTAAGCATATGAAATTATAGCAAGTTAGATTTTCATACATCTTCCCATAAAAAGTTTAACAGATGCAGAGACACCAAGGAGGTTTTTTCCCATTTTGATGCCTTTTTAATATAAAATGCCACCGAAAAGTAGGAAAGCGGTAACTCCGCCATTCACATACATGTCAAAAGTATGAATTTTAAAAATTAAAAACAAGCAAATTCAAAACAAAGAAATTAATTGTACAAGAACTTTTTAAATAGAAGCAACTCACGTATAGTGGACAATCAAAATACAAGGCACTATGATAACAAACTTAAAATCAAGACATTACAGAACATTTTAATAAGCTTTATAACACATTTCAGTAAAAATAAGCCTATATTTTCCAAGCCGGCAAAGAAATGAAAATGTGTATTTTTTGTTGTTTACACAAATACTTGCCAAATATACATATAAGTCAAAATTATAGAAGGCATGTATACTTCTCCCTTTCATTTTTTCATACACTTTATGCTTCTTTTTGGCTTTTACAAAATGCAGGGATACCGCACTTATTTCGGTACAATATGATCATAATGTATTTTCAATTCGAAATCAAAGAAAAACATCCCACGAAAATGTATGCGATTTTAGAGCAATTAGTGTATATTTGCAAACTACTGCAAATAATGGGGTGTCATATCTTAAAAGGTCAGAGAATTAACGAATTAACTTTTCCTTTTGTTTAGCGTTGTAACTGCTTAAGTTATATCTTTTAATTTATACATGTGAACTCTTTTCAATACCAGCAATATATGTAAAGTAGTGGCGGCTGCTGTAGAGCTTTACGCAGCGCCTGAGTTCAAGCCAGTGTTGGCAAAATGTTAATCTGATTATTGATTGAAAATTGATGATTAAAATGTTAATCGTGATTGACGATTAAAATTAATTAATCGTAATCAACTGAGCGATTAATCCAGTTAAAAAGAAAATGTTATGTTGTCCAGTTTGTTCGAATTCGAGACCAAACACTAGTTACAGTAATTATTTCGTGTTTTATGCTTATAAAAAGCACATAATATAAAAAAAGTTATAATTATTGTTATTAGTAATACATAAACTGGGAACTTTTACAACCCAGCGCACATGTGCAGAGGGATATTAAAACTTAGTTTGTAAAACGTCTGTTGGAATAGATCTTAATGAAAATGCACACGAAATCGCTTAGATGAGGAAAACCGACCTGGCCATACCCGATTAACTGGACTTTTGTTCACAGGAAAATATAGCATATATTAATTAATCACCAAAACTACTTAATCAGATTAAGGGTTAATGATTCAAAATTAATGTTTTTAATCGTGGTTACGATTAACTGTTTAATCAGATTTAAATTAATCATGATTAACTGTAATCGGATTGAATTTAATCGAATTAAGTAATTGATTAAAAAATCAATCGATTAGTGCCAACACTGATTCAAGCCCAGTTTCCCACCAACATTAAAATGTAAAAAACAAAAAAGTTTTTTTCTAATAGCGCTTGCCCCTCTGTCGGTAATAGTTAACCTCCGAGTGTATTCTGTACAATTGTCGTTCGGAGTCTTAACATATTGTGTAACGCCGTCGTTTAAAGTACAAAAGCGCGCATCGTGGTTCTGAAAAACCTCGAAACTAAAATTTGTGCCAAAAAGGATATTTGGTCACCGGAAGCTCCTGACATCAAGCCCTTAGCCATTTATAATAAAATATCGATATTTAGACATAAGGAGAAGAGATAATTGAGTTTAAAAGAGAGAACCGTTTTTAATTAGGACAAGTCTTACTCCTATAAAATTTAGGCAACCTCACATACGAGGTTTTGCATTTTCTTGATGCGCGGTTTTGTACTTTAAACGACGATATGTAGAAGTATTGCATATAGTATATTTTGGTGCCTTTTCAAGTAAAAAATCCATTGAGAAACCAAAGAAAACGGCATCCCTATGATTTCAACTTATGCCAAACGTTTTTAATATGAAAGACAAAAAACGTAAACAAGCCATTTCTGAACAAAAAATAGTTTATCCATGATACAATAATTTTTAGAAGGTAGTTTCACTTCTTCTTCTTATCCGCCATGTTAGCTATCTGACAGAAAACGTGTTTCGTATTTTTTGTTGTACCAACTTTTTCAAAAAAAAATCCAGCCTTTGACGTTGGAAAAATAAAACAAAGAAAAGCCAAACATATAAGAAGAGAAATTTTCGAATATTTTGTAATAATTTTCTTCATAAAAAATTAACTGCAAATTAATTAACACACGGAATAGATGTAAGGACGCAGCTATAAGAGCCACCGCACACCACAGACTTTATCGGCCGCCTATTTAAATGATAGGGCTCGCTTGAAATATGTACATGAAGATGTATGGAGGTGCGCACATTACACCAGCTTAATCGCTCTGACCAATAAGTTGTGGTGCAATGGAAAGACTAGCGATCACATCTAAATTGGCGACCGATAAAGTCCGTGGTGTGCGATGGATCTAATCCATTATAAACAAGAAATATTGCTGTTATATTTTCATTTTTATGATTTTTATTCATGTGATTAGCAGTGGCAAAAATGTATGTATAAAATACGTATATTTATATTAAAAATAAAAATTATGAAACATATAAATCTTTACATGTTCTGTTAAAAAATATCTAAAATAACAAGCGATAATCCCCAAGTTCTATATCGTAGCAGTGGCCACATTGCGTGATTGTCACAGACACGGTTTATGTCAAAAATTTTGAAGTGAAACTACCTTCTAAAAATTATTGTATCATGAGTTTATCTACAAATATGTTTGAATTGAGGCATTACCCATTTGAAAAAATAGCAATTCACAAGGCTTTATGGGCAGTAGGTCCTTTTTAAAGCACATTAAAAAAAATAAGCTTCTATTTAGTTTCAAAGTTAGCACACAATGAAATTTTTTTGTTTGTTTACAAAAAGAATTCTTGCCAAGTATATAAGTCAAAATTGTTAAATATATATCGCTTTC
>NW_023458556.1:90091635-90093489 GCF_013731165.1 Rhagoletis pomonella | reverse complement strand
TTCTTGCCAAGTATATAAGTCAAAATTGTTAAATATATATCGCTTTCATTCATTTCTTCATAGAGTTGGTGCTTCTTTTATAGGAAAATTCATACGGCTTATGACCAGATTCATACCATGTAAATGCACCATTATGTATGTAGAGTCGTTTATGTTGCCACAAGGAGCAACTAACATTTCTGTTAGCACTTACATTTGTAAATACATATTTATGTGCATACATATGTATGTATACAATTACGCATAAAAACCCTGCTGCTATGTTTGTTTGTACGTAGGTGAGCGCAATATCAAAAGCAGCAACTTTTATCCATCTATAGGCATGTTTTATTCAACCATCACAAGCAAATAGCTAAATCTTGGTCAAATAAAACGAAATTAGCTTATTTCCTATGTTAGCCTAATTTTGACAGTTGTTTGACTGCAAATAGTGTCAAAGTAAGTTTTTGCCTCTTTCTGATTGGCTGAAGGAGAAAATTTCTGATGCTAAATGGCAATGCCTCTTGTTCAATATACAAGCTAGCCTTTCATAAGCCAATATAATTATGTTGGGTAAGTCCTCCATACAAAATAAGCTAATAGCTTAAATTTCTGGACAAATAAAACACGGCTTATGTATATCGCAAAGCTCGAGAACAGCTGAACCGATCTTTTTGAAATTTCGGACACCTGCTGAAGACGTTCAAAGGATGGTTATCGGCTAAAAACAATCTCGATATATAAAAGCGGCGTGGAACTGAATTTTTCATACCTTATATCTCTGGAAATGTTAATGGTAGAGTTCTGGAACTTGGTATGGAGATATGTGAAATCTATCGCATACTCTTGGAAAAAAATCGGAAAAGCGGGCGTGGCACCTCCCTTTCAAACCGAATTTTTCATACTGCATATCTCTGGAAGTATTTATGGTAGAGTATTGGAACTTGGTATGTAGATATATGAAATCAATCCCATACTCTTGGATAAAAATTAGAGCTATTGAAAAGGGCGCGTGGCACTTCCCATACAAACTGAATTTTTCATACTGCCTATTTCTGGAAGCGTTCATGGTCAAATTTTTGAACTCATGGAGAAAAATTGGAGTTGCTGGAACTAGGTGTGGTGATATATGAAATTAATTGCATAGTCATGGAGGAAATATGGAGCTATTGTAACAGGGGGCGTGGCACCTACCGTACAAGCCGAATTTCATACTGCATATCTCTGGAAGTGTTCATGGTATAGTACTGGAACACTTCGTATGGAGATATATGAAATTAATCCCATACTCATTGAGAAAAATGGGCTATTTAAAAAGGGGGCGTGGAAAAATACAAACGTACTGACTTTTACTTATCTTTGAATGTGTTTATAATTCTTCTGTGGGTATATTTGTAAGTGAAATCTTAAATGGCTGGAGGGATTTTAACAAAGTTTTGTGTGTGTGTTTGAGTGGGTCTCTGGATAGTTTAGTTTCACAATTTAATCCGCCAGTTGGCGCTGGAGCTGAGTTATTACTATAAATCTTTTTCATGATCCGTTTTGGCGAATATTCAAAACATGTATTGGAAACGGTAAAGGCAGTCCAATTGCAAAAAAGTGCTTCAAGGTGGTGCTGAGGTCGAGTTATTACTAAAAATCGACAAGTGAGAAAAGGTGCCGTAAAGGTCAGACTAAGTCGACCTGTTTCATCATTGAGTATATCGAACTCTCATGTGTTACGATTGGCCCAATGGATGCGATTTGCCAATATTATTATGCGTTAAAGCTTCATTCGAAGAAACCAGGGTTGAGTTGTGCAGTGGTAAATCTCAAATCACCACCTGTCGAAATACCTTAAAAGCCAGTTTTATGAAAGCAATTTAATGAAAATTA
>NW_023458556.1:90078828-90091535 GCF_013731165.1 Rhagoletis pomonella | reverse complement strand
GCGAACAGAAATATTTTTGTGTTTGTGTCTTGAATGGTATATAGATTGAAAAGGCATGGAGACAGACAGCTGCCTTGAGGAAGCACGTCATGGATCTCGATTGTGTCACTACCCAGTTGAAGTTTTCTGAGAGCGAGGAACTTGGTAATCCATTCAACGTACACATACAGCCAGTTTCACCAGATTCATTTAAGTTAGATTTTCGAAATTTTGGTTTCACCAATCCATTTTAATTTGTTTTTAATTTTGATTTAAGTGACCTATGCTCTTCACTCAAATAAAAATTAAGTCTGAATAACCACAGTCAGAGACGTTACACGTTTAATCACCTGATAATTGTGTATCTGCTGCTTACTTGTATACCAGCCCTGCTATTACAACACAGCGTGCTAAAGCTTTCAAAAGCTCTCAGTACAAATGAAAGCTTTCGCTGGCCTAGTATGTTTCACAACCACTTTTTACTCACTTAAATAAATAGCTTATTGAAACTGAAAATAATTTAAATGAGAATTAAATAAAAAATTAAATTAAAGTTAATTTTCACTTAAAAAGTTTGGTGAAACTGGCTGTTAGTGGATATCAGATCGAACCATTGGGTAGGTTCAGAAGGCGCAGCAGTTGAGCGCAACCGTTGCTAAAAAAATTAGTGATCGTAATGTGTCTTCTGAACGGTTTGATACATTAGCTGTCAAATTCAAAACACACAACATGTTGTCTCAAATGATCAGAAAAATATTACGATCATCTAACACGCAACTGCTCAGTTGATCAGAAGTACAAAACAACGCATTCAGAAGGTGCAATCGCAACAGTTACTGAGCTGTTGCGCCTTCTGAACGTGCCCATTATGTCCTTAAGTTTGCTGATGTTGACACAGTTGTATGCATTGCTGATGTCAGAAACGCATAAGATGACTTTTTTTACCTTGTTTTTTGAGGACAGCAGCTTCATGAAGGATTTAGTTAACGCAGATTGTGGCTGATTTTTTTGGTCTGTACGCAAAGGAGAGTTTTGGGATTATGTTGTTCTCTTCGAGAAAGTTAGATAGTCTATCTTTGATACAACCATTTATGAACTTTAGAAAAACTGAAATGAGGGCAATGGGTCTGAAATTGGAGTAATCGCATAGGTCTCTATCTTTTTTAGAAATGGGTACTATCTTAATAGTGCGCCATTCTTTGGGGATTTGGTTCGTTTAAAACACATCATTTAATGCAGTCCGCAGATTGTTGAGTGATTCGTCAGGCAATGATTTTAACATTATATATGTGACTGAGTTGTTGTTGTTGTTGTAGCGGCACTACTAAGCCCCGCCTTTTCCGGGTCTACGTTCAATCATTTTCGTCAAGCTCAACTAACGGGAGGCCCAGGAAACGAGCTGTTTCAATGGGTTCGGACCAGAGGGAGAGGGGTGTTAGCTGAGTCGGATTGAGCTGGCATGTAAAGAGGTGGTTGGTGTCGTGGGGGGATTCTCCACATGCCGGGCACTCATTGGGGATTTTGGGGTCGAGTCTGGACAGGTAGCTGTTGAGGCGGCTACAGTATCCAGACCGTAATTGAGCCAGGGTAACGCGGGTCTCTCTTGGCAGTTGAAGCTCCGTCTCTTCTACAGGTGGTGACTGGGCTCCTATTACGGCATTCATAGGTCGAGAGTCGAGGTAGGTGGTAACTGACTCTCTATGAATGTCGTTGATGGCTCGTCTGTATGTCGTCGGGTCCAGTGGTTGGTCTACGTACTGTTGGACTGCGTCCTTGTACACGAATAGGTGCCCCCTGACGTGCCTGGGCGGAGGCTCCTCCTGAAGCAACGGTCTGTTAGGGTGTTCACTTCTGTTACACCCCACCAGAAATTGCTTACAGAGCATTTTGTTGTGTTCCCTTACGGAGAGCACTTGGGCCTCGCTGTGCAGGTGGTGCTCAGGCGTCATCAGAAGGCACCCAGTCGCTGTCCGGAGTGCGGCGTTCTGACAAGTCTGTAACTTCGTCCACAGCGTCCAACTAGTCCCCGGCGTCCAAACTGGCGCAGCATAGTTTAGAACCGGCCGGCAAATTGCCTTGTATGTTGCCAGCAACGTTTCTTTGTCTTTGCCCCAAGTGCTGCCGGCGAGCGACTTGAGGACCTTGTTGCGGCTCTGTACTTTACTGACAACTGCGGTTGTGTGCGTGGAGTAGGAGAGCAGGCTATCGAAGGTGACCCCTAAAATTTTCGGGTTGTTTACAGTCGGTATTGGTGTGCCATCGACGTGTATGCCTAACTCCAGCCTGACCTCCTTCGTCCAGGAGGTGAAGAGGGTCGCCGTTGATTTCGTTGGGGAGAGTGTTAGGCTCCTTGCAGTGAAGAAGCGAGAAAGGCTGGAGAGATAGTCGTTCACTTTTGAGCAGAGGTCATCAATTCCATTCCCGGACGCCAAAATCGAGCAATCGTCAGCGTATGAGATCAGGGAAACTCCCTCAGGTGGTTGTGGAAGCTTCGAGATGTAGAAGTTAAATAGTAAGGGGGAGAGAACACCACCTTGTGGAACCCCTTGTTTAATCCTTCTTGGTTTCGAAGTTTGATCTCGGAAGATTACTGACGACTGTCGACCACTCATATAATTCGCCGACCATCGCTTCAGTCCCTGTGGGAGTGAGGAGGCCTCGATGTCTTCTAGTAGCGTGGAATGGCAGACGGTGTCAAACGCCTTTGACAAGTCCAGCGCTACTAGGACCTCTCACAGGGGCGGTTTCGATTTAGGCCACGAGTTATTTGGGTGTTTATGGCGTTAAGTGCTGTTGTTGTGCTGTGCACTTTACGGAATCCGTGCTGGTGCTTCGCTGGGGTCAGGTGGCAAGTGAAGTATGGGAGTAGTAGGGCCTCGAGCGTCTTCGCGACCGGGGAAAGGAGCGTTATCGGGCGATAAGAGTCTCCTTTGTTGGCGGGCTTCCCCGGTTTCAGCAGTGGGACCACTCTCCCTGATTTCCATACATCAGGAATGATGAGAGTGGCCATGGACAGGTTGAGGACCTCCGTTAGGTAAGCTACTCCCTTAGGCCCTAAATGTTTTAGCATCAGAATACAGATTCCGTCGGGTCCAATAGTGTGAGCATAGGTCGCCATGAGATGCTATTGATTAAACCAGCGCTAGCAATTGTGAGGTCTGGCGAGCTGCTGCAGCTACCCATAATCCTGGTGGGGGCGTTGTTGTTGTTGTTGTTGCACAACAACCCCGCCCAGGACGGTTGGTATCTCAGTCGTTGTCGTCAAGTTCCACTAACGGCAACCCTAGGAAGCGTGCAGCTTCTGTGGGGTTGGTCCACAGGGACAAGGCCGTTGGGGTTGTCGGGTTTTCCGGGCATGCGAAGGGATCGAAACATCGTGGGGTCTCTCCGCATGTCGGACACTCATTCGGCACATCCTCATTCAATCTACTCAGGTAGGAGTTTAACCTGCTGCAGTAGCCGGAGCGAAGTTGTGCTAGTGTTGTGCGAGTCTCCCGAGGCAGATGAAGCTCCGTCTCGTCTGTGTCCGGGGGTGGTATGCCTAGAACGGCATTCACAGGTCTAGAGTCTACATAACTCGAGACTGACTCCCTGCGAATGCCGTTCAGGGCCTGTCGGTAAGCTTTCGGGTCCAGAGGTTGCTTAATGAACCTCTGGACTTCGTCCGTCAGTTCATATAGATGCCTACTGACGTGCCTAGGCGAGAGCTCCTCTGCAAGCAGCTGTCTGTTTGGGTGGCCACTTCTGTGGCTCCCGATCAGGAACTGCTTGCAGAGCATTATATTGTGCTCCTTTACGGGGAGCATTTGCGCCTCGCCGTGAAGATGGTGTTCGGGCGACATCAGGAGGCATCCTGTCGCTGTCCTGAGTGCGGTGTTCTGTGCAGTCTGTAGCTTCGTCCACTGCGTCCTACTAGTCCCCGGCGACCACACTGGCGCTGCGTAGTTCAAAACCGGCCGGCCTATTGCCTTGTATGTTGCCAGCAACGTTTCTTTGTCTTTGCCCCAAGTACTGCCGGCTAGCGACTTGAGGACCTTGTTGCGGCTCTGTACTTTATTGACAATAGCTGTTGCGTGCGCAGAGAAGGAGAGCAGGCTGTCGAATGTTACTCCGAGTATATTGGGGTTATTCACCGTCGGAATTGGTGTGTCATCGACGTGAATCCCCAGCGGTAGCCTGACCTCCTTCGTCCAGGTTGTGAACAGGGTCGCGGAGGATTTCGTAGGGGAGAGGGCTAGACACTTTGCAGTGAAGAAGCGAGAAAGTTCGGAGAGATACCCGTTTACTTTCGAACACAGGTCATTAATTCCATTCCCAGTCGCCATGATCGAGCAATCGTCGGCATAAGAGACAATCGAAACTCCCTCTGGTGGTTGAGGGAGCTTTGAAATGTAAAAGTTAAACAGTAGCGGGGAAAGGATACCACCCTGTGAAACCCCCTGTTTTATATTTCTGAGTTTACTCGATTTGTCTCTAAACATTACCGACGAGTGTCGACCACTCAGATAATTTGCCGACCACCGTTTTGAGCCTCTGTGGGAGAGAGGAAGCCTCAATATCTTCTAGTAGCGTGGAATGGCAGGCGGTGTCAAACGCCTTTGACAAGTCCAACGCTACTAGAATCGTTCTCTCACAGGGACGGTTTCGGTTAAGGCCACGAGTTATCTGAGTGTTTATGGCGTTAAGTGCTGTTGTTGTACTGTGCACTTTACGGAAACCATGCTGATGCTTCGCTGGGGTCAAGTGGTTTGTGAAGTACGGGAGTAGCAAGGCCTCGAGTGTCTTCGCTACCGGGGAAAGGAGTGTTATCGGACGATAAGAATCTCCTTTGTTGGCAAGTTTCCCGGTTTGAGCAGTGGGACCACTCTCCCCACCTTCCAGATGTCTGGGATGATGAGAGTGGCCATATACAAGTTGAGGACCTCCGTTAGGTACGCTACCCCCGCAGGACCCAAATTTTTCAGCATCAGCATGCATATTCCGTCGGGACCCATGGCTTTGGAGGCTTTCGCCTTCCCGATGGCCACCTGAACTTCACCGCAAGTGAAAGCAAGGGGGGCACAGGTTGTTGGCAGTTTGTGCAGCCTTCTGGTCACTCGACGCTTGGCTTTGTCCACCGGAGGATGCAGTATGACTGCCGGCTAAAATAGCTCGCGCATCGCTCCGGGTCCGACGAAGCATGGTCGCCGAAGGAAATTTCGACTCTGTCGTCGTGCTTCGTCGGATTGGACAGTGACCTCACGGTTGACCAAAGCTTGCTCACACCAGAGGTGAAGTTACAGGTCTTCAGATGCTCCTCCCACTTCTTCCGCTTATGTACGTTTACTAGTTGCCGAATCTCCGCGTTGAGATCCCTGATACGGGGATCTCCGGGATCGGCCTGACGAAGGCTATCACGCTCATCGGCTAGAACAGCCGCTTCGGCAGGGAAGTTTGGACGTGGGTCCGTTATACAGCCTGCCGGTATGTATGAAGCGAGCTGCAGCAGCAGTGACAGCCCTGCGGAACTTACGTTCACCGAGATGGACGTCGGTTGGTGTGGGGAGCGCTGTGATGGTGTTTTCGGTAAACTCCGCGTAACCTTTCCAATCAGCTTTAGAAAAGTTGATATAGGTCCGGTGTTTGGCGGAAGCAAAGTCGGTTGGTTTATCTATCGAGATGACTATGGGTAGGTGGTCTGATGCTAAAGTCAGCATAGGTCGCCATGTTATGCTGTTTATCAGACCAGCGCTGACTATGGTGATGCCTGGCGAGCTACTGCAGTTACCCATAATCCTGGTGGGTGCGTCGTCGTTCATTGTGCAGAATGTGGAATCGTCTATCTGCTTAGCCAAGTCTGTTCCCCTACGATCGTTTGACAGGCTTAAGTGCCAAAGACCGTGGTGCGCATTAAAGTCACCTACTACCATACGGTTTTCACCTCTGAGGAGCGCACCTATATCAGGGTGATATCCTGCCGGCAGCAGGTGACAGGGGGTATGTATATGTTAAATATTTCGAGCTCAACATCGCCTGACCGGATAGCGATGCCCTGACATCCTGGGGTGGAACCCTGCGGTCGATGTCTGCTTCGATTAGGCGATACTGCACGGAGTGGTGCGTGATGAACGCTAAGCCACCACCATTATCGCGCTCGCGATCTCGACGGTGCACGTTGTACCCGGCGAAATTCAACAAAGTTGAATTGCTGTGCAACTTCGTCTCTTGGACCGCAGCTATCAATATACCATGCCGACACATGAAGGCGGTTATCTCCTCAATCTTGCTCTGTAGCCCGTTGCAGTTAAATTGAAGGAACTTCATGTGGTTCGGGAGACGTGTCGGGATGTGGGGTGTAAGTGATGTGTGTGTTCTTACCGCCGTTGGCTGTGTGCGCTGCTGTGATGGTTGCCGCCCTGTGGTGGTGGCGGGAGGCGTCGCAATTGAGGTCTGCGACCGAGCAGCGCAACACGGGCCCTCGAAGTTCCCAGTCCAATCTCGCGTGGTACGCAGACCTGAGCATGCCCTAAAGTGGCACCAGCCAAGGCAGGTGTTGCACTTGACTGATGTCACATTACGGAATATCCTGGTCTGACATACCGTGCAGATTGTAGGGGGAACCAAGAGTTGTTGGCGGCGGCGTGTGGGTGGTGGTGCGGTTGTGTGTGTTATGTGGTCTGTCGTGGCTGTGGTATGGTCTGTGGTGTTATTATGTTGTTGTGTTGTGGTGACTGTGTGAGGCTGCTCGGGAGGACTGAGGATAGCCGTGGAGGCTGCTCTGTTTGAGCAACAGGGGGCCACGTACGACGTGGTCCACTGTCGATGTGTCCGTAGTCCCGAGCAGACTCTGCGGTGACTCCACCCCTCGCAGGCATTACACTTGACTGAGGTGGAGTTGTGGTGTGATCGTCTCCGGCATACACAGCAGGGGTAGGTTTCTGGCCCTGGGTTTGACTCGATGCCAGCCCTGAGTAGAAGAATACGTAGTGAATGTAGCCCTATGGACGAACAACTTCTGAGATACTTCGCCGACCTAAACGGGGTTAGATCGCCGAAACAACAGCCCTTGGTCGGGTAAAACCCGAGTCATTCCGGTACGTAGAACCGGCTGTCGTGGGAATGAGTCATTCCGGTACGTAGAACCGGCTGTCGTGGGACCGGCTGGTGGAGGCGTCGTCGTTCATGGTGCAGAATGTCGAATCGTCTATCTGCTCAGCCAAAAGGTTTCCCCTACGATCATTGGCCATAGATCGTGGTGCGCGTTAAAGTCACCTACTACCATTCGGTTTTCACCTCTGAGTAGCGCACCTATGTCAGGGTGATATCCTGCCGGGCAGCACGTTCCAGGGGGTATATAAACGTTGAATATTTCGAGCTCGACATCGCTTGACCGGACAGCTATGCCCTGACATTCTAGGGTGGTGTCCCTCGGGTCGATGTCTTCTTCGATAAGCCGATACTGCACTGTGTGGTGTAAGATGAACCCTAGTCCGCCACCATTATCTCGCTCGCGATGTTTACGGAGCACATTGTAGGCGGCGCAACCCAATAGAGTTGAGTTGCTGTGCAACTTCGTTGGGGTTGGGAGGTTTGCTGCTGCCCAGATGAGCTTCTCGGAGCCGTGCAGGCTCTTAGGGTGTTGGGTGCGTTGCGCGAGCGGGTAGCCGTGGAGGCTGATTGTGCCGTTTGGCTTGCGCAGCAGGGAGCCACATAGCTTGTGGTCCACTCCCGATGAGACCTAAGACCAGAGCAGGTTCTTAGTGACTCCATCCGTTGCATGAATTGCACCTAACCGAAGTGGAGTTTGGATGGAGTCGGTTCCGGCAAACACAGCAGAAATACGTTTCTGGTCCGGGGTTGGGCTCTACGCCCGCCCGGAGAAGAAGGATGCGGAGCAATCCGGCTGCAAGGAGCTGCTCCATGGTGGAACAATGATTGAGGGGTATCGCCGATCTAAGCGGGGTCGCCACTGACGGCCTTCACAAATCTCCACGCATTTTTTGTGGACGGGGCCTCATTTAGTTCACATAATTTGTTTTGGAAACTTTCCCTTTTTGCTTTTTTAACTTTCTCTTTCCATTCCTTTTTGAAGTTTTCAGGTGAGGGTCGGGATTTAAATTTCTTGAACGCTAT
The DNA here is from genome assembly GCF_013731165.1 of Rhagoletis pomonella. Taxonomy (NCBI): domain Eukaryota; kingdom Metazoa; phylum Arthropoda; class Insecta; order Diptera; family Tephritidae; genus Rhagoletis; species Rhagoletis pomonella. The sequence continues at coordinate 90,083,444 of NW_023458556.1, read as the reverse complement.
TTTGAGAAAACGGAAGGATTTGTCAAGAGACTCATCCCACCAAGCTTTGGGGGTTCTGTTGGCACTGAGCGTATGGGTAGCGGCTTCAATTTTAGTTTGGAATTGCTTGTGAATATCCTCAAAGTTTGGTTCAAAGGTTATGTGTTGAAGATTTGCAGCCAACTTTTTTTGAGAAAGGAACCTACAACCGACATGAGTAATCATATTGGTTTCGATCACAACGGGAAAATGGTGACTTTCTCCCAGTCTGACTGGGCCAGTCTTCCATTTGAACGGTATATTGGTGTTCGTAAAAGATAAGTCAATGACTGATCCGGTAGGGGACAGCTGTTAGTCACCCTGTGACATTCCCACGTTCTAATTCATATACATACATACGTCAAAATTCAGAATGATAGAATACAAATCGGCAAAAACCAAAGTAGCGGTATCCCTGATGGCGCCACCATTGGTTTTCACCGTGCTGTAAATTTCCTCATCACTACCGAATATTCTGGAAAATCATCTTACCATTATTGGCGAAGAAAATATCGACGAGAGCAGACGTACCAGACCAAATACAGTGTTGAAACGCGCGCAATTAAGCGTGCCAAGTAGAAGTTCAAATATTTAAACATTTTATATTGCAAATTATTTAAAATAAACACCAACTACAAACGTCAATCATTCCCACGACAGCCGGTGCTACGTACCGGAATGACTCGGGTTTTACCCGACCAAGGGCTGTTGTTTCGGCGATCTAACCCCGTTTAGGTCGGCGAAGTATCTCAGAAGTTGTTCGTCCATAGGGCTACATTCGCTACGTATTCTTCTGCTCAGGGCTGGCATCGAGTCAAACCCAGGGCCAGAAACCTACGAACACAAACGGCAATAACGCAAATTTGTGTTATTTCCCAATTGAATGTGAAATAACACAAATTTGCTTTATTCCATTTCTCGTTGAGCAATAAGACCAACTTTTATACTTAACAATTTGAGTAATAAAGCAAAATAGTGCATATATGTAGGTAGTCACCCAGTTACATTTGACAAAAAGTAGTACATGAACAAGTTAAATGGACGGATTTGTAAGTATACAATTTTGAAAGTGCCCCGCGTCGCGGGGGTCCGCGTTCGCGCGCCGCCCCGCGCCACCTCGCGCCGCGCCGCGTTCGACGTCGCGCTCGCGTCCCCGCCCCTCCCCTCGTTTCGCAATTATGTACTGGTGGCATTATAATCGTTTAGAAAAAGGAAAAATGATAAAATAACACTAGTTCACTTCTGAAACTGCTTTTTGATGTCCAAGTAATGGGAATTATTGTGTATGGTGTTATTGCATGCATCCCACCCATAGTGGAATTTACAAGGTGCCACTGCTTTATTTGAAAATTTGCCTATAAAATGTGACTATAAGGCGGCCGAATGTCAGAAAATAAAGCGAGAAAGCCGTTTTATTACTTCATCTGTTTATTGTGACATGGCTCCATGCAAACATTTTAAGGTTTTCCAGCAATGTTTTTAACATATTAAAAAGCATGCAGAAAAAATTCATACAAACTACTTACTACTTGCTTTCTTCATATGAATTATATCACATTTTTTGTTTAATTCAAGGCCTATCAAACAGGTTTAGAGCATTTGAGCAAAAACAACATTTGCCTGTATTTTGTTGTTGCTTCTGGTATCGAAGGTGCCAAAAACTGTTCTGCTTTTTTTCTTCTACATCAAAGCGTGCCATGCGAAATACGAAAAAAGTAAAAAATTTAAATTGGAAAAATGAAAATTGTTGCAACTTTCTTTCTTAGTAAATTGGTTCGCTTCTCGAAGCATTGATCCATCCTGTGCCAGGCGCAGTCATCAGCGGTTGTGCTGCTGAGTTGGGCGAGCTTTCCAAAAGCTGCTATTTAATCGCTGGTTTTGTATGGAAAATGTTTCACATGCAAATAGATTCTAACAATTTAGAATTTTTGTGAGAAGAAATGTAAAATATTTGACATTTTCGAGAACAAATAATTTGAAAAAAATCAAATCAGTTGCTATACTGATATTAGCTGTTCAATGTGCCTTGGTTTAATTGTATTTTTGGAATAAACAGAGTTCCTTTTCCTTCTGTCAGTAAACTGTTTTTTTTTTTACAAATAGTATAAATAAGCAATGGGAAATAAGGCAAAATTTGTTTTATTTTCAACCTTTGTTGGAAATAAAGCAAAACTCAGATTTTGGTATTATTTCCCATTTAAAAGTGAAATAAAGCAAATTTTGCGTTATTGCCGTTTGTGAAGTTCAGGTGGCCATCAGGAAGAAGAAAGCCTCCAAAGCCATGGGTCCCGACGGAATATGCATGCTGATGCTGAAAAATTTGGGTCCTGCGGGGGTAGCGTACCTAACGGAGGTCCTCAATTTGTCTATGGCCACTCTCATCATCCCAGACATCTGGAAGGTGGGGAGAGTGGTCCCACTGCTCAAACCGGGGAAACCTGCCAACAAAGGAGATTCGTATCGGCCGATAACACTCCTTTCCCCGGTAGCGAAGCACTCGAGGCCTTGCTGCTCCCGTATTTCACAAACCACCTGACCCCAGCGAAGCATCATCATGGTTTCCGTAAAGTGCACAGCACAACAACAGCACTTAACGCCATAAATACTCAGATACTCGTGGCCTTAACCGAAACCGTCCCTGTGAGAGAACGATTCTAGTAGCGTTGGACTTGTCAAATGCGTTTGACACCGTCTGCCATTCCACGCTACTAGAAGATATTGAGGCTTCCTCTCTCCCACAGAGGCTCAAAACGGTGGTCGGCAAATTATCTGAGTGGTCGACACTCGTCGGTAATGTTTCGAGACAAATCGAGGAAACTCAGAAAAATAAAACAGGGGGTTCCGCAGGGTGGTGTCTTTTCCCCGCTACTGTTTAACTTTTACATTTCAAATCTCCCTCAACCACCAGACGGAGTCTCTTAAAGTGTGTTTGCATTGTTCAACTTTGCGTTCAACATTTGCGTTCAACTCAGCGAAGGGTTGCACGAAAAAAAAGTTGAAATGGCTAAAACTATCAAAATATGAAAAAATATCAAAATATTCGCCATAAAAAGGTGTTTGCATTGTTCAACTTTCAACTAATCGCTTTCAACAAAGTTGGTCGCCAGCCAACATTTAGCCATTCAACTTTTTTTTCGTGCAACCCTGCGTTGAGTTGAACGCAATTGTTGAACGCAAAGTTGAATAACGCAAACACTGCTTAACGCCGACGATTGCTCGATCATGGCGACTGGGAATGGAATTGATGACTTGTGTTTTCGCTTCTTCACTGCAAAGTGTCTAGCCCTCTCCCCTACGAAATCCTCTGCGACCCTGTTCACAACCTGGACGAAGGAGGTCAGGCTACCGCTGGGAACTCACGTCGATGACACACCAATTCCGACGGTGAATAATCCCAAAATACTCGGAGTAACATTCGACAGCCTGCTCTCCTTCTCTGCGCTATTGTCAATAAAGTACAGAGCCGCAACAAGGTCCTCAAGTCGCTAGCCGGCAGTACTTGGGGCAAAGACAAAGAAATGTTGCTGGCAACATACAAGGCAATAGGTCGGCCGGTTTTAAACTACGCAGCACCAGTGTGGTCGCCGGGGACTAGTAGGACGCAGTGGACGAAGCTACAGACTGTACAGAACACCGCACTCATGACAGCGACAGGATGCCTCTTGATGTCGCCAGAACATCCCCTCCACAACGAGGCACAAATGCTCCCTATAAAGGAGCACAACATAATGCTCTGCAAGCAGTTCCTGATTGGGAGCCACAGAAGTGGCCACCCGAACAGACAGCTGCTTGCAGAGGAGCCCTCGCCTAGGCACGTCTGGAGGGATCTATATGAAATGACGGACGAAGTCCAGAGGTTCGTCAAGCAGCCTCTGGACCCGTCAGCTTACCGACTGGCCCTGAACGGCATTCACAGGGAGTCAGTCTCAAGTTATGTAGACTCTAGACCTGTGAATGCCGTTCTAGGCACACCACCACCGGACATAGACGAGACGGAGCGTCATCTGCCTCGGGAGACACGAACAACAATAGCCCAACTTCGCTCTGGCTACTGCAGCAGGTTAAACTCATACCTGAGTAGATTGAATGAGGATGTGCCAAATGAGTGTTCGGCATGCGGAGGGACCCCACATGACTCGAAACATCTCTTCGCATGCCCGGAAAACCCGACAACCCTAACGGCTTTGTCTATGTAGCCGCAACAACAACAACAAGCGTCAATCTACGCCAATCGTCTTATAATTTCTACAGTTTTCAACACTTGCTGGTACGTCTGCGAGGAACAAAATCGAGTCAACACTTGCTGGTACGTCTGCGAGGAACAAAATCGAGTTTGCAACATTTGTGGTACGTTTTTGAGGAACAGGATTGAATTTTACAACTGTCGGGTGTGTCACCATGGTGTAGATCTGGAGTTGCATAGTTTCTGGCACGAAAACCGGCACAGTTATAGCTTATTAACACGTCTGCCCGGCATAAGGGGTGCATGTCACGAGAGTCGGATAGTTATTTTCTACGGAGCCGAGTGGTGGAAAGGGTTGCCAGCGAAATCGAGTCATCGTTTGAAAGTACGATAATGGAGGATTCAGTACGGTCAG
>NW_023458556.1:90032493-90053828 GCF_013731165.1 Rhagoletis pomonella | reverse complement strand
TTTTTTTTTTTGAAAAGTCCCCGTCTCAAAAGATTTTCCCATATACTTATTTAAAATAAGTCACGTAATTATATAAGGAAACAAAAATTTCCCTCTTCACTTTCCCATTAACTATTCACAATAGAGCAGTTTTTTCACTTAACAACACTACCCTTCAGGTCGTGTATTTTTTAACCGACCTGGCTGAACTCGGATAAATAGCCGAGTTTGTGTTGTTGCTTTGCGCGTATTTCGTCATTTAAGTGAGTGTTATTTTGTAGCTCGGTTGCAAAAGAATGCACCTAAAGTTCTTTTTCCTTCTGTCAGTAAACTGTTTTTGTTACAAATAGTATAAATGAGCAATGGGAAATAAGGCAAAATTTGTTTTGTTTCCAGCATTTGTTGGAAATAAAGCACAACTCAGATTTTGGTATTATTTCCCATTTAAAAGTGAAATAAAGCAAATTTTTGCGTTATTGCCGTTTGTGTTGTGTTATTTGTGTGTCAAATGCAAAAGGCCGTAACAAACAAAAATACAAAAATCACTTTTTGATTGATTATTGTGCATTTCATGGACTTGCAAGTACCCACGTAATTTTATGAAAAAAAAGTTACGCCTTTTTGCATTTTCAGATGACGATATGTTAGATACCGAAAGAAAGCATAAACTTTTTACAGTTGGCTACCTAACCAATAGACTCAGCAGCTAGAGCCTAATAATTCTATTTTTTTTAGATAGCTCTAAATTTCTGATTTAATTTAAAGTTTAATAGATTGAAAAAAATAAAGTAATTAAATTTATCTTACTAGATTGCCTTCCTGACGGGCATGCTGCTGGGAAATGATCAAAATGTGCGCACATGGTTTGCTATTTACATTCGCTCAAGTCAAAAAAGGAAGAGCGACGCCTTAAGCTTGGTACGATACGAACTTCTGCAACAATTGCAAGAAAACGTACAACAATCCTTAAATCCTGAAAGCGGTGAAGATTATACAGTTCAAGGTGTGGTTTTAATGCGTTTGTATTGCGCCCTTCGAGGAATAGCTGGACTTAAGTAAGTATGATATTGTGTTAAATACCACAAAAATTTAAAGATTCAGTAACGAACTGAGAGCGGGGGGTGGGTGAAATAACACAAACGGCAATAACGCAAATTTGTGTTATTTCCCAATTGAATGTGAAATAACACAAATTTGCTTTATTTCATTTCTTGTTGAGCAATAAGACCAACTTTTAAACTTAACAATTGAGTAATAAAGCAAAATAGTGCACATATGTAGGTAGTCAGTCACCCAGTTACATTTGATCAAAAGTAGTACATGAACAAGTTAAATGGACGGATTTGTAAGTATACAATATTGAAAGAGCCCAGCATCGCGGCGGTCCGCGTTCGCGCGCCGCGCCGCGTTCGACGTCGCGCTCGCGCTCGCGTCCCGCACCTCCTTCCCTTCTTTCGCAATTATGCACAGGTGGCATTATAACCGTTTTGAAAAAAGAAAAATAATAAAATAACATTAGTTCACTTCTAAAACTGCTTTTTAATGTCCAAGTAATGGGAATTATTGTGTATGGTGGTATTGCATGCATCCCACCCATAGTGGAATTTACCAGGTGCCACTGCCTTATTTGAAGATTTACGCTAAATTTTCGTCGAAAATTGGTACGAATTTTGCGAACACTATTATGAATGAAATTTCAAAAGTCCCCATCGATCCCACGTCTGCAAAAAAATGTATTTAAGGTCAAAGGTCGATTTTTTGAGTTTTCCAGCAAAACGGTAAGGTTTATCATAAAAATAAGTGAACGGAAGTGTAGATCATACAGTTATCTCTAAAAACTGTTATAACATTTTTCTTCCTAAGGATAACCATATCTGAGATATAGCGATTCAAAATTGTAGTAAAAGGTTTGTACTCCATGATACATATGCTGTCGAAGACATGGATGATGATGAATAATTAATTAGTTAACCTTTACTTTATATATATAAAGGGTGAACACACCAAAACTGCGACACTTTGGGAAGCTTATAACTTACCCAAAAAGATTTCAATATTTTGAAATTCAAATACCATAAGTTGACCATGACCTTAGTTGAACCGAGTTAGAACCGAGACAAACCATTTTGCACGAGTTTATAAATGATCCGGCCTTAAGTACACGTAAAATTGCTAAAAAATTAAGATTGCACTATTCGACAGTTTGCAGGGTTTTAATCGGTACAAATAAGGCCTGGCAGTTACGAGAAAACCAGGGAGCGGGTGTTAGCATGGTCAAAGTGATAAAAACAGGGCTCGGAAGATCCTCAGTAAAATCCGTACGGAGATCGCAGTTTTTCGTACAAAAGGTAAAGCGGAAAGCTTCATTGAGATGTTCTACAGCTCAAACAGCGCCAGACTGAGGCGCAAAGTAGAATGTTACAACGAAATCCCGCGGTCGGAAGTTGTATGAATTCCAAATTAAAAAATACAACTGCATTGTTATGGACTACGAAACCTACTGCTTTAAAAATTCAAAATGTATTGCAGTCGTCAAGATGCCCCTGAAAGCTGTAAGTTGAAAATGAAGTCCAAATTTCCAAAAAACAACATGGTTTGGCAAGCTATTTGTTCCTGTGGCCGTAAGAGTAGCCCTTTTTTCCCATCCGGGACAATGAATGATCAAGTTTATCGGGATGAGAGCCTCGAAAAGCGACTTCTATTCAGGTTGAAAAAAAAAAAAAATTAAACATGATGAAGTTAATAAAAAAATGCGATTTTTTGATGCAAATTTTTTTTTTTATTTTAATCGTATCTCACACTCTCGTGGAGGTAATTACGCACATTTTGATACCTTAACTGATTATCTCCGACAAATAGTTTATTAACTGCAAACAATTAAAAAAGATACTTCTCCGTGAGTTCAAAATTTCGGGAATAAAGAAAAACGAAAAGTTATTCGATTGCGAGCGGCGCGCGGTACGTTAAAAAAAAAATAAAATAAATCATTCCACAACAGCGGACAGTGAAAGGTGAGAAAAAAAAAACGAAAACTGAAAACATTTAATAAACATTAATTGCTAACTCAAAAATTGAACATTGAAAAACACATAAACAGTGAATCAAGTAGTGGCGAACAAAAACAAAGTGCAACGAAGAACATAAATTCGCAAATAGAAGTAAAAAATTGTGTTAGTGGTGCAAATAAAAGCACCAACCACCTTCCACCGCATCAGCTACCATCTTCCAGCGCAACAGCCAGCCACCGAAGCACCTGTTGAGACAGCTGTAGCGGAGCACCACCAGCAACCGAAACAACAACAACAACAGACAGATGGAAACTTGGGCGCTGTAGCGACAGAAGGTACCGCATAGCAGCAGGCTAGTCACCGGTACAGTAGCCCACCACACGAAAAAAAGAGTTTGTACATCGGAATGCCAAAGTGAGTTACTCAAACATTCATACTTACATATACGCATATTTTTGCAAAGTTTAGCGGATTTCCGTAAAAAATACGGTGAACTGAATTTCCCCTTTTTAATTTACCGTAGACAAATACCGTACACTCTATAAACATATTTAGTGTGTGGCAACCTACTAGTTTAATGCTAATGCAACCCTGTAGACTACTAATATAGGGGCCAGATGGCAACACTGGTCGAAGGCCATTGAAATAAAGAGGATTGATGATTGAACACTTATCGAAAGCGGTCGTTTATTTGCTAAAGCTCAGGTGTGGACCGAACAGTATTAATTTAATAATTTAAAATACCTAAAATACATCGTGTCCGGAGTGAATTTATAAAACTTGAGAACTTAAGAAGTAAAGCAACTTAAGTGGACGGAAGCTAAGGAAAAGGCAACTTAAGAGTACCGAAGGCGATCTGAAGAAGTGACTAGTAAAATATGGCGTCGAAAGAGGACGTAATAGCAGCCCTGAGAGACATGGGGGTTGAATTCCCTGAGACAGCTACAATTTCGCAGCTACGTTCACCATTGGAAGGTGTAGTGGGTACTGCTCCGGTAGCTCAAAATCCAGGGGGTACTCAGGTAACAAACGTCGCCATTTCTGAAAAGAACGGTGACGCGGTGGGCATACAAAATGGCGGTCGTGAGCAACATGAGGAACGGCGGCAACCGACAAAAGCGACGCCGGTGATTTAGCGCGAATTGAAGCAGACTTGGAACGACGCTTGCGTATTTGCAAGCTACGACGAGAATTGGAAGAAATGGAGATCAGAGATTCGACCGAGCGAAAATTAGCTTTTACCCTGAATGACATCGAACGCTCGATTGAGAAATTCAGTGGAGACAACCATCATGGCATTCGTAAATGGGTGGCCGACTTCGAGCTGACAACGCAAACCTATAGTTGCAACGAGAAAACAAAATTGCTACTCGCTCGTAGAGTGCTGGCCGGGAGTGCTCAATTGCTCCTAAGAACCATAACGTTTTCGTCATGGACCGAGTTGAAGACTATGCTACTGAAGGAGTTTGGCAGAACATTAAATGCCAGAGACATTTTTAGGAAATTGGAGTCTCGAGCTTGGGACAGAAAATCGGAGACTCTCCATTTCTATGTGTTAACAATGCAAGAAATCGCTATGGGTGCATTGGTTAGTGAAGCAGAGCTCGTCGAATACATAGTGGATGGGCTGCGAGACAAGTCGGCAAATAGCTTCATTTTTTCCAACGTATCCACCATCGAGCAATTGAAGCAACTTTTGCCTAAATACGAAAAACTAGTCCAGGCAGCTACGGTAAAAACAACGAGTGCAGCGGTTCCCCAGCGTGCAGACGTAAGGTGTTATAATTGTACGAAATATGGCCATTATGCATCCGAGTGCCCGAACGAAAAACGTCCAAAAGGAGCATGTTTTAAATGCCGTAAGACGGATCACCAATATGTAAACTGCCCACTGAAAGTAGTCGCCGCTCTTGAAAGGGAAGCTGATTTTGAACGCGTAGAAAGTAGAGAATGGGTGAGTGTCGCTTTTAATAGAAATTATGAATGTGCATGAATGGCTGTATCTGCGAATCCCCAACTTAAATTACACACCGAAGTAAATTCGCAATTTAGAGGACTGGGCAACCAACGTTTAAAATATTTTGGGAAAGTTAATGTAGCAATTAAATATGCTAATACCATCAAACCCTTACCGCTTTTTGTATTATCAGACGAAATATTACCATTTCCATTATTGCTAGGAAATGATTTTTTGAAACTATTCAATATAAGTTTATACAAACGTGTAGAACACGGAAATAAATATAATTCCAAAATCCTTAATGATAGGTGTATAGAAAGTGAAAATGAATTAAATAAAAACAAACTTGAAGTACAAGATACGAAAATTGTGAAAATTGTTGAAGGAAAAGAAAACTTGGGAAACGAATCGTTTAATATCTGTGAAATAGGGATAACGCAAGATGAGGGAAATTTTGATATGAACCCTAGGTTATCGGTTACTTATGTGAAACGTTTCGAAAAAATGCTGAAAACAACATACATTGAAAAAGTAACTGAAGAATTGCCCGATTGTGAGTACGAAGCGCGAATCATTTTAATATCAGACATTCCAACCTTCTCCAGACCAAGAAGACTTTCGTTTGCAGAGAAAAACGAGGTAGATAGAATCATCGAAGAATTGCTAGCGAAAAAAATTATAAGGCCAAGTGAATCAGCGTACGCATCTCCAATTGTTTTAACGAAGAAAAAGTCTATAGAAACGAGGATGTGTATTGATTATAGGAACGTAAACAAACTTATCGCCAGGGATAATTATCCACTACCATTAATTGAAGATTGCTTAGAGTACCTAGGAGGGAAACAAATGTTTAGTGTACTAGATTTAAAATCAGGATTCTACCAGATTAAGATGGAAATTAAATCAATTACGTATACACCCTGAAAGAAAAGTTAGCATCAAGCCCTGTATTGTCAATCTATAGTCCTCATAAGGAAACAGAACTTCACTGTGATGCTAGTTCACATGGGTTTGGCTCAATACTTCTGCAGAGACAAGAGGGGTCAGGTTTCCACCCAGTGGCATATTTTTCCAAACGAGCAACGGAAGCGGAAAGTCGTTACCATAGTTTCGAGTTGGAAACCTTGGCAATCATTTATTCCCTCCGTCGATTTCGTGTATTTCTAGGGGGTATCAAATTTAAAATTATTACAGATTGCCAGGGTACGAAAATAAACTGTACAAAACAATTCCCATTTGCTCATCGATCATCATATCATTTGTGGTTTTGTACAGTTTTGTAAATAGTCAGAAACAAATTGTAAGATTCACTGTCATTTTCCCCAACGAGAAACGTTTGCTTTTCGTTTGTGACAATTGTACCATAGGGTACGTTTAATATGTATGCAAACGTTTCAATTACGTGAAAAATAATTTTTTCTGTAAATTTTCATATCCAATTCAATTAAAAAACATTTTTATTTTTTTTATTCATTGTAGCCATTCGTTTTGCATTTGTTTATTGCATATATGTACATACATAAAAATATTTTCCCTGCACGATTCATTTCGTTTGTTGTTTCGTCTGTAACTACTAAACTACTGTAGTGTACTATCGCCAAAGTGAACTCAGCCGTTTTGTTTCGTATTGTACCGAACTGTTAAAGTAATAAACGAAACGAAATAGTAACGTACAATATAGTTTATTTTCGTACACTGCAGATTGCAATTCACTCGCTCAGACTCTAAGTAAAAAGTTAATAAACAGTCGCATTGCCAGATGGGCGTTAGAACTCGAAAATTACGACTACTCAATCTGTCATCGAGCAGGAGCAAACATGCCCCATGTCGATGCTCTCAGTAGAAATTACCTCGATTGTGATAACGTCATAGCAGTCATTGACTCCGAAGACATTGATTTTCAACTGCAGGCTATGCAGGCAAGGGATGGAAAAATTAAACTACTTAAGCAGGAATTAGAGGGAAAAGACCTAGACAACTTTGCTATGGTAAATGGCGTGGTATTTAAGAAAAACGGCGAAATATTACGATTCTATGTCCCCAAAGAAATGGAAAAGGAACTTATTAGACATATACATGAACAAATAGGACATCAGGGCATCGATAAATGCTATGGGAAAATGAAATACTACTACTGGTTCAAAAGTATGAAAAGCAAAATCGACAGTTTCAAACAAAGTTGCTTACGATGCATAATGTATTCAGCGCCACAAAATCAGAATCTAAAAACATTACATCCGATACCGAAAGGTAAAGTTCCTTTTGATACTTTGCATTTAGACCACCTAGGACCGTTACCCTCATTATAGTCGAAACGGAAACACATTTTAGTGGTGGTGGATGGGTTCACGAAGTATGTTAAGTTGTATGCAGTTTTGACGACAAGCACTAAAGAAGTGCTATGCGCACTCAATAAATATTTTGAGTATTACAGCCGTCCAAATAGATGTATTAAAGATCGGGGAACTTGTTTTACGTCGAAAGAATTCGCAGAATATATGAAATCAAAGAACATTACTCAGGTTAAAGTGGCCGTACATTCTCCACTAGCCAATGGGCAAGTGGAGAGGGTGAACCGAAGCTTGGTCGCTATGCTCGCCAAATTAAGTGACCCAATCTCACACGCGGATTGGGTAAAACAATTGGGAAAAATCGAGTTTGCGATTAACAACACGGTTAACAGATCGACCGGAATAACACCGAGTCAAGCCTTGTTCGGGGTAAATCAAAAAGGAGAGGTTATAGATAAACTTTCTGAACATCTTGAGGAGTATTTCAAGGCCCTAGGAGGAGGTTGGAAGAGTTAAGAGACATAGCGAGTAAAAATATTGAAAAAGGACAGCAATATAGTGTAAATAAAAAGGACGGTAGAGAAGTACAATCGTGTCAGCAGGGGGACTTTGTAGTAATTAAAAATATAGATACAACGGTAGGAACGAATAAGAAATTGATTCCAAAATACAAGGGTCCTTACGAGATTTACAAAGTGTTACCAAAAGACCGCTACGTAGTAAGAGACATAGAAAATTGCCAGATTACGCAAATTCCGTATGATGGGATAATCGAAGCAGGAAACATTAAACTGTGGAAAAGGGAGGATCAAAGCGACACCTTAGACTAAGATCAGTGTAATCGAAATAATATAAGCAATAGCAGAAGCATGTGTAAATAATGTACATTTTATTTTAAGGTTTTGTAACTAGCGCCATAGTATACATAGCTAGGTTTTGCAGGATAGCGACGATCGAGGTCGATCGATATAGTCAGGTTGGCCGAGCTGTGGCAACCTACTAGTTTAATGCTAATGCAACCCTGTAGACTACTAATATAGGGCCAGGTGGCAACACTGGTCGAAGGCCATTGAAATAAAGAGGATTGATGATTGAACACTTATCGAAAGCGGTCGTTTATTCTAAAAGTATATTATATATGTGTAGATATATATTCAAATATATATATCCCGTTTTCTCCAACTCGAAGAAAAATCCGCTAAACTTAAAACACAGTAATATACAACATATATATTCCATCACATATGGGTGTTTCCATCGCAAGGTCCACCACGACAAAAAAATAAAAGTCATATCTAACGTATTTACGGGCCGATTTGTCTGCTTTTTAAAATATATACTGGCTATGTAAGTAGAATCATGTTTGCGTCAAATGGTCTTCCTAGGTGGCGCCAAGGTTGAGATATTTCGAAAAACCGTATTTATGGTCCGATTTGGTTCGAATTTGGCGTATGTAGTTGAAACATAATAAATCATAGATTTCCAACAAATTCACCCTGAATTGGCGCTGAAGTCAAAATATAAAGTATATTCTACATAAAATACATGTTTTATTTGCGTTAAAAATTCATTTAAAAGCAATATTAATAAAACTATAACGATGGAATATTATGTCACGTGACGCTACGTCACGTGACGTTTCACACTTGGGGTTGTAAAAGAAAATTGAAACAAGTTGCATTAATTCAAAAAACTCTAAAAACTACTAGAATTGCTCCAAATCATATTAAAATAAGTTTTATGAAAATAGCCATCCACAATTCGCAGAGTTTTGCGATTTTGTAAGAGAAGAAAAAATCTACTTCCATTTTTTGTCACGTAACGACACTCTCTTTAAATGCTTATATTTCAGGACCAAGCAGTTCGATTGTTTTAATTTTTCGGTTAAATATAGAGCTAATTATGTGGTATACAATGGCCCAAAAAAGTTAAAGAAAACAAATGGTATTCCTTGTTTGTATCACATTGAAACGTACGACTGTCACGTATGCGACGTATGGAAATACCCATATGCAAATAATTTACCCCCAACTCACAGTATATGCATGATTATTAAATTCAGTGAACGAAACTATTGTTCAAGTGAATGTCCCAAATTTCCGCCTGGGTACATGTACCAAAGAAAAAATTGCCGTTTCGCAACGCCAACTCAGTTTGAATAATATTTCGTCAGTCAGGGCATTTGCCTACATACATACACTAGCAGACCCGGCGAACTTCGTCCCGCCCAAAATAAATTTTTTGTATTGAAACATCTTGGTCCAACATTCTCACCAAGAGTTCACGTTCATGATTTTTAGTGACGCATTTGTCTTCTAATATTTTAACGTTTGGTGGTGGTCAGAAGGCATATTTGCGGTCTTAAATAACCTAGCAAAACTGTACATGCATTCAAAGATACGTAATAGCTTCAGTGCCTTTGAAAGGTGCCACGTCCCCTTTTCAAATAGCCCCAATTTTCTCTAAGAGCATGGGATTGATTTCATATATCTTTATACCATTTTCGAGTAATCTACCATGGGAGGTGCCACGCCCCTTTTTTCAATAGCCCCAACTTTTCTTCATAACCACGCGACTGATTTTATATATCTTGTACATACCAAGTTCCAGTACTCTTCCATGAACACATCCAGAGATATGCAGTATGAAAAATTCAATATGTATGGGAAGTGCCACGCCTCCTTTTCCGATAACCACAATTTATCTCCATGAGTATGCGATTGCTTTCATATATCTTCATACCATGTTCGAGACCTGTTCCATGAACATTTTCCGGGATATGCAGTATGAAAAATTCGGTTTGTATAGGAGGTGCCACGCCCTTTTTTCCAATAACCGCAATTTTTCTCCATGAATATGCAATTGTTTTCATATATCTCCATACCATATTCGAGTAGTCTACCATGAACACTTCCAGAGATATGCAATATGAAAAATTCGGTTTGTACGGGAGGTGCCACGCCCCCTGCACCTAGCGGTATGAAATATACCGCTTAAATACGATTCTCATACCTACCATATATAACACAAAAAATTTCATAAAGGTCGGTCGAGCCGTTTAGGAGGAGTTCGATTTTTATGTATTAGATAAGCACGATGCGAGAAGCATAGCCAAAATTTCGATGAAAAAAAATTTTTTTCTCGTATGTTGGTATTGTTGTAGGCTGGTCGATCTACTTCTCTATGTGCAAGAAAAACACTTTTTTCTCCACTTCTATTTTTTCTCGGGTTCACAACTATCCTATCTTTTAAGTTGGAACTAACAATACACACCCACAAAATTTCATTGAAATCGGTTAAGCGGTTTCGGAGATTAGCGTAAACGAACACAATGACATGGGATTTTTATATATTAAGATACCCCACTATAAGCACCTATCACAGGTACGTCTGCGTATCAAATTTCAATTTCATGTGACATGGTTTTGAAATTATAGCTGATAAAATTTTCCACGCCTATGGGATGTGCCATGCCCCCTTTTACAAACCCATTTATATATAAGCACCTAGCATTGATATGTCTGCATACCAAATTTCAAGTTCGTGAGACTTATAGTTACGAAGTTATAGCTGATAAAAAAAAAATCACGCCTATTGGATGTGCCACGCCCTCTTTTCCAAACTCATTTGTATATACCCTAATATAAGAACCTACCATTAAAATGGCTGAATATGAAATTTTAAGTTCATGCGACTTATAGTTCCGGAGTTATAGCTGATAAAACATTCCAGGTCCATGGGACGTGCCGCGCCCCCTTTCACAAACTCACTTATATATATACTATAAGCATCTAATATAGATACGCCTGCGTACCAAATTTCAATTTCACGATTGATTCCGAAGTTATAGCTGATACAATTTTCCACGGTTATGGGATGTGCCACGCCTCCTTTTGCAAACTCATTTGTATATGCCTTACTTGAAGCGCCTACCGTAGATATGCTTTCATACCAAATTTCAAGTTCTTCGGACTTATGGTTCCCAAGTTATAGTTGATAAGGCGTGGAGCCTGCCTATGGGATGTGCCCCGCCCCTTTTTACAAACTCATGTATATATAGCCTACTGTAAGGACGTACCGCAGATATGCCTGCATACCTAATTTCAATTTCATGTGACTGATGGTGTGAAATTATAGCTGATACAAATTTCCACGCCTATGAGATGTGCCACGCCCCCTTTTACAAACCCATTTATATATACCTTACTGTAAGCACCTACCATAGTTATGCCTACATACCAAATTTCAAGTTCATGTGGCTTATAGTTCCGGAGTTATAGGTGATAAAATATACCTATGGGATGTGCCACGCCCACTTTTACAAACTAATTTACATATATATACCCTACTATAAGCACCTACCATATGTATGA
Organism: Rhagoletis pomonella; assembly: GCF_013731165.1. NCBI lineage: Eukaryota > Metazoa > Arthropoda > Insecta > Diptera > Tephritidae > Rhagoletis > Rhagoletis pomonella. The sequence goes on along the minus strand of NW_023458556.1, from coordinate 90,042,217 downwards.
CTGAATAACAAATTTCAAGTTCATATGACTTGTAGTTTCGGATTTATAACTGATAAAATATTCCACGCCTATTGGATGTGCCACGCCCTTTTTTACAAACTCATTTATTTATACCATACTATAAGCACCTACCATATGTATATATGACTGTATACCAAATTTCAAGTTCATGTGACTTATGGTTCCGAAGTTATGGTTAATAAAAATTTTCACGCCTATTGGATGTGCCACGCGCACTTATACAAACTCATTTATATATACTCTACTATTAGCACCTACCATATATATTATATGACTGCATACCAAATTTCAAGTTCACGTGACTTATGGTTCCGAAGTTTACGCCTATGGGAGGTGCCACGCCTCCTTGTCGAATCCCATTTGTTTCTCCCTATTATAGGCTCAAGTGTCATGTCAATACCCTGTCAAAATTTCGTTCGACTCTGTCCGTCCGTTTCGGCTGCAACTTGGCACATACATACATACATACATACTTCCACAAATATATAGTAGATATGTACTAATACTGCGCTGTATACATACATACATACTAAAGGCCAGTGCAAGTATATTTGCCGCATTAAGTTCAGTAAGTACTCCTTGCATTGTACTCTACTCACAACACATTGTTATGCAGCGTTTTTGCTGCATTTAAAATGCAACATTTAGCACTTTCGAACATATGTTTTCGAAGAGCGTTCATGCTATCGCATTTAGCAAATGTACATTTACGCGAGTTCGAAATCGAATGCTTTTGACAAACAGCCGTGTTACAGTCGCTTATTCAGATCCGTATCTATTACGATCAATTCTCAGGCCTTGTCTCCACAGGAAAACACTGATGTCGTGATAACCATGTCACAAAATATATTTCCAATGGAGACCGCCTATTTCTCATGGGCTGCAATATATGTCAGCGCTTATTGCTTGACATCTATTGCAGGCAATTTGATAGTTTGACAGCCATATTTTCATTTGAAAGAAAGCGTGCTGGTGGTAACACCAATGAAATTTTGATATTAAATAAAAATAAAAATATGTTCCCTATTTGATTATTTATGATTACGTTTTAGGAAATTATTCAGCAAGTTTTTTAAAGATTTAAATGTTTTAAGTACCGAAATTGAGAGAATGTTGTTTGGTGGCGTCATGCGGCAAATGCTTATTTCAAGACATCAAAGTGCCCACACACAAAAACTTGCAATCATATTGCTCGTCAAAATGACAGTTGGTAGGCCATCGGTGTTTGCCTGTGGAGTTCTGCGGTCACGCAGAAGATAATGTGCAAAAACCCTACTGAAAAGAAAAAATAAATTTTAAACCAAAACTTCAATACAAAAATTTGAATTGTTTTAACCATGACCGACCATTTCTTTATGTATATATTCATTTGTCGGTGCAGTCAATTAAAATTTCCTCACTTAATTAGGAAACAAAACAAACAGAATTGATCACAAATTGATCCAGATTTCTATCAGCATCACATCGATATTGAATTTTCTTAATCCAAATAATGTAAAATAACAAATGAAATCTCGATCGGCGATCACTGAAACGCAGCTAGCCACTGTATACTCGACAATGCAATGTTGCCACTTTTTCTCATTAGACCATGTTCGAATCGTGGAAATTTTGGAAGATCACAGGGTTGATTTTAGCATTTAGATTCTTAATGCAAAAATGGAGTTGCATTTAGTTGCATTTAGGTGACGAATTTTGTATGGATAAATGTACATTTAGAGTAGCATTTAGAGCTAAATGCGCTAAATGTGCTTTTACGCGTAAGCAAAAACAGCCCATTACTCTTTTTCCCGCATAAATACACTACTTGGCGTTGAGAGACAAAACATATCACCTACTTACTATTACTCCACCAAAGTAAGCACACTACTTGCTCTCATCGCGTACGAGAGATATTTGCTGCCGCCAAAAGGGAGTAGAAAATCTACTCTCTGTATAAATGTAGTACTGTAAGTACTTGGGTATTTTTCATTTCTGGTTGTTAGCCTACTAGTTGATATCGTTTGCGGCGTTGGTCAGCGAAATTGAAAGGGTAAAGGTAGAATATGGAAATTGAGCATGATTCAATAATACAAGGTTATGTAAATTGTGACATCTCATATTTGACACTCCTTTATCCAGATTTGTATTTTGGAAGTAGGTAGAAAGGGGAAAAATATGATCGCCTTTTGCGAAAACGGTAGTAGAAAGGTACTACAAAAGGTACAAAAAGTATACAATTAGAAGCAAAACGGGTATTGTTAATTCTATGCGAATTTGCAATATATTTCGTGTTTTAATGGAAATACTAAACAATACATAAAAATATGCATTTTTGATTTCAGTTATTGGTCATTTCCTTGAAATCTAGAATACCGACCGTTCAGCTATGCAAAAACGAAAAATGCAGATCAATAGAACATTCTATGCTCATTTCAACCATGTGAAAATTATTTGGCGCAATTGAAAAATGAAGACGTTCTAGAAGATTAAATTTCAGGTTTTAGATTTTTTAAATATTAATATCTTGTGAACTATATAACCGATTAAAAAACTAATGACGTCACCATGAAGATAATTAATTTGTCTTTCAGCTGATGTAAATAATTTATAGCTTTTTGTATTTTTAAACCAAAACCACTAAAAAACGAACAAATGTTATTTTTTCATGAAATAACCTTTTTTGAAAAAACTGCATAATTAATGGTAAACAAATTTATATTATTTAGAACGTACAAGTTTTTACCTTTAATTCGATATTACGTATTTCGTCATAATCTACTTTTGGGTTTCAACTATTTAGTGATAATAAAAAATACAAATAAATAAAGCAAATAAACTCTTATATCTTCTTTATTTTCTACCTGCGCCAAATAAATTTGGTATCGTTGAAATCAGCGTAAAAAGTTCTATCAATCGGAATTTTGGTTATTTATTTTATAGCTAAACGGTCGCTATTCTACACTTGTTCTAGAAAATTACGCAAACGAAGGTGATGCTCACGAATATTTAGTATGAAGAATTTTTGGTTTTACTACTTATATCACTAGAAACTGTAGAGTAAGCAACATTCTGCACAAGTAAAGGAGCCGATTTTATGTGTGAAAGCGAGAAGACTGTTTTATTACAAAACCTTTGTATTATTGAATCATGGAAATTGAGAATGTAAGGAAATGTTTACGGCCTTAGTTATAAAAAGTAACGTAGATTTAAATAGTTGTGTAATGTGACATTTTCATAAAACTTTTGTATTTAAACAGCTTTTTCATTCTATGTGCATATGTACTTTAATTTTTATGAATGTTTTATTTCTGGTTTCTAATTTGGTATTCAACTATTTGCAGTCATTAACCAACAAATAAGTTGTCAAAAACAACAACTTAAGCAATGCTGTTATACGAAATAAAATTATTAGAGGCAAATTTAAAATTTCAAAAGTTGTTGGGAAAAGTAAAGTCTGAAAAAGTAAAAGTAAAGTAAAGTAAATATGTGTCTTTATTTAATATGTTTCCAATTGGAATTTCTTATTAAGTATTAACTGGTATGTTTCATTAAATTCTATATTATAGACATCACTACAATAGTTAAGAAGTTATGCCTATTTAATTACAGAAATTAAAGAATTTAGCTCAGAGCAAGTTTTTGCTTGCAATCTTACCCTTATGTACGAAAAACTACGTTCATCTGAATTATATACCAGGGCTGGATATTTACAGTGGCCCAAATAAAAACTGGGACGCGACATTTGGGCAAGTTTTGGCTATTTTTCTTTAGTTTTTTTAATTTGTATTATTTTTGTATGAAAGCAAAGCTTTTTGATTTACGATACCTTGCGCATGCGTTTAGAACAAGGGTGACCATTTCATAGGTACGCGTGCCAAATTTTTCTCTTCTGCTTTCACACGTGCACGAGAAGAACTGCGCTGCTTTCACACATACATGAGCATACTCTATGAATCAGTGATGCCGACAATTATGGTTTTGCTGTGATCGTGCTCAATTGATGGGAAACTTTCAAGCAATCAAGTCGCTGCAAGACACGGTTAAAATGTTTAATATGGATTCTCGGATGTAGATTTTTTACTCACTAGTAATAGGGAGGGAGGGCACAATGTTTGGTGTGTCATGAAGGAATCGCACTTTTTTGTTAAGCGCCATTATAGCGCAATTTCCCCTTATTCCCAAATATTGAATTAATAAATTATTACGTACATATGCACATAAATAAAAAGATGAATTTAAAATAATGCTAAAAATTCCTTTTCTTTTAATTCAAAATAAGAAGAGTAATACAAATTTATACACCTATTTGCTTTAATTTTAATTTTAATTATAATGAAAAATCTAAGCAAGCAATGCAAGTGAATTAAATTATATTAAAAGGTTAATTCTTTAATATTATATCTCCCTTTCACACTATTTACAAAATAAAAAAAAACTTTTTTTTATAATTTGCAACTCGAAATCGTTGACAACACTGTTTGCATCAGACGCGTGAGCGACTTATTCTCTTCATTCTCTCATCGTTTAGCAAAATTGAAATATATGATTGTGTGAGTTTTGGCCACCTCTGGTTTAGAATGATACGTAAGTTGGCAAATCGTCAAATTTCTAGTCTTCTTAGAAGCAGAGAATACTGGCTTTAACAAAGTGTCGAATCCCACACTTTTGTCTAATGACAACAATACTTTTTACAACAGTTTCTTTGCTCTCCTGAATAGTGCCGATTTTCACATTCGATAGTTTGACATGGTAGCGACGAGATGTAGGAGCATTTATAGAAGCTAATTTATTTTCCATTTATTGTGCGTAATTTTATATGAATTTTTAGTTTTTCTTGAGAGCCTTTACAAATAAAAAAATTTCGGAATATGTACATACATATGTACATACCAGGGTTGTTGCGAATATTCGCATTCGCATTCGCAACCGCGGAGCTTCCGCATTAATTTTAACATTCACATTCGCTTTCGCATTCGCATAAATCTATGCTGAGCTTTTGCGAATGCGAATATTGTGCAAGTGCACTTATAAAACGTATATCTGGCAAACAAAATGACAAATTTTGGTCATTATTTTTTTGCCTGTGGAGATGCGACGTTGGGTCGGGTTGTGTAACAAAGCTTGTCAAAAGTCAGATTTATCAACTTTGATAAAAGTGTCCTTAAGCATATTATTTCTCAAGCTATATAACCGAGTCATACAAGTTCCCACTTCTACTTGATCTTTGACATACGTCAAAGAGAACATGGTCCTTTTAATAATATTTTTATTATATTTTCCGTTCTTTAAAAACAGTAATTTTGTTCTCTTGTCGGAAAATATTTGTTTAATAGGAATATATGTATGTACATTGGATCCTTTGCTTAAAACTTCTGTGGCAAAATTATCTTTTGCCATTTAAAGTCAAAGAGTAAGATCCTTCAAAAGGGATTTCCAGCAGAATTGGTCAACGTGTAGCTATAAAGAGAATCGATGCTCAAATAATTAAAAAACTGTAGGTCTAACCTTTAATTGGGTAAGAATTACGTAACTATCGAATGTTATTGTCAAAGATCTGTTGTAAAACTGGATGCATTGCTAATTTTTTTTTACTTCTTCTTAGATAAGTGTCTTTTTTTGTCATAAAACGGCTTAATATGATTAAGTTCCGTGTTTTCATTTATTACTTAATAGAAAAGCCCACTAAATAATTTTGAACGGTTTTGCTACGTAAATACTCCTCCGTGCGTCGTCCTCAGGTCGAAACCAACAATTATTTTGGTTTTGTGATAATTATCAAAATTAGCACTCAGCGAAATAAAGATAAAATGGAATGTGGAACATCTGACAGCCAAGTTAACAAATCAAATAAGAATGAATTCTAGAGTTCACTCTTTGATGCGAAAATCGGCAGTTTTTTTACAACAAACAAATGGCACCGCTTTGGCGTCGTTTCGCACAAACGCACAGCAAAGCAACAATGCCTTTCGCATTTTCGTATCTCTACTAATCCAGCTACGCTGACCACAGTATTTTTGCGAGAAACACTTTCCCCAAAAATACTGTTCTCAGCGTAGCTGGAGTTGGGACTTAAGAGGGCTATTTTTTGGTGAGAAAATTACATTGCCGTCGGCGTCGACAACGATAATACGGCCGATTATTAAAAATTACTAACTTTTCCATTTTTTTATTTACCTCAATCGCCTAATTTGCATGCCTAAATTATTTTTTAAAAATACTTGACATTCGCATCCGCATCCGCGGATGTTAACTTTTAGACATCCGCATTCGCATTCGCATCCGCGGATGTCTAAAATTCCACATTCGCAACATCCCTAGTACATACAATGACGAGCAAAACTGTAACATGGTGTAAAACTTTTTATTTCAGCCACCGCTATCTTTCCAAGTTCTAACGACTTTCATACTTTTGTTGTATATTCTTATTGGTACACCCCTACTCCCTCTCTCATAACGATTTAAATTCAATCCAACAACAATAAAAAAACTTGGAGACAAAAATGTAAATTAAGTCAAATGTTACAGTTTTGCACTCACTCAGTTTTGCATTTTACAGTTATCTTTTACTTAGTTGGAAGTCAGATGACTTTTTTCTGTATTGTAATTTATTGAAGAAGTGATCACCAGTAAATAACATGGTTAATCAGGAAACATAAATGTAAATAATAGATTTACTGCGGAAAGGCGGAACCGCAGGGAAAGTGGCAAAAAATTGTGGAGTTTGCCACATGAAAATGTTAAGACTGAGAAAAAATATAGCCTAAAGTATTACTAACGACAAAGGAAGTCTTTTAAAAAATATTACAGTCCAATATCTTGTGAACTTAGTAGCGAGTAGCGCTGCAGCCACTATTACAGAAGCGCTTAAGGTATTAAAATTGAATGCAAATCAGTAGACAGTGAGGCGAAGAATTGCCAAATTAAGCGCAAAGGCACATAAAAGAAGAAAAAAAAAACAATTTGGATCAAAATACATGCGCGAGAGTGGTAGAATTTTGCTGCGTCGCACGAAAACCGGGCCGTTGCCTATTGGGATATGTTAGGCCTTACGGAATGCAATAAAAAACACATTTTTAAGATTTAATTGAAGGTTAGTTGGTCTGACAAGACTAAATTAATCGCTTTCAATCAGATGGCCGGGCATGGTATTGGATCAAAGGCCCAAATTAAGCCTAAGCGCATCATGTAATCACAGTGGTTGGTCAATAATGGTTTGGGGTTGTATTTCAAAAATGTTGTTGGTCTGTTTGTACGCATTATGCGTAAGGAACAGTATCTGTTCATATTTCAACAAAATTTGCAAGATGTAGTCGAAATAAAATTATAGTTTAAAAAACTAAAACCTCCCTATTATAATTGGCATTCGTACTGTCGTCAGGTATGTAACTTGAGAATAGAAATCGCTGCATCTTTTAGGCGCATTAATATTACATAGCTACATCCCGGGCTAATAAAAGGAAGGTAAAAATTAGAGTTTATGCTCAAAAATTACCCAAAACACAATGCGCATGTTCGCAAAGACTGGATATAAAAGCAAAAATTTGCTAATTTGAAATGACCTCCACAATCCGAGGACATGAATCTCATCGAGAATTTGCGAAACCAACTAAAAGCACAGCTTACTAAGTATCCAAGTCCGTCCAATGGAGTACATGAGCTGTGAAAGCAAACCAAGGATATATGGGAGGCTATACATCCAAAATTTTTACAGAGATACACATTAGGTATGCCAAATTGCAACCAGGAACTAAAAAAAGCAAAAGTATACTGAACATTGCGTTAACAATTCTTTTTTTTCGTGAAAATTGTCAAAAAGTTGTTAAAAATATATGAGTGCAAAACTGTATCATTTGCCTTAATTTACATTTTTGTCTGCTGGTTTTGTTAATGTTGTTGAATTGACTTCAAATCGTTATGACAGAGGAAGCAAAGATGTACCAATAAGAATATACAACAACAGTATGAATGTCGTTAGAACTTGGAATGATAGCGGCGGCTGAAATAAAAAGTGTTACACCATGTTACAGTTATGCTCGTCACTGTACATACGCAGCCATATAACATGATTTCAAGAGAAACGAATTTTCATTGATAACTTTTTTTTTGATAACACTGTGAGACAGCTCAAATCGGTATTGAGTAAAACCAAATGCAAGTGATAGTTTTTGAATTTTATTGTGTTTTTTAAATAAATACTAAAATTAGAGGTGTATGTTTATATAAAAAAATCAGTCGCGATGCGTTACATACATACATAAGTATGTACATATGTATCTGGACTCACAAATCGGATTTTACGAATATAGTTGTCTGCATAACCCAATGGCGAAAGAAAAACTTGATCCGATTTTTTTTTAAATCGAAACTACATTTTTACATACATGCATACATAAACACATTTAATATGAAATATAAATTTTCACATCAATTTGCGCAATCTTCAAACCCATGGTTTCAATTGTACGCATTTTGTCAGGGTTTTCCCCACAACGTGGTTTTGCTGCAATGAAGCGACAGAGCAAGTGACGAGAAAAAATATATGCTTACACTTATATATATCCATGGACATATCTATCTATGCACATACGTATCTATGCACATATGTACATACAGAAAGGGTGAACACACCAAAACTGCGACACTTAGAAATTACTACCAGAAACAAATTAGAAGGCTTTGAAATAATTTTTTTTTTGTATTATATAACTTGGAAGTTTAGATGTTATTAAAATGTTAAAATATTAGTTATTATTTACTCCATATGCAAGTGATCGGTATTTTCATCGCACACGCGCCATCATGTTCTGCACGACTGCATCATCGACATTACGCTATGCGCACAACTACTTTGTTTTGCACTCTTCAATAATTTTCACTCTTTCACCTGTTTTCTTCAAGATTCCTTTGACAATTGACCAATATTCCCCAATAGGACGTGGCTCTGGGCTATTGGGTGGATTGCAGTCGTGAGGTACAAAATTGATGTTATTTGCATTATACCACGGCAATGTGTCCTTGGCATAGTGGCAGGTTGCCATGTCCACCTAGAACGATGGCCTACTCCTTATCTGTTGATAAATGACAGAAGACTCCTTTTGAGGCACTCATCCCGATAAACTTGATCATTCATTGTCCCGGATGGGGAAAAATGGCTGCTCTTACGGCCGCAGGAACAAATAGCTTGCCAAACCATGTGGTTTTTGGAAATTTGGACTTCATTTTCAGCTTACAACTTTCAGGGGCATCTTGACGACTTGCAGCAGTATAAAAATCATGACCTGTGTGAAGTGGATTACCTCCACTTCGTTGCATTTAGGAGGCGTACCTTACTCGCGCTGGAGCCCTGGTGCTCCGCCGGCGCGGCTGCCGGCCAACGCCTGCTTTGGTGTGGGAGCCCTAGCGCTCCGCTGTATGCTGCTGCTTGCCACTGTCGTGCTGAGTTGCAATGGCCCCGCTTGTGGGGTGCTTAGCACGCACAAATATGTACTGGAGCCGGTGCTGTACTCCCCAATTGCCGGGCAGCCGAACCCGCTTTATAAAAATGAAGCACAACTTGTCGCTTGAATGGTACGCGTAATAATGCCGCTAATTTATTTTTTCACTTTCGTCTTAAACCTAGCTGCTGTTGTACATAGAACAGTGTTGCATTTTTAATATCGTAAATTATTGTATTAGATTAGCTTTAAGGTGTGTTCATACAAGGTGATTTATAGGGTTGCAA
>NW_023458556.1:89994057-90032093 GCF_013731165.1 Rhagoletis pomonella | reverse complement strand
GATTAGCTTTAAGGTGTGTTCATACAAGGTGATTTATAGGGTTGCAAATTGTATGCTTTTATCGCATTACATCACCCTCTTTTGGAAAAAGAAGAATTTGGCAACGTGATCAATTTTGCCATATTCTTCTTGCCCAAAATTTATAATCAGAATTAAATTGTTTTGAAGGAACGAATTTAAGAGATGCTTAAGGGATATTCCTCCTTCTTTCATTCGTTCGTTCAAATCAATTTAAGTGTTGGTAAATATTAGATATTTAAATAAAAGCTATTGTATTTACTTAATTATTACTTATTTTATTTATTAAAAGTTATTTATTTGGCAAAGTATCGTATTTGTAAAATAAAATTGAGTAATTATTTTCGTAAATAACTTATGAGGCTATTTGATTGAGTTTTACATAAATACATATTAATTGCTTATGAAAAATCTAATTTAAATTTTTTGTTTTAATATTTGTATTTAGATTTTCTGAACTATAATTTTAACAATGTATGAAAAATCCTTTTGGTTTAATAAATTCATTTAGTATTTTGGAAACAAAAAATCTTATATTATAATTTTGTGGAAAAATATATTGTAAACACTTATAATAGTTAGTTTTGTTTGTTTGTTTTTTCTTTTGAGCTAGATTTCATATATAAAATTTGTACATTTCAGATTATTATTTTTTTTGTTTTGTACATTTTTGTTTTTGTTTATAAGGTATACATATAATAGAAAATTTGCTATTATTTTATTTTATGAATTCTATTTTTGTGTACTGTTTTTTCTTTGTTTTTTGCTTCATCAAAAATTGTGACGTTTACACCGTCAATTTTTGTTATAACGTATGGCCCTTGGTATATGTTTTCATGCTTATTGCGTGGTTCTTTTTGAACAAGAACCCTGTCGTTAACGCTAATTGATAACGGACGCGCCGTTTTATCATATATTAGTTTGTTTCGAATTTTGTGTTTATTAATTAATTCTTTAACGATTTTGTGCGACTTTTGCATGCGATATTTAACTTCTTTCGCGTAATTTTCTACATTATAAATCGGGTCAATTTTATCTTTTTTCAAATCTTGAGGCACTGTTGCCTTTTTCCCAAATATTAATTCAAATGGGGAAAATTTATTATCGAAAACTGTGTTAGTTGTTGTGTTGTGTAAAAATGTAAAATATTTTAAATAAACATCCCAGTCGGAAAATGTTTCATGTAAATATGCTCGTAAATATTCATTAAAAACTCTGTGGTTACGTTCGATAGTACCCACGGTTTCATGATGGTGTGCGGTTGAAAAATCGTGTTTAACCTTTAAAAGTTTGGTTAATTCAGTGAAAATTTCATTTTTAAATTCGGTGCCTAAGTCTGATTTAATGGAATTCATTACACCGTAAGTTAAGACAAAACTTTCGAAAATGGCAGATGCAATCGTTTTAGCGCTTTTATCTGGAACAGCTACTGTTACTAAATACTTTGTTAAATCGCATATAATGGTAATTGCGAACCTATTACCACTACTCGACTCTGGTAGGGGTCCTAATGTGTCGATTACAATAATATCAAATGGTTTGCAAGGTGTTGGCGTTAAAACAAGATTTTCCTTGTTTTTAGGTTTAACCTTGTTTAATAAACATTTTGAACAATTTTTAACAAACTTGGATACATCACGGGTCATATTTTTCCAGTGATATTTTGTACGTAATTTTGCATAAAGTTTTTTAATTCCGCAGTGACCGCCTGTTAGGGGGTCATTATGGTAAATGGTCATTAACTTTAACTTTTTATCATCGTCAGTTACTGTTTCTACCGGCTCTGTTAATACGATTTGTAAAAATTTTAAAATACTGTTACCGCTGGTTTTTAAATTTGAAATAGAGAAATTATTGAAAAATATATCATCTTTTGGCCATTCTACTTGCTTAATATTGCGATTGCCGGCTTCAGCATCAAGCCTCAAAAGTAACTCGTCTAAACAAGTTGTTTCGTTAACATTCGCAAAATTAAGTAATTCTTGTTTTTTGTGTTTTAAATGTGCACATATTTGAATATTTGAAATTTTTTTATCTTTATCGTAGCGAAAATGCGTTACTATTCGCGGTATATTTTTAGAAAAATTATATGAAAATTTATCGTAAACTTGTACTGTAGGGTTGTCCGTGTAGTTGTTTTCGTTTTGTAATTCTATTGTTTTTGTCATTGATCGCGTTTTCATAGCTAAAACATGTTTTGTAGAGTCTTTTAGTTCATTAATGGTAATGCGTGAAAGTGCGTCTGCTCCCACGTTTGATTTGCCTTTTATGTACTCAATAGTGAAGTCGTATTCTGACAGTTCTAGGCGTATTCTAGCAAGTTTTGAAGATGGGTCCTTCATGTTAAAAAGATAAACTAAGGGTCGATGGTCAGACTTCACCTTAAAGTGAGTGCCGTAAAAATAGGGTCGAAACTGCTTAATCGCGAAATATATAGCTAAAAGTTCAAGTTCTATGATTGGTTTATTTTGTTCTGCTTTGTTAAAAGATTTAGAAGCGAAACATATTGGTAAGTCGTTGCCATTATGATTTTGGCTTAATATAGCACCGCACCCGTTGTTAGAAGCATCCACAGTTATTAAAAATTCTTTAGTAAAATCAGGATATTGCAAAAGTTTAGGAGACATTAGGGCTGATTTTAAGTGTTGAAATGCAGTTTCACAAGCGTTGTCCCATAAGAATTCTACATTTTTTCGACTCAGTCTATTTAAAGGTGCTGCCAGCGACGCAAAGTTAGGTATGAAGCGTCTATAATAATTTGCAAACGCAACGAATCGACGAACAGCGTCTTTATCTGAAGGTTTTGTATACTTTTTTATTGCGTTAATTTTTGAATCGTCTGGCAGCAGTCCCTTTTCTGAGCACTTGTGCCCTAAAAATGTTACCTCAGAACGAAGAAAATTGCATTTTGTGGGGTTTAGCTTGAGATAAAACTTTCTGCAAGTTTCGAACACTTTAGCTAGATTTTTTAAATGGTGAGTCTCACTACAACCTATAACTATGACGTCATCAACGTATAAAAAAGCTTGATTTGGAGAAATGCCTGAAAAGGCTATTGACATCATTCGAGAAAAAGAATTCGGTGCTACATTTAAACCGAATGGTAAAACTTTCCAGCGAAAAGCTCCCTTGTCAGTGCTGAAAGATGTTATATCTCGCGAGTTTTTATGCAATGGAATTTGATGGAAACCAGAAAACAGATCTAAAGTCGAAAAGTATTTTGCTCGACCAAGGTTGTCTAATATGTCGTCCACGCGTGCTAGTGGAAATTTGTCAGCGATAAGCTTTTTATTAACCGCCCTAAAGTCAACGCACATGCGGTACGATTTTTGGCCGGATGGATCTTTTTTTGGTACTAAAATTAATGGACTGTTATAATTAGAGGAGCTTGGTTCGATTAAGTCATTTCGCAGTAAAGTATCGACTTGTCTATTTATTTCTTCGCGTTGTGAGTACGGCAATCGATAGTTTTTGATATAAACGGGAGTCTTGTCATTCAGTCGAAGTTTCTGTTCGTAAAAGTTGTTGAGTGTCATACGGTCTGTTTTTAAGGCAAATACATCGGCGTATTGTAAACATAATTCAAGCAATTTATTTTTAACATATTTTGGCATTTGTTTTTGTAAAATTGACTTTAGTTCCTCTAAACGTTTTGTCTCTTGGGAAGTTTCGTTTATTTTGTAGACATTATAGTTACTTATATCCTCAGCTTTGATGTTATAGTTACGAACGTATTTTACCTCGTCCGTAGGATTTATTACTTTTAAAATTGGATTTGTTGTGTCAACGACACATTTTGATGTAAAAACACCAGAGCAAAGCTCGTGAGAGTCTACGAAAACAGGGTTTTTGGAATTAGTCAATTTAAATAAACGAAAAACTTCACATCTTGGAGGAATGACTAAAGTGTCGGTATTTGAACCGTGTACAATTGCTATTTTAGTGCTTTCTGTCCCGATGCCGATAGTTATACTGTCATTTGCGTAGTTAATAATACATCTGTTCGTCTTTAAAAAGTCCTTGCCTAGTATGCCGTCAGAAGGTATATTAAAACTGTCATCTACAACGTGAAGAGTATGCGGAATAAAAAAACCTGATACAACCAAGTTTGTACTTACAGTTCCCAATGTTGTAACCGTTTCAGTTGTTACACCAGTGATGTTTATGGTATTGCTACTGTTAATTGCTGAATTTCTTGCTAAACTGGAAATCTTGATTAAAGAGATGTCTGCTTGTGAATCTACGAGAAACGAGCATAATTTGTAAGAATCGGTACAATTTAATTCAATAAAATCTGAATAATTAAGGTTCAAGCAGTAAATTGATTTTTCAGGGGTAACTACGTTTAATTGCTTAGCTCCTGCTCCCCCAGTGTTCGCTCCTGAGGGGCATCGGCGTTTAAAAATCGAACATTAGAAGTGTTTCTAGAATTTGAACGAGAAGAGTTGTTTCTGTTGCTTGCCGAACGATTGCTTGTGCTATTTCTGTAATTATTTTGTCTATTGTTAAAATTGTTACTTCTATTGTAATTATTTTGATTATTATTGTGCCTTGTGTTATTGCCATTATTGTGCCTATTTGTATTGCCGTTATTAAATCTGAAACTAGTGTTGTGATAGCCATAGTTGCTATGCCCTCTAAAACCTCCTCGAAAACTATTTGGTCTATTTGCCCGTGACCTAAAAGATAACACCTGCCGCTCTTTGACTTCATTATTGTGTTCTACAATCATTTTTGCGACTACATCTTTCGAATCCGTAAAAGTGGTTGATGCTAAAATAGATTTTACTAGTTCTGAACGACTGTTCAGTCTGCAAACATTTACTGTCTGCTCTACCGCTAACTCATGGGCTTTTGCTTGAGTCATACCCTCAATAATTAAAGATCGCTCTAATGCGTCAGATAATTCCTCTACTCGCTTCGCAAAATCGGCATAGTTGTTATTAGTAATATGTAATGACGCGATTTTGCCAGAGACAACTTTGGAATTATCTGGTTTGATTCTGCTGCGTAGCGCAACCTTTATTAGATCCACTGACATTATTTGACTGGGTAAAACCTCACGTGCTTTGCCTTCGAGTTTAGACTTTAAAAATGCTATAAATGTTGTAGTTAAACTTTCATCCGATAATTCTTCAATTAAGTTTATTTTGTCAATGAATGAGTCGAGCGATAGGGGGGCACCACTATAGTTTTCTCGGATTATAGACGCACATAGGCTAATAAATGATTTCTTTTGCTCAGGTGTTGCCATCTTTATTTCGTTTGTATATTCAGTAAAATTTATATTCGGTGAACTAATCGTTACGCAAGGCGTTTCTTCAATTTGTAAAAAATCTTTAAATGAAGGCAAAGAACAAATTTTTTTAACGGTGAAAACTTCTGGTGTGCCAGCTGAACAAGCGTCAGCAAAGTCGTCGTCGGAATCTACTTCAGGATTTAAAATATCTTCTTTTATAAGAGCTGAAAAATCTTCGGGTACTAAAACTTTAGACCCAATTTTTTGAAAACACTGAAGTAGTTTTTCTCTGCACCGCGGTAAACTTTTAATTATAGAAGCTGGCTTGTTTCCTTGTTGTTCCGAATTTTTTACTTGAATTAAAATATCGTTGTAAGTTTCGATTAAAGATTTCTTATATTCGTCAACTTTTTCCCGATTTGTTGAAAGTGGACGGCTTTGAAGAACACGCTTGGTAACTTTTGAAAATTTTTCTTGTAAATCTTTCGACATCTGACATCTGGCACACACGCAAAGCAAAAGATCTATAAAAACTATCGAACTATTGTATTATTGAAAAAAAAGTTATTTGAATAAAGTTGTAATATTCGAAATTTGGCTACAACGGCAAAGAAAATTGAGGAAAACGTTTATTGTTAATTATAATCGTTGAAATATTTTACCATATTTCAAACGAAATCCTAAAAGTTGTAGTATAAAAGCACGGCAATGCACAGGCGAAAATTCGTATGAAATTTTTAACGAATATTTGAGGAAAAAAATCTGAAATCTGTTGAAGTTACGTTTAAAAAAAATATTAATATTTGTACATCACTGTACCACTGAAGCTGAAATTCCATAAGAAAAAACAGTAACATATACATATGTAAATGTGTGTATTATTCAATTAGTAAAATTTTAAAGTGTTGAATATAATCTTAGAAGTTTATGTATATAATATAAATGCAAGTAATATGAATGTATATATGTAGTACAAGAAAAGTACAGTAGGTCTTTAAAATTTATGTATGTAATATAAATGCAAGTAATATGAATGTATGTATTTAATACAAGAAAAGTACAGTTGGTCTTTAAAATTTTGTTTGAGAATACAATCTAAAGTTTCAGCAAATATTTAAGTAGTAAAATGTTTAGCAAAGTTTTAAAGGAATATATTGTAAAGTTTTTAAATTTATTGTAGAATGTTTGAATTTAAGAAAAAAATTATGGTGGTGTTTCACATTTGAATAGTACCTCATGCCCCAAAACTGCAAACTGCTACTCGTTGCTGTTGACTCGTTGATGTTGTTGTTGCTGCAAATCTTGTAGTCGTCTTCGGTGTAGTTGCTACGCAGATATCGCGCCTTGGCTTAGCGATATATGTATGTATGTATGCATTTGGCGTTAGGTGGCGTGGTTATATATACCGTTGTAACGGAGTTACGGTGTTTTTGGCGTTATTTAGTGGGGTGGTTTTATGCGCCGTTATAACGGCTGTTGAATGGTGGCGTGGTATATCTGGTGGTACAGTTACGCAATAAAACAACCTTTTTTTTTCCGTGCTTTTAATTTAGTTCTACGTTCGTTTATTTGTTTTAGTTTTTTTTTTTTTTGGAACAATTTTTAATGAGTTTGCAGTTTTTGATTGCTGTACCACCAGCCACTGTTTTTGTTTTTATAAAAAACCCACTTTAGCCACCAGCCACTGCACTTGTCTCGCATTTGATATTTTAAAATTTGGCACAACCGATTTTTTGTTTGGATTTTTTTTGGTTTACGTTTGTAATTTACATTTTTTATTTAAATTTGGTACAACCGATTTTTTTTTTGATTTTTTGAGTTTTTTTATATTTTTTTTGTAATTTTTCATTTTCCGTTATAACTATAATTTCCACATTTTTGTTTTTTGTAAGTTCATTTTAATTTTCGTTTGTATGTTTTTGAACATACATATGTATGCACATATACGTTTTTAGTTTTGTGTAATTTTGAGTTTTCTTGTAATTTTGAGTTTTTATTTTTTTGTATATAGATATATAGTTTTTGAAATTTTTTTTTTTGTAATTTTTAAATGTTTTTTTTTGTTTTTTTTTTTGTAACTTTTTTTTGTATTTTTTTTTTTTCTTTTTCGTAGCCACCACCAAAAATCAAAATATTTCAATTTATGTGTCTTCACACATTTTTAATTAAAAGTTTTTATTTTAAATATATATATATTTTTTTTTATAAAGAAATTTTTTTTTAATTTTTGGGCTTTGCCCTTTTTTTATGCCCGCGGGCCGCCATTGCGCCAGGCTGGGCCACGGTCGCCATGTGAAGTGGATTAATTCCACTTCGTTGCATTTAGGAGGCGTACCTTACTCGCGCTGGAGCCCTGGTGCTCCGCCGGCGCGGCTGCCGGCCAACGCCTGCTTTGGTGTGGGAGCCCTAGCGCTCCGCTGTATGCTGCTGCTTGCCACTGTCGTGCTGAGTTGCAATGGCCCCGCTTGTGGGGTGCTTAGCACGCACAAATATGTACTGGAGCCGGTGCTGTACTCCCCAATTGCCGGGCAGCCGAACCCGCTTTATAAAAATGAAGCACAACTTGTCGCTTGAATGGTACGCGTAATAATGCCGCTAATTTATTTTTCACTTTCGTCTTAAACCTAGCTGCTGTTGTACATAGAACAGTGTTGCATTTTTAATATCGTAAATTATTGTATTAGATTAGCTTTAAGGTGTGTTCATACAAGGTGATTTATAGGGTTGCAAATTGTATGCTTTTATCGCATTACACCTGCAATATATTTTGAATTCTTATAGCAGTAGGTTTCGCAGTCCATTGCAATGCAGTTGTATTTTTTAATTTAGAATTCATACAACTTCCGAATGCGGGATTTCGCTGTAACATTCTACTTTGCGCCTTGGTCTGGCGCTGTTTGAGCTGTAGAATATCTCAATGAAGCTTTCCGCTTTACCTTTTGTACGAAAAACTGCGATCTCCGTACGGATTTTGCGACATAACGCGACAAAATCTTCGGATCTCGCGAAAACGCACTGAGGACCTTCCGAGCACTGTTTTTATCGCTTTGACCATGCTAACCCCCGCTCCCTGGTTTTCTCGTAACTGTCAGGCCTTATTTGTACCGATTGAAACCCTGTAAACTGTCGAATAGTGCACTCTTTAATTTTTTAGCAATTTTATGTGTATTTAAGGCCGGATCATTTATAAACTCGTGCAAAATGGTTTGTCTCGTTTCTAGTAGAGCTCTAGATACCCGGGTATCGAGCAATGCGAGTAGCTCGATACTCGCTCGAAACTCGTTCATTGCTCAACTGCTCAAATGTTTGTTCAAAATTTTCGAGTTTTTGAACAATTTCACAAACAAAAGAAATTTGTAAATTGTATTTGTCAGCAGCTGCTTTCTAATTCATGTTAAATAAATTATATTATTAAATACCAATGTAACAATCTTTGCATTATATATCAATAATTTGAAAAATTTAAAAAGTTGCTACCAAAAATGTCAATATAATAAAAAAAAAACATTGCTCAAATTACTCGAAAAAACTCGAATTGCTCGAGCTCATGCTCGAATATTTTCGAGTAATGAGCATTGAACAAGTGTGCGAGTACTCGCTGCTCATATACCCGGGCTGTTTGAAAATGTGCGAACCAAATCGAGAGCTCTAGTTTCTAGCTCGGTTGCCATTTTTAACTCAACTAGGAATCAAATTCAAATGAAATTTCTTCTACGTTCAACTAAGGTCATGGTCAACTTATGGTATTTGAATTTCAAAATATTGAATTCGTTTTGGGTAAGTTATAAGCTTCCCAAAGTGTCGCAGTTTTGGTGTGTTCACCCTTTATTTACTTATGTATGTATATCAGCATTTCCGTCGCTCTCTTCAACGCTCCACTACATTCCTGTCCTTAGTTTTATTCAGATACCACAAATGTATGTTTTCTTCGAAAATACTCAAGTACTACCAGTAGAGTACACTACTTGCAAATACCTTTTACACGCAGTAGTTGCAAAGTAAATACTCTACGCGTTTTGCTATTGATCGGTAGTTTATTTCCGCTTGCAGAAACTGGTTTATGCTTACTCACACTTGACTGGAACGATGAGAGTAAAGGAGGGAAAGTATTTGCGCGGCGATCGGATGTCTTGTTAGGCCGGTTAAATGGAATTGCGCAGATGTTTAATACATACATACATACGTATGCACTCGCTCCAAACTACATCGGTTAAAGGTTAAAACTGATAAAATAATATTTCTCTGTGCGATAAGTTCAAGTGTTTTAGCCGATATCATATAAATTACTAATGCAAGTTTTTTCTAAACTTGAAACGCATGTAATGGCGAAGGTTTAATGTAAAGAATCGATATCGGGTACCGAAAAGGAAGTATTAGGTACCGAAATCTTTTTTAAGTATTGGGTACCGACACATCAGCAGACAACAGTTTTATTTGTCGCTCTCAGTTGTCAACTCTACGATGACGTCACGCCAAAATTACTCTCACGACTTCTGCTGCAATCGGCGCAATCTTGTATTCTATCACTCTTGGCACATACCTATGTTGATGCATACAAACATACATAATAATAATCAGTAGAGAAACCCCAAACGGTTTTTAGCATTCTATATTCTATTTCCAAATAATATTTCGTGGGTCACTCAAATTACCTTGCGTATGTACGTATTTACTAGCATTTAGGCGCTAAGTATACATACTCGCACATACATACCTAGCACTTAATATCTAAGCGCCAAACTACTGATATATGCACGCAAATACATAACCACTCAAATAAATTGTTTTCGACTTTTCACTTTGTTTACACGCGCACACATCTTTACGCATATATTTCATTGCTTTTGCGCAAAACAAAAACAAGTCATATCTGCATCAACAGTGTGGTACATTAAAATTCCGATTTCCAAAAACTTAGCAAATAAAAACAAGTTAAAGGGTTTTAAATCAAAATAAAACTTATTAAACATATCCCAAGTACTAAATTTGAGGAAATCCTCTTAAATAACCTCCAGCTCCCCAAAAAATTTTTACAAAAAGCCCCAATAAAGATAAACTTTAGAAAAAAATGTCGAAAACTCATACTCACTCATTTAAATGAAATGGATTTATAGCAGCAAGGCTACCTCAATTTCTCCTATAAACTTCGTCCCCCAAATAAATTAAATTAAAATGACGGAAGATTAACAGGAAAAACTCACATCGCTCCAGGCACCTCCTCAGGGAGTAAAGACACGGTCGAAATCTCAAACCGACGATGAGGAATTGACCCAAAATCAAAAGAAATTCTTCTTCGTAATCTCAAAGCTGGAAAAATATTGCGCGAAATGGTGGATGATAAACGAAACGGATCACTCGGAAGCCGGACTCAAGCTTTATGTGGAGGAATTCACCAAACACCTAGCATGGGTTGAACAGGCATACGAGCTTGTACACATGTGTTGCAGTGCAGTGAAAGGTGTAGGAAAGCATACGAAGCGAAATATGACGCAGCCATCGATATGTGACACAATACTAGGACCCGAATAAACCATCTGCTCCCCAGACTTCAACAAAACGCGATAGGCGCAAGCGCCACCACCATTTCAGCAGCCCCAGCCCCACCTCTAACTCAAAACTGTTGAAAAGTACCTGCTTGTGACACTGATTTCTTTTACCGCGGCTACGAAGATTGGCCGTCCTTCAGGGACATATTCACAGCAGTGTACAAACAACCCCCCAACTCTCTCAAGCCCAAAAACTTTACTACTTAAAGCTAAAAACCCGAGGTAAAGCGGCACTTTTAATAAAAAAACTATGAGATGAATGACCAAAACTTTGAGCTCGCGTGTGATGCATTAAAATCCCATTATGAAAATCGCAGCCTCCTTATCGACAACCAATTCAAATTCCTCTTTAATATTCAGCCCATTCAAAGCGAAAATGGGGAAAAAATTCAGGCAATTCAGACAACAATAAACAATTGCCTCTCAACTCTCAAATCAAATGGCGTACCCACACAAAACTGGGACCCCATATTAATACATCTCTTCTCCTCAAAACTCCCAGATGAAACCTTAGTGTTATGCGAACAGTCACTCGACTCTAGAAAAGAGTTACCCCTCTGGTCAGAAATGAACAAATTTCTGACAACCCGTTATGAAATCATAGGGAGAATTAGTACGTACAGGCCAAATAAACCCAAAGCCTCAGCTCCAAATTATACCCCACGCTCATCAACCCCTAATCATAGTCATTACTTCGGCTATAAAAACAGAACTCACTCATATAACACTGAGTTAAAAAAGCAGGTATCTTGCAAATTATGCAACTCAAATCTATCTCTGATTACCTGTGTCAAATTCAACGAGCTCTAAGTTCTAGAACGCAATATGTTCATAAGAGATAACAACTATTGTAAAAACTGTTTGGCCTTTTCGCACTCAGAAACTGAGTGCCACAGCAAGTTTACCTGCGTTTATTGCCAAAAACGGCATCACTCTCTTCTCCATTACCCCGCCAAATCACAAACAGCAAATACAGGCACCAGGTCTAAAACAAATCAGGCGCGAGTCCCATCTCCAGGGAATAGCGACCCAAACGGAGCATCAACCTCAAAGGCAGCTCAACAAACTCTCACATTTTGCGAGTAGTAGGGAAAAAACTCTACCGCCTACCGCAAATATCTCAATCCTGCATAATGGAGATATTTTCAAAATTCGAGCTCTTGTAGACCAAGGATCTTAGAAAACATGCATAGCATCTCGCATATAAAAACTGCTTGGCCTCCCGACAAAAGCCACTAATTATGAAATGATGGGAATGGGCCGCGTAATGCAAAATGCGAACAGAATCTGCCCGATTACCATTTGTTCTGCTGCTTGAACTCTGAAAACACCGCCAAACGCGATAATAATCCCGTAACTTACTCATTTCTTGCCATCGTTCAAAGTTACATATATTGAACTGCTAGAATACTCATCTCTCCCTCTAGCAGACCCCCACTGTTTTACTCCAGCTCGAATAGACATGGTATTAGGAAGCGATGTCATTCCCCAAGTGTTACTCCCAGGCCTAAAAACCAATGTCGGCGGAAGTTGGATAGCCCAAAACTCAATATTTGGGTGGATTTTGAGCGGTCCATTGACGGAGCAAGTATCATCATTCTCGACCCAGGTAGTTGAAAGCACAACAAACTCTCTCAATGATCTGCTCATGAAGTTCTGGGAACAGGAGGAAGTACCAGCAACCTCATCCCTCACTGACCATGATGCATTTTGTGAAGATCTCTATCAAAAGTCCACAACTCGCAGAGATGACTGTCATTACGTGGTAAAACTTCCGTTTAAAACTACTTTCCCGGACACGATAGCAAGCGCAACACTCCAAGCCTGTAGCACAACAACAATATCTCAACATCGAGCGATCGCATGAAAGGAAGCCGGAACTGCAACAAACATACTCGAAGGTCCTGAAAGAATACCTCACATTGGGTCACATGGAACCCACATCGTCCCGAGAAATAATATGTGATGGCAAATATTTTTCATTCTATCTACCCCACCACGCAGTAATAAAGCTATATAGTAAAACTACCAAGGTGCGAGTAGTTTTCAACGCGTCGAAACTTTCGCATTCAGGTATCTCAATTAATGATATCCTCCACACAGGCCCAATACTCCAAAATGATCTTATGCTCGTTCTACTCAAATGGCGTTTGTACAAATACGTTTTCAATTGCGACATTGAGAAAATGTACCGCCAGATATACATTCACCCAGAGGATCAAGAATTCCAAAGGATACTTTTCCTCAGAACCCCTCAAAGTCCGGTGCAAGATTTTAAATTAAAAACTGTTACCTTTGGTGTCAATTGCGCGCCATATCTCGCGATAAGAACGCTTTACCAACTAGCTAAAGACTCAAAAGCCACATAAATACTGTTAAATGAAATATAAGTTGACGATATACTCTCTGGGCGTCGCGACCTCGACTCAGCACTTACTTCAATGACCCAGATAACTGATGCGTTAAAATCAGCAATTTTTCCATTAAAAAAATGACTGCGAACCATAAATATTTACTCAAAAATATACCCAAACCAGATGTCTTAGAAAAAAACTTTCTCAAATTCCACTCAACGATGAATTCTCATACTCTATTGACCCCCTGCCAGACTCCAAAATAGTCACTAAAAGACAGATTTTGTCCTCCGTGGCGAAACTTTTCGACCCGGCAGGGTTGCTATCGCCAGTGATGATCCAGGCGAAAATCTTACTCCAACAACTTTGGATGGAAGGTACCGATTGGGACGAGAATGCCAAACCCGGAGCGCTTCACAAGTGGACTTCATTTCGAGAAAACCTCATAACCATCAGCGAAATACGGATATCGCGATGGGCTCAGTTCTCCCCTAATAAAAATATTCAGCTCCATGGATTCTCAGACGCATCCGAAAAAGCATTCTGCGCATGTGTTTATCTCCGAGTGGAACACTGGGAAAACTTGTTATCATCTCATTTGCTCGTAGCAAAAAGTAAAGTCGCACCCCTCCAAACAGTGAGTCTTCCTCGTTTGGAACTGCGTGGAGCGGTCCTTCTCTCCAAACTTGTGAAGCATATTCGATCCCAACTGAATCTGCCGGCCCACGAGCTCATACTCTGGTCAGACTCTTCTTCTATCGTGCTGGCCTGGCTAGAAAAACCACCATGGACATGGAAGACATATGAGGCGAACCGAACTTCCCTAATCTTGCAGAATGTCAATGACGCCACATGGAGATACGTATCGAGCTTAGACAATCCCGTAGATTTAGGCACTAGAGGATGCAAGCCACAAGATCTAGCGTCATGTTCCATATGGTGGAATGGCCCTCAATGGCTCACAAAAACCCTCAGCGAGCTGGCCAAAGAATGCGCCTCAAACGCTCTTTCCCCCTGAGCAAAAATCCGTGGAATCTTATCACACAATAGAGAATGAAGACCCTCTCGCTCGATTCTCTTCATTTCCTCGCGCCCTTAGGGTAATCGCTTACGTGTATCGATTCATCCGCAGCGCACGAAAGGAACCAATACTCCCGACGCACACACTCACCCAAGACGAAATCAGTTACGTCAAAAGCCGGCTCATCATATGCGCAAACACAATCAGTACGCAGAGGCGTTCGCACAACTGGAGGCCTCGAAACCGGTAAATAAAAAAAAAGCTCGCTGCTATCGTTGAACCCCATGCTAAATAAAAGTGGCGTAATGCGTGTAAACGGGCCCTTAAGCACGTCGTTTTCACCTATAATGAACGACACCCCATCATAATACCCGAAAACTCCAAGTTCTCTCTCTTCATAGATTTTCTCCACACAGCTCTACTCCACGCGGGAAAACAGCTCATGGTCCGGATGGTCCAACAAGAGTATTACGTCCCTAGACTTAAGCAGAAAGTTAAAAGATGCATTTTCCACTGCAAAGTGTGCACCATACACAAGCGAGAAATGCGATCGTAGATAATGGCGGCTTTGCATCCAGAACGAGCAACCTACTCGCTACCATTTCACACCACGGGAATAGACTTCGCGGGCCCATTCCTTGTGAAAACTTCTTTACTCCCACAATCGGACATATTGTTAAGCTCTATCTCGGTCCCGACAGAAACGTTCGCGTGTCTGACATTCGTACCCAAATAGGAACTATAACACGCAACATTGCAAAATTATGCTTGTTACCACCTCCACCCAGCACAATGGATGCTTAACGCATCAAACTTTATTCAAAACTCTCTTTTCTTAATACTCCAATATACAGACTCAGTGGTTAACCACAGAACACTTTCACTCCCATTCCCTCCGTATTTACACATAAAACTAATGTTTGGTTTCAAATTTAATTTCTTCATAGGACAAGTGAAGCATCCATGGAGCTTATCAAATGTCGCCTTTGTTGCCGCCCACATTCATTCCGCTACTGCAAAGCATTTCTCGCCATGACGCCGTCTGAAAGGCATGAGTCAGCTCGAGTACATAAATATTGTGTAAACTGCCAGGCTACCTCCCATGTCACCGGTGCCTGCGACTCTCCAGCCACCTGTCATCGTGGTGGTAGGGCGCACCACACGCTGCTACATCGAACGCTGGCGAAGTCGTCAACGATCCGACGTAGGGAAAGGACTGTTGTTGTTGTACCGGCTCCGTCTCTTCTACGGGTGGTGATTGGGCTCCAATTACGGCATTCATAGGTCGAGAGTCAAGGTAGGTGGTGACTGACTCTCTATGGATGTCGTTAATGGCTCCTCTGTATGTCGTTGTTGTTGTTGTTGTTGTAGCGGCTACAACAACCCCGCCCAGATCGGTTGATATCTCAGTCGTTGTCGTCGAGTTCCCCTAACGACAGCCCTAAGAAGCGTGCAGCCTCTACGGGGTCGGTCCACAGGGACAACGCCGTTGGGGTTGTGGGGTTTTCCGGGCATGCGAAGAGAGTCGTGAGGGGTCTCTCCGTATGCCGGACACTCATTTGGCACATCCGCATTTAGTCTACTCAGGTATGAGTTTAACCTGCTGCAGTAGCCAGAGCGAAGTCGGGCTATTGTTGTTCTTGTGTCTCGAGGCAGATGGAGCTCCGTCGCGTCAATGTCCGGTGTTTGTGTGCCTAGAACGGCATTCACAGGTCTAGAGTCTACATAACTCGAGACTGAGTTCCTGTGAATGCCGTTCAGGGCCTGTCGGTATGCTGACGGGTCCAGAGGCTGCTTAATGAACCTCTGGACTTCGTCCGTCAGTTCGTATAGATGCCTCCTGACGTGCCTAGGCGAGGGCTCCTCTGCAAGCAGCTGTTTTTTTGGGTGACCACATCTGTGGCTCCCAACCAGAAACTTCTTGCAGAGCATTATGTCATGCTCCTTATTTTGTCGCCTCGTCATGGAGGTGGTGTTCAGGTGAAATCAGGAGGCATCCGGTCGCTGTCCTGAGTGCGGTGTTCTGTGCTGTCTGTAGCTTCATCCACTGCGTCCTACTAGTCCCCGGCGACCACACTGGTGCTGCGAAGTTTAAAACCGGCCGGCCTATTGCCTTGTATGTTGTCACCAACGTTTCTTTGTCTTTGCCCCAGGTACTGCCGGCTAGCGACTTGAGGACTTTGGTGCGGCTCTGTACTTTGTTGACAAAAGCGGTTGCGTGCGCAGAGAAGGAGAGCAGGCTGTCGAATGTTACTCCGAGTATTTTGGGGTTATTCACCGTCGGAATTGGTGTATCATCGACGTGAATTCCCAGCGGTAGCCTGACCTCCTTCGTCCAGGTGGTGAACAAGGTCGTAGAGGATTTCGTGGGGGAGAGGGATAGACACTTTGCAGTGAAGAAGCGAGAAAGATCGGAGAGATAGCCGTTTACTTTCGAACACAGGTCATCAATTCCATTCCCAGTCGCCATGATCGAGCAATCGTCGGCGTAAGAGACAATCGAGACTCCCTCTGGTGGTTGAGGGAGCTTTGAAATGTAAAAGTTAAACAGTAGCGGGTAAAGGACACAACCCTGTGGAACCACTTGTTTTATTTTTCCGAGTTTACTCGATTTGTCTCTAAACATTACCGACGAGTGTCGACCACTCAGATAATTTGCCGACCACCGTTTGAGCCTCTGTGGGAGAGAGGAAGCCTCAATATCTTCTAGTAGCGTGGAATGGCAGGCGGTATCAAACGCCTTTGACAAGTCCAACGCTACTAGAATCGTTCTCTCACAGGGACGGTTTCGGTTAAGGCCACGAGTTATCTGAGTATTTATGGCGTTAAGTGCTGTTGTTGTAGTGTGCACTTTACGGAAATCATGCTGATGCTTCCCTGGGGTCAGGTGGTTTGTGAAATACGGGAGCAGCAAGGCCTCGAGTGTCTTCGCTACCGGGGAAAGGAGTGTTATCGGCCGATACGAATCTCCTTTGTTGGCAGGTTTCCCCGGTTTGAGCAGTGGGACCAATATCTCCAACTTCCAGATGTCTGGGATGATGAGAGTGGCCATAGACAGATTGAGGACCTCCGTTAGGTACGCTACTCCCGCAGGAGTATCAGCATGCATATTCCGTCGGGACCCATGGCTTTGGAGGCTTTCGCCTTCCCGATGGCCACCTGAACTTCACCGCAAGTGAAAGCAAGGGGCACAATTTGTTGACAGTTTGTGCAGCCTTCTGGTCAATCGACGCTTGGTTTTGTCCACCGTATGAACTGCCGGCTAAAGTAGCTCGCGCATCGCTCCGGGTCCGACGAACATGGTCGCCGAAAGAAATTTCGACTCTGTCGTCGTGCTTCGTCGGATTGGACAGTGACCTCACGGTTGACCAAAGCTTACTCACACCAGAGGTGAAGTTACAGAGGTGAAGTTCACTAGTTGCCGAATATCCGCGTTGAGATCCCTGATACGGGGATCTCCGGGATCGGCCTGACGAAGGCTGTCACGCTCATCGGCTAGAACAGCCGCTTCGGCAGTGAAATTTGGACGTGGGTCCATGATGCATCCTGCCGGTACGAAGCGAGCTGCAGCAGCGGTGACAGCCCTGCGGAACTTACGTTCTCCAAGGTGGTTGTCGGTTGGTGTGGGGAGAGCAGCGAAGCTGTTTTCAGTAAATTCCGCGAAGCCTTTCCAATCAGCTTTGGAGAAGTTGATATAGGTTCGGTGCTCCGCGGAAGCAAAGTCGGTTGGTTTATCGATCGAGATGAATATGGGCAGATGGTCTGATGCCAAAGTCAGCATAGGTCGCCATGATATGCTGTTTATCAGACCAGCGCTGACTATTGTTATGTCTGGAGAGCTGCAGCAGCTGCCCATAATCCTGGTGGGTGCGTCGTCGTTCATTGTGCAGAATGTCGAATCGTCTATCTGCTCAGCCAAATCGGTTCCCTTACGATCGTTTGACAGGCTTGAGTGCCAAAGATCGTGGTGCGCATTAAAGTCACCTACTACCATTCGGTTTTCACCCCTGAGGAGCGCACCTACATCAGGGTGATATCCTACCGGGCAGCAGATGACAGCGGGTATGTATACGTTGAATATTTCGAGCTCAACATCGCCTGACCGGATAGCAATGCCCTGACATTCTAGGGTGGTATCCCTGCGGTCGATGTCTGCTTCGATAAGACGATACTGCAGGGTGTGGTGCGTGATGAACGCTAAGCCACCACCACCACCATTACCCGGCATAATTCAACAATGTTGAATTGCTGTGCAGCTTCGTCCCTTGGATCGCAGCTATCAATATATCATGCCTTCCCATAAAGACGGCTATCTCCTCGATCTTGCTCTGAAGCCCGTTGCAGTTAAATTGAAAGAGCTTCATGTGGTTCGGGAGACGTGTGGTAATGCGGGGTGTGAGAGATGTGTGTGGCCGAGACGCCATTGGATGTGTGCGCTGCTGAGGTGGTTGCCACCCTGGGTTGGTAGTGGGTGGCGTCGCGGTTGAGGTTTGCGACCGCGCTAAGCAACACGGGCCCTCGAAGTTCCTCGTCCCATCTCGCGTGGTGCGCAGACCTGAACATGCCCTAAAGTGGCACCAGCCAAGGCAGGTGTTGCACTTGACTGATGTCACATTACGGAATTTCCTGGTCTGACATACTGGGCAGATTGTACGAGGAACCAAGAGTTGTTGGCGGCGCGTGTGGGTGGTGGTGCGGTTATGTGTGTTCTGTGGTCTGTCGCGGCTGTGTTGTGGTCTATTGTGTTGTTATGTTGTTGTGCTGTGGTGTTTGTGTGGGACTGCTCAGGTCGACTGGGGTTAGCCGTGGAGGCTGCTCTGTTTGAGCAGCAGGGGCCACAAACGACGTGGTCCACTGCCGATGTGTCCGTAGTCATGAGCAGACTCTGAGGTGACTCCACCCCTCGCAAGCATTGCACTTGACTGAGGTGTAGTTGTGGTGTAGTCGTCTCTGGCATACACAGCAGGTGTAGGTTTCTGGCCCTGGGTTTGACTCGATGCCAGCGCTGAGCAGAAGAAAACGTAGCGAATGTAGCCCTATGGACGAACAACTTCTGAGATACTTCACCGACCTAAACGGGGTTAGATCGCCGAAACAACAGCCCTTGGTCGGGTAAAACCCGAGTCATTCCGGTACGTAGAACCGGCTGTCGTGGGAATGAGTGTATGTAGTCGGGTCCAGTGGTGTGTCTACGTATTGCTGGACTGCGTCCTTGTATACGAATAGAAGGTATGTTTGTTTGTTCGCTTCTGTGACATCCCACCAGAAATTGCTTACAAAGCATTTTGTTGTGTGCCCTTACGGGGAGCACTTTGGCCTCGCTGTGTAGGTGGTGCTCAGGCGTCATCAGAAGGCACCCAGTCGCTGTCCGGAGTGCGGCGTTCTGACAAGTCTGTAGCTTCGTCCACTGCGTCCAATTAGTCCCCGTCGTCCAAACTGGCGCAGCATAGTTTAAAACCGGCCGGCCAATTGCCTTGTTTGTTGCCAGCAACGTTTCTTTGTCTTTGCCCCAAGTGTTGCCGGCGAGCGATTTGAGGACCTTGTTGCGGCTCTGTACTTTATTGACAACTGCGGTTGTGTGCGTGGAGTAGGAGAGCAGGCTACCGAAGGTGACCCTTACAATTTTCGGGTTGTTTACAGCCGGTATTGGTGTGCCATCGACGTGTATACCTAAGTCTAGCCTGACCTCCTTCGTCCAAGTGGTGAAGAGGGTCTCCGTTGATTTCGTTGGGGAGTGTTAGGCTCCTTGCAGTGAAGAAGCGAGAAGGGCTGGAGAGATAGTCGTTTACTTTTGAGCAGAGGTCATCAATTCCATTCCCGGACGCCAAAATCGACCAATCGTCAGCGTATGAGATCAGGGAAACTCCCTCAGGTGGCTGGGGAAGCTTCGAAATGTAGAAGTTAAATAATAAGGGGGAGAGAACACCACCTTGTAGAACCCCTTGTTTAATTCTTCTTGGTTTCGAGGTTTGATCTCGGAAGATTACTGACGACTGTCGACTGTCGACCACTCATATAATTCTCCGACCATCGCTTCAGTCCCTGTGGGAGTGAGGAGGCTTCGATGTCTTCTAGCCTCGTGGAATGGCAGACGGTGTCAAACGCCTTTGACAAGTCCAGCGCTACTAGGACCGTTCTCTCACAGGGCGGTTTCGATTTAGGCCACGAGTTATTTGGGTGTTTTTGGCGTTAAGTGCTGTTATTGTGCTATGCACTTTACGGAATCCGTGCTGATGCTTCGCTGGGGTCAGGTGGCAGGTGAAGTATGGAAGTAACAGGGCCTCAAGTGCCTTCGCGACCGGGGAAAGGAGCGTTATCGGGCGATAAGAGTATCCTTTGTTGGCGGGCTTCCCCGGTTTCAGCAGTGGGACCACTCTCCCTGATTTCCACACATCAGGAATGATGGGAGTGGCCATAGGCAGGTTGAGTACCTCCGTTAGGTAAGCTACTCCCGTAGGCCCCAAATGTTTCAGCATCAACATACAGATTCCGTCGGGTCCAATGGCTTTGGAGGCTTTCGCCTTCCCGATAACCCCATTCACTTCACAGCTGGTGAAAACAAGCAGTGTTGCCAGAAGTTTTTGGACGAACCGGGTAAATTGGCAAATAAAACCGGCTAAAACGGCTAAAATGTTTCAATTAAATTTCACATGTTTTATTTAAATAAATCACGAGTCAAAAGACTATTTCTTGGAGAGAAGTTAAAAATTCGAGCCGGAAAAAATTTTGCAAAAAACATATGATTGTGGCACATGGTTGGATTTTTTGTAGACGATAATTTGAATAAAAATTTACAAACTAGAGCGATTTTAAAATGAAAAATGTAAGTTAATACTTGTTTACTTAATTAATTTAGTTAATTCCAATGATTTGAAAGGTACTCGGCAAAAAAAAAACTGTATTCTTAATCGGAATGCAATCTCAACCAGAGTCGATATAGTAAACCCGACAAAGAAATTGAAACATATGTTGAAGAAAGTCGGACTGACAACATATATACACGTAGATCCTGTTTTTTGCCCCTCTGAAAGAATTTTAAAAATTCTATACAAATTTCTTTTGTTTGAAATGCAACCGTGGACACTAGCTGGCAGAAAGACTTGCAAATTTGCGTTCGTACAGAAAATTGCAAGTTTCTCTACATGAGAGAGAATTTGGGAGCATTTTTTCTTACTATCTGAAATTTCGAGTGATAATTCTCGCTGGATTTTCGACGAACAAACCTTTTGTCTTCCCTACAAAGCCTTTTCAGACTGACCGATTCTCAATACACTCAAATAGAAACCAATACACATAAAACACGCTGTAAAAATTTCCCTTCAATTTTAATTTTAAAACAACGACCTTAAGTAACATCAACCGAGGCCATATGTTGACAAGGGATGCAAAATCACAGTTACACAAAAGTACTGGTCAGATTTTTCAGAAATCCCTTCAATTCTGATGTAAAGTATGATGCCAAAAGACTGCATATCTCCCATTTAGATGACCGGTCATATGACCGGCAGATGTCTCGTAGGATTCCCAGAGAGTTTTGCTTTACATAGAAATTTTTGCTCGTTTATTTTCATTTTGACTCACTTCAGTGTTGGTTCCTTTAATTCAAGTTGGCATTCGGTTTTTGGAATTGAAATAAGTTCTCAGCAAAAAAGTTTGTTTAAAAAAATACATATGTATGAGTAGTCCGCTTGCAAACAGCGTTATGTGATTTTATAATAGTAAGCCATAAATTAAAAAAAAAACGTCCACAACAACAAGTAACATCCAAATTGTATATTTCTTTTTATTATCTGAAAATTTGGATAAATAAGAGCCTAATAACATTAAAAATCAAAAGCGCAATATGGTAGCTTTTGCAAATTTTATATATGGAAATTAAATACAGCGAGTTTTGAAACAGTAAGTTTTATATAGCCAGCTTTTTTAAGCTTTTCGCGTTCTCTCTTCCATGAAGGTTGGTCTGCTTCTTTTTTATGACGTCTTCCACTAGGCACCGAAACTACCACGTTTTTTTGCAGTTTTCTAAGTTCATCAGAAGATGGAGACTTTTGAACTTGTATAAATACGTACAATAAATATTGTAGCGACTTTTGAAAGTGCATATATACATAGAGTAAGTATTATAGCGACTTTTGCTAGAGTAGCTAACATTTGATGCAATTTTTTTCAGAATATATAAGGATTTTGCACTGCATTGACATGAAACTACTGGTACGTTAACCACCAAAAACTAAAAATCGAAAAAAATTTACATAGCGCACTTTGCAAGCGGACTACTTATATGTGTACATAGTGCTTGAAAATATAAATTTTTCCCTTACCTTAAACCTTTGGGAGTGGGCAAAACTGATGTTTTGTATTTTAGGCAGAATTGAATATGCGCTATCTGGGAAGACAATAACTACATGTAATATTTATTCTGTTTGTTGGCACTATATCCAAACACAAACGCATCTTAAGTGTCTTAACAGTGAAACAATCTCTTATTTTCTAAGTTTACGAATAAAACTTCACACATAAAATTAAGACATTTATAACAAACATTTTATGAAGAAAATCCCTTCTGCGTTTAAAATAAAAATAAGCGAAATCGGCCCAATTTCATACAACCCTGCCTGACATGAAAATTTTCTCCACGATAAGGCTAGTAGCCATTTCTAACAGATTTTGGGTCGCTTAGTCAAAAATAGAAACATATATACATATTTGAAATTTAAGAAAACAAGGCAAATAGCAAAATCGGCTAAAAACGGCTAATTTTTTCTGCAAAACGGCTGCCGGCTAAATCGAAATTTCTCCGGCTGTTTGCTATCGCAACCGGCTAAATCTAGCCGGAAAACGGCTAAAATGGCAACACTGAAAACAAGTGGTCCCCTGTTTTTTTGCAGCTTGTGCAGCCTCCTGGCCACTCGACGTTTGGCCCTGTCTACCGAAGGATGCAGTGTGAATTGCCTACTGAAGCAGGTTGCGCATTTCTTCGGGTCCGACGAAGCGCGACCTTCGAATGAGATTCCCACTCTGTCATCACGCTTCGTTGGGTTAGACAAAGACCTCACGGTTGACCAGAGCTTACTCACACCAGATGTGAAGTTACAGGCCTTCAAGTGCTCCTCCCACTTTTTCCGCTTGTGCTGATTTACCAGTTGCCCAATCTCCAAATTAGGGTCCCTCAGACGAGGGTCCCCGGGATCGACCTGGCGTAGGTGGTCGCGCTCATTTGCTAGTACAGCTGCTTCGGCCGGGAAATTTGGGCGGACTTCCGCGATACGTCCGGACGAGATGAAGCGAGCCGCTGCGGCAGTGACTACCCTGCGGAACTGGCGATCGCCAGCATGTACGTTTGTAGGTGTGGGAAGGGCGGCGAAGCTGCTCTCGGTAACTTCCGCCAAGCCGTCCCAATCAGCTTTGTTAAAGTTGGTGTAGGTTCAGTGGTCCGCGGGAGCAAAGTCGGTGGGCTTATTGATCGAGATGATTATGGGTAGATGGTCTGATGCTAGTTTTAGCATAGGTCGCCATGATATGCTATTAATCAGACCAGCGCTAGCAATTGTGAGGTCTGGCGAACTGCTGCAGCTACCCACAATCCTGGTGGGGGAGTCGTCGTTCATGGTGCAGAATGTCGAATCGTCTATCTGCTCAGCCAGAAGATTTCCCCTACAATCATTGGCCAGGCTTGACTGCCGGAGATCGTGGTGCGCGTCGAAGTCACCTACTACCATTCGGCTTTCACCTCTGAGTAGCGCACCTATGTCAGGGTGATATCCTGCCGGGCAGCAGGTACAGGGGGTATATAGACGTTAAATATTTCGAGCTCCTCATCTCCTGACCGGACAGCTATGCCCTGACATTCTAGGGTGGTGTCCCTCGGGTCGATGTCTTCTTCGATAAGCCGATACTGCACTGTGTGGTGTAGGATGAACGCTAATCCGCCACCATTATCTCTCTCGCGATCTTTACGGAGCACATTGTAGGCGGCGCAACCCAACAGAGTTGAGTTGCTGTGCAACTTCAATATTCAATCGATAGCCTAAATTTGTGACACACAATGGCTAGAGGCGTCGCCTGAGTGCATTCTTTCATATATTTATGTATGTGCCAGTTTTACCGTTATATATTTTTTATCTATTCGTTTATTCCATGGGGTATTCATGCTTTATTTAAATTTAAACAATTAAATTACTATACCGTTTTAAAAATCTGAAAATTCACTGCGGGAAATTTTTTTATTCTCTTTTTGTCTTCGCCTTTTCGTTTTTGCCTTTATAAGTTTTGAAAAAAGGTTTTGAACGAACCATTATATCACATTCCTAGGCAAGTTTTGAAAGAATATTTTCGATACTAAATTTTATTAAAACAAAATGTTGAAATCAGCTTCATATAGAAACAGTGTCATCGTTAATTAAGAAAGAGATGTTCTTAAATATCATAACTTTACGACACTCACATATTGACTAGATTTGACTATTTATTTTATTATATTTTAATTTGAATTATTTGTTTATAAAAATATAGTTTATTCCTTAACAAACTCTAAATGAAAATAAGTTTAATCTTTGAACAACATTAAAAAAAATCGACAAACTTTCGTAAAAATTTCGAACTTTCTATTTAAATTTTATCTCTTAATATTTTGCACTTTTTTAGCTCATTCAATTTTAGTCTAATAAAGTGCAAATTTAAAGTACCTGTGATTTACAGTTGATGTATGGCATATTTTTGACGATGTCAGTAATTTTCTTCCATATTATCTAAGTATGTTCGTCGATTTTTTTAATGAAGAAAATGAGCAACGCCTTCATCAAAAAAAAAATATTAAAAATCAACGATAAGTCGCAGCTATGTATTTTAAACTTGCGCTTTAATTGAATTGATCGGGCTACAAAACTGCATACTCAAAATATGTATTTATATCAAATCTAATTAAAAAGCTTTACGAAAGTTTGTTGATTTTGTTAATGTTGCGCAAAGATTAAACCTTGGATCTATACGGGTTTTGTTAAACTGCATTTGTATAAACAAATAATTAAAATTATATAATTTTGAGATAAATGGCCAATCTAGTTAACATGTATAAAGTTTTGATAAGCACTTGAAATGTCAAGTTTTAGTACTGAATTCAAAGAAGATGTCTCTTTTATCCATTCATAATAACTTAAAAAAATTTGTTTGTTAAGAAGTGTATCTTAAAATATCTGCCTTGACATTTATGTTAAAAGTGTAAAATATGTAAATTTACCTACATAAACTCTCCCGTGAATACCATCAAAGCATTGGTCTTGAAGGGAATCTATGTATACATGCATGTATATGAGCAAATTAAAAAGTCGATACAATTTACAGTCGAAAAGTACAGTTTTTTTATAGAATCTAGATTATTTCCCAACACTGTGGGGAACTAAGCAAAATTGCCTAGTGTATTTCGCAAATATTCAAATACATAATCCACCAACCGATAATTTTATATATTCATTAAAAGATAATTTGTCATCAGTCTGAAATAAAAAAATTATAAATGGGAAGGGTAAAATAGTATTGTGTTATTAATTCAAAAATAAAAAGTTTCATTTCACTGACGAAGGGGGGGCGGGATTTATCCTTATTTGAGACCGTAGAGGGTTAATCATCAGAAAAAAAAGTTAACATTAGCCGTGTTTTATTTGTCCAGAAATTTAAGCTATTAGCTTATTTTGTATGGAGGACTTACCCAACATAATTATATTGGCTTATTAAAAGCTATCTTGGCTTGTATATTGAACAAGAGGCATTGCCATTCAGCATCAGAAATTTTCTCCTTCAGCCAATCAGAAAGAGGCAAAAGCTTACTTTGACACTATTTGCAGTCAAACAACTGTCAAAATTAGGCTAACATAGGAAATAAGCTAATTTCGTTTTATTTGACCAAGATTTAGCTATTTGCTTGTGATTGTTGAATAAAACATTCCTATTATTAAATTACCAGAACCTATTAAAAACTAAACTGAATAACCATCACGTCACTACGTCACAACCAAAAGTCGCCATGCTCATCGCCATGTTTGGCTTCTTCCGGTAGTAGGTGTTGTTGCACTTCCGTCTCTACCCACCCAACCTGCTAAAAGGGGAAAAAATAATTGGTTCTTTTAGCCCAAATCATACCCATCAATGCCTCAGCAGCAAATATTGAATGAATGTACTCCATCATTTCTTTAAAACGCCTGACATCCTTACTTTTTATTTCATATTGGCTTAAAACTACTTACTGAACTAATTTGGTTAATAGGTATTTTCAACTTCAAACTTTAACCTAGTTACAATTTATCTCCCTATCTCGGTATGTGTGTCTGTGACAATTTATATGTACTAACAAATTCTCTTTACTAATATGTACTTTTGTGTATGTTTGTCTAGTTCTTTGAGATCTTTATTTTTATGTTCGTTTTTTTTCGTTGTTGTGTATTTCTCTTACTAATCTTACAGGTTTATCTTAAATGACAGTTCTCTGGTAAGATTATTCGGCATAACAAAATTCAGTTTCCATGTATCTTACATTTCTAACCTTCATACATCAAAATTTGTACGTATGTCTGTATATATGTACCTTCGCTGTTACTCTCTAACAAGAAGCTCTATCATACAATGTTCAAATTCATAAACGCATTTTGGTGAGCGAGTGAGTGAGACCGAAAGCCCGTATTTCCTAATCTTAATTACCCTTACTTCTCGCTTATCAAACCCAGCTTATCTGCTGGGGAGAATTCATGTGTGTTTGGGCGTGTGTTTAATAACTACGCGTGGTAAAATATGTACATGCCCGTGGCCATATTTCAAAACTTCTTTTGGTAAACCAAAACTAAATTTAAGTTAAAGAAAACAAAAGATATTAAATATATAGACTTTAATAAAAAAAATTCTGTTATCATCTGTTCCCACTGTACATAACTTCGAAATTATGTTAACAACATGCCTTGCACACATTTCCGCCGCCTCGCTTACGCCCAAACCTCAAAGTTAACTACAGATTTTAATATGGACACACATACCGATTTATTTATTTCCGATGGCGAGGGATGTTGCCCAAATGTTCGCCGCATAAATCTCCACTCTCACAATACATACATACATAGTAAATATGCATATAACTGCATACATAGTCAAAATAGTTATTCGTACAGTGATTGTTTCTCAATATTCGCAATGTTTTTAATAATGATTATTCGGTAGTTTTTCACGAAAATATAGTTCATATTTTAACAAAACAATACGAATTAAATTTTAAAACTTTTTGCAAAACTTAAAAAATTCTATAAATTTTCATTCATAATTCAAAATTTTGACTCAGAATGTTTAGAGAAAAATTGGGTTGATTTTTGAGATTTTTTTTCTCAATGGTGTTGAACGTTTTCTTCCATGCAAACCTACATTTTGCTCGTGGAAGAAAATATGTAACACCCTTGAGAGACAAATTCTAAAAAATCAAAGGTAATTTAAAGCGACTTGAAGCTTTCGATTTATTAACTGAGATTGAATGAGCTACAACTCTGCATACTGAATTTTTTCTAAACACTGTCATTCAAAATTTTGATGAAAATTTGTATATTTTTTTAAGTTTTGAAAAATTTGAAAATGTTATTTATATGGTTTTTATTAAAATATGAACAGTATTTTCGGGAAAAATTAACGAAAATTTAAAAATATTGCGAATATTGTAAAACAATCACTGTAGGAATAACTATTTTGACTATGTGAGTAATTATATACATATATGCATACATATGTAGGTATGTAGAGCTTTAATAAGTTATATTAACTGATAAATTTATGAATTTCAACATTTCACTTAATATTACTTCCAAAATTATTTGTACAAGTGCTATGTAAAAAGATTTGTCATCTAGAGGCGAGCGCCCGCTTGTGGGTGTCACCATAATATTGTTATAACTTTAGAACTACTTGTTGTCTAAACCTGAAACTTTCCCAAAAATGTCCGTATATATTTGTCTTTAATGCTGCATTAAAACAAAACAAAAATTTTAAACTTCATAACACAACTTTTGCATTTGTAAAAACCACCTCCTTAATTTTTATTAAAATGTTAAAATATCCGCCATTTCGTTTTAAATAAGTATTAAGAAGTGCAGTTAGACTCATCTTCTTCAGAATAGAATCTAGTTTATTGTATACAAATTTCAAATCAATCGAATCATAAACGTCTGAGATGAAAATTTCGCAAAAATTGGCCGCAGTCAAAAATCAAGTTTTGTGGCTTTTTCGGCATGAAGGCGTGAAAGCAAAAAATCGGCCTAGGACGATATGCGCAGAGAGAGGCAATTTTTATTTTGCGGTACACCGCTATATGGGGAACTCGCGATCGATTCGTTGACTAGACAAGTTATTATTATTTTCCATTTTATATACAGTCCACTATATTTTCTCATTTTTGAATGAGCTCGGAATAATTTGTATTACCTTAAAAATTTGCTTTACTTATTTAATTATACTTAAACACACCCTTTTACGTTGCCAAAGAGCAACATATGCAAATCATAAATTTGTATAGAAACTTTTTGTACGTATCTCTACCTAAGTGCTCATAACTTCTATGTTTATTATTCAATTTAGATGAGTAGGGCCTTATTGTATTAATGAAGAATTATGCTTCGACATGCAAGAATCCAAAAGTTAACAGGTTCTTTCATGTTGATATTTTTACAGAAAGTAACTTTTTTATTATTATTATTATTTTTTTAACTATGCAAAATTGTCGATGAATCAATTACACAGGCCGACAAAATTTTTACCC
Source organism: Rhagoletis pomonella (assembly GCF_013731165.1). Classification (NCBI taxonomy): domain Eukaryota; kingdom Metazoa; phylum Arthropoda; class Insecta; order Diptera; family Tephritidae; genus Rhagoletis; species Rhagoletis pomonella. The sequence goes on along the minus strand of NW_023458556.1, from coordinate 90,003,136 downwards.
AGAAACCAGACTATACTTTCCCGAAGGTTTTCGGTGCGCTGAATTCAAATCTGGCCACAGAATTGCTCTATCATATCAGGATTTTGAGATATTCTAACCTATAAGTGCAAAAAATGCGGTTTTTGCCCATTTTTGAAGTTGTGTATGCAAGCCAGAGTAATTTTTCTCAAAAAAATACAAAAAAAGGTGTTAAAGTACAAGTCTTTCTCTTTGAAATGGAAGTTTGCTCAAATATCTTTTTGCTTCGCTGAGATATTATAATTTTAAGTTTACGGATTTTCCAATGCTGCGGATAGTACACATGGCGGCTATGTTACTTACATGATTTTCAAGATATAGAAAAATTGGAAAATCCGTAAACTTAAAATTGTAATATCTAGTCTGGTTTCTGGGTAAGGAGATCGGTCTTATTTTGTCGGCCTGTGTTATTAGCTCCTAAACTACTAATCCGTTTGGAAAATATTGTTCATGCAGGAGATAGTAAATTTAATGTACTTCACTACTGTAGAAAGAAATTTGATATCCGCCAGTTATATAAAAGTAAATATACAGTTGAAATTTGGCTATATCTCAAAAACTTGCAGTTTACTATATTTTGACAACATATTCAGATTCAGCAGAAAATTTTACATGACAAGTAACCCCCAATTTTCCCCATGAGTATGCGATTCATTCACTTTTCATGAACTTCCAGAGATATGTAGTATGAAAAATTCGGTTTGTATGGGAGGTGCCACGCCCTTTTTTCCGAAAGCTCCAATTGTTCTCCATGAGTATGCCACTGATTTCATATATCCCCATACCAAGTTGCAGTACTTTGCCATGAATACTTCCAGAGATATGCAGTTTGAAAAACTCGGTTTGTATGGGATCTATGTATATCTAAATATTTTTCAGTCTATAACCATCCTTAGAAAGTCTGCAGCAGGTGTCCGAAATTTCAAAAAAATCGGTTCGGCCGTTCTCGAGCTTTGCGATGTACATAGATAGGCGGATACGAGTTGCTGGTTTTATTATTGCGCTCACTTTCGCACAAAAAAACATAGCAGCACGGTTTTTATGCGTAATTTTATACCCACATATGTACATAATTAAGCATATACAAATGTAAAAGCTGTGACAGACGGCAAAGCTTATGCATATAATCTGGCATACATATGCGCATAATAATTTTGACCTCACAGACGGCAGTTATGCGGATAAACGAGCCGCAAGGTCGTGGGTTCGAGTCCCACGGCCAATTAAATTTTCATTTTTTTTTTATTTTTTTTTCATTCTTTTTTTTATAAGTTCTATATTTTTTTACGTTGCTTTCAGTTAGTTGTTGTTGACTTTTTATTAAAATTCAACTCTAAAAATTTAAATTAACTGATAGTAAAATAAAAAATGTGATATAAAATAAAGCAAATGAAAACAAAATAAAGTAACATTAAATATATAGATCAAATAAAATAAAAAAAAATATAAAATAAATAAAAACAAAAAAAAATTTCGCAATCGCTCCAACCGAGGATCGAACCTGGCAGCTACAGGCTTGTATCCTGTAACCAGCGTTGCCATTTTAGCCGTTTTCCGGCTAGATTTAGCCGGTTTTGATAGCAACTAGCCGGAGAAAATTCGATCTAGCCGGCAGCCGATTTGTTAGCCGGTTTGTAAAAAAAAGTTAGCCGTTTTTAGCCGATTTTACTATTTGCCTAATTTTCAGGTGCAAAAAGTAAACAAGTTGTTCGAAAGCAATAATGCAGACCCAATGAAGATTTTTAATGAACTCAATGTTTTACTTTCGCATCTATGCCCCCTAGTGGTTATTAGCGCGGACACATTTGATCCTATATGCTCCCCGTTGGAACCATACCTTGCTCCATTTCCTCAGTTTTATCACAGTTTTGAAGAGTATTTAAAAACAAAAGTAAGCACAAACGCTTTTGACCACGAAGCCGAGAAAATAATTCGAGAAAACTACAGCAAAAAAAACACAAATATAATGCCGACGAAATAACATCCATAGAGATGCAATGGCAACGGTTAACGTTACATACCTGGAGTAATTTAGACTCAACTGTAAAATTTTGGGCCGAAGTTTATCAATTTCGAAATGCCCTAGGAGAAAACCCTTTTGCTGACCTTTCCAACCTAGTTTTTTAGTTTTCTTGTTTTGCCTATAAGTAATGCAGAAGTAGAGCGAATATTTAGTTCAATGAATATAATAAAAACTAAGCAAAGAAATCCAATGTGCGTTAAAACGTTAAACGCTATTTTATATATAAGATACGGTTTAAAACGTGAAGAAAAATGCTGCCATAATTTTACTGTAGATGACGATCTCTTAAAATTAATGAATTCAGGTGATATATACAATAGTGATTCATTTGATGATGAAGAATATACACTCGATATAAATTAATGGTGTTAACTAGTCTTTCGTTTCTTGCGATTTATTTAAATAAAGCATGTGAATTTTCACTAAAACATTTTAGCCGTTTTTAGCCGCTTTTTTTTGCTAATCTAGCCGGTCGGCCCAAAAAGTTCTGGCAACACTGCCTGTAACTCTTACCACTCGGCTACTGCGGACGCGGAACACGCGCGCTTTGTTTGCTTACTTGTAGAAAAGACAACAGCTGACCAGTGTTGTCAACGAAAACTGCCCGGATCCGAGTTAATTCCCAAAAATTTCGTGCATTTGTTCGGCATCTTATGCGCATATTAAAGAGGAAAATGCATGAGTCAAAGCAAATAAAGGCGGTTATGCAAATAATCGAGCCCGTTTGTCTACCGTATAAGTGCTAACAGCAATGTTAGTTGCTACTTGTGGCAACATAAACGACTCTACATACATAATTTATTTATTTATTTATTCGTTTTAATCTAGAAAAGTGTAACAATTCTTACAGATTACAAAGAAAGAAAATTAGAGAGCACTTAAGACTAATTAAATAATTCATTTAATAACATTTTAAAATAGTATTTTTGTAAGAAAAGTCAAGACCATTGAGAGTTGAAAGCGAATTAAATTCTCAGAATCGGAGCATTACAAGCATAATTTGTTTTGACCTTGCCTAACCAGAAAAAATTATGATTCCGCAGACTCCGCTGCGGAATATTGAAATAAATTTTTGCGAGTAGAGATGGGGAGTCGATTTATTTATTAGATCATAAACGAAAGTGAGAGAGAGAATAGTCCTTCTACTTTCCAACGATTTTAGGTTAATGTGCATGCACCGACCTCTGTAAGATGGAATTGGCTCAGAAAATTTCAGAGAACGTAAAGCATAGCGGATAAAGACTTTTTGGACACGCTCGAGCCTACTAATATGACATGCATAATATGGTATCCATATAAAAGCAGCAAATTCTAGCTTAGAACGCACAAACGAAGTATATTACACATTTAGAGTATAGGGATCAGTAAAGTCTGAGCTGAAACGTCGAATAAAAGCCAGTACAGCATACGACTTTGCAATAGTGTAGTTTAAATGACTTTGAAAGGGGAATCTATAGTCGAAAACCACCCCAAGATCAATAATTTCACTCGGATTGAATAACCTATACCCATCAATGTGATAGGAGGTAGGAATTGAAGAACGAAATTTAGAATAAGAGACATGGAAACACTTGCTTATATTTAATCTTAACTTATTTATTTTGCACCAAGCATCGACGTTATCTAAATCAGATTGAAGATTTACAGAGTCCGAATAACTCGCAATCGCTGAGTATATCTTTAAATCATCAGCATACAAAAGAAAGTTACAGTAGTTAAAGCAACTAGAAATGTCATTAACAAAAATTATAAAGATTAGAGGACCCAGTATACTTCCCTGGGGAACACCAGAGGACGCAATGAAAGAGGCTGATGACACACCATCAACATTAACAACACATTTCCGAGAGGAGAGATAGGATTTAAACCATTTTAAAAGGGTGGAATAAAATCCTAAAGCCCTCAATTTGGAAATTAAAATTGTGTGGCTAACCCTGTCAAATGCTTTTGAGAAGTCTGTGTACACAGCATCTACTTGAACACGGTTTTGGAAAGCAGACATACAATATTCAGAAAACACTGCAAGGTTAGAGACAGTTGATCTACCTTTCATGAAACCATGCTGATCAACGGAGATTAGGCGATTGACTGAAAAATAAATTTTTTCTTTCACAATAAGTTCAAATAATTTTGAGACCGTGGATAATTTAGAAATTGGTCTATAATTGGTAATGTTATTCTTATTGCCACTTTTAAATACTGGATTAATAGAAGTTACTTTCCAGGCATCTATGAAATCACCTCGTTCAAGTGATTTTTTGAACATTAAAAAAACTGGATAGGCAAGTGCAGAGCAATTTTTAAAAATATACGAAGATAGCCCATCTACATCAGCTTTTGTGGATGCTTGGAGTTGCCGTATTCCATCTTCAACATCAGCCAGCGTTAAGGTTAGCGAACCAAGATTGACTGGGGAATTTATATCGAGTTCAATTTCACAAGGCAAATCCGCATCAACTTCAAAATTAGAGCAGAAGAAATCTGCAAACAGATTGGCTGCTTCTAGAGAAGATTGTGCTTGAGTTTCGTTGTAGTAGACAACAGAAGGAATACTTGAACATGATTTCCTTGATTTGACATATCGCCAGAAAGAACTAGGACTTGACTTTATGTCCGACTCGAACTTAAGAATATAATTTCGCTTTAAATTCCTTTCCAAAGATTTGAGTTCCTTTGAATAATACAAATATTTATCTTTATGAGCAACGGAATTAGATAGCTTAAACTTTTTAAAATATTTGTTTCTCAAGTTTTTAAGTTTTCGCAGCTCTTAAGTATGCCATGGTATTCTATAACTAGTCTTTCTAAGCGCAGGTATTTCTTCTTTACAGATTTCACTTATCTTATGCTTAAAAATATGATAACAACTGCCTACATTATTTCTCCATGAACTGTACATACATAGTTTTTTTTTTATTTTAACATAAGAATCAACATTAACGTTAACATTAGCACCTATGTATATGTACATATATGCTTTGCGCTGTATTCCGTACGAATTAACAGCAGAGGGTGCTCTCAGCGCTGTTATGAGGGCATGTATGTTAGATTCATAGGATTTTTAAAGTCCTGCAGTTCCATTTTTAGGGAAGTATTTAAACTTTTGTTTGCCTAAGACAATGAGAAGCCCATCCAGAACCTATAACCGAAATTTCAAAAAAATCGGTGCAGCTCGAGCTTTACGAACAGAAAAAACGGCATTCAAAATATATATTAGTATAGATATCTAACGGTAAATTTCATAAATACGAAAACTCTCTTAACAATTCTGTGGTCATAAGCAATAACCGCCTAAGTCGAAAAACCTGAATTCGAGAAAAAACGTTTTAAGCATTTGGATTGTAATGTTATCCTTATGTTCGTCTATAACTTTTTAAATAGCCTAGCTGGCAAGATGGGGATTTCATATACACATGGAATAGGAGTTGCAGAATATGATTGCGTATATAGCTCAATTCTTTCCGACTTAGGCGGTTATGCTTATGACCACAGAAATAAGACTGCTATAGACTTTTAGGAATTGGCCATGGCACCGCCCACATTATGACTGCAAAGGTGTATCTCGGTAACCACTTTATCGATTTCTACCAAATTATATCATTAGCATATTATCGAAAACGTTTGAAATCGGGAAAAACACCCCTGCTTATCATGTAAATGTAGTTTAGAGAAAGTTGAAGCGACAATATTTGATACCTGCGCCGGGTATATAAAGTTCGGTTTCGCCCAAACTTATACTTATTTACTTGTTTTTAATTACTTTTTTAATAACTTAAACTAGTTATTTTTGTTATCAGCAATGAAATAAGACTGCATTAGGTTATTCATTTTGAAACAATAAAATATATTTAAAATAAACAACTAAATCGTTTAACAAAAAAAAAATATAAATGAAGAAACAGGTTGATAGAAGATGTGCTACGTCCCCATTTAAAGAACAAAATCATAAAGAGAAAATGTGGTAAGTCCCAAACGAGCCTATAAGTCTGCAACAGCTTTATTTTGAAACTGGCCGATTATTGGTACTGAAACAAGATGAACTAACGAAGAAAACTGCATTTACAGATTAGGAAAATATTAACAACAAAAAAGTTAGAAGGTTTTTTGTCCCTCGTGAAAAATTAAAAAAATTTAGTTAGCACATTTGCACACTAACAGCCGCACTCAGAATCGTTTAATGATTACTTAAGGTGTCCCTCAGTACCGATTTCAAAAAATTCCCTCTCATAGTCAGTTAATGATTCGTTAACGGCATTTAATGAACATTAAAGTTAAGTAAACAAAAACCTTTACTTAACGTTTTTAACGAATGATTTTGAAATTTTTTGTTTGTTTTCAATAAATCTCATTTTCGATAACGTTGCTGTAACAGTGGCAATGGCCCAGTGAGCAGAGCACTTTCGTGCCATTCAAGAGATCCGAGTTCAATCCTCGGCAATGAACTTTGTTTAATACACTTTTTTTTTAAGTTTCATTTCTTAAAAAACTCATATTTTTTATTTTATTTAACGTTTGGAAACTTTCTTGATTCATCTTTTTGCTTTCACTTTCAGTTTCTCAAATTTTTAATTTTTCCCCTTTTAAAAAAATATTTTTTTCATTTCGTTTAGTTTTCAGAAAACTTATTGCTAAACGATAAATATAATAACACTATTAGCACATCTTTCAAATAGTTATTCGAAATACAGAAAAGGACTTTCAAGATAGTTGCCGAAATATCAAGACTTTTTTCTCTTTTTTTGAAAGACAGATGCCAGAATTGGCCTGTTATTGGTCTTGTTTGTCTTTTAGCAGACAATTTAATTAAAATAAAAAAATTTTTTTTTCCTTTTTAAAATAATCAAATCTATAAACCAAAAGAAAATTAGATCAAAAAAGCAAAAACAAATCCAATAAAAATAGTTTATAAAAATTAAACAAGAAAAAATAAATAAATAAAAAATAAAATTTTCCTACCCTAGGACTCGAACTCGGATCTCTCGAATGGCACACCAGTGCTCTGCTCACTCAGCCATTGGGTCTGTTGAGCCAGTGCGCACAAAATGATATAAATACTTATTTTTTATATTTTATTTCAAACTGAACGAAAAAAGTGAGTGATGCCACAAAAATGACGGGGCCGCAAATGGGGTCATACTAAATTTTTAATTTCATAATTTTTAACTCAGAGGAAACATTAATTAACAGATTTAACGATCATTAGTTAAGTGCCCGTTAGAGCTAATTTAAGGAACGTTTCTGAGTGCGGCTGTAAGCCAACGATATACATATTTACTTTTTGGTAATTTGTAACAATAAATTACACCAAAAACTGTACCCCTTTTTGTTTGTACTGCTTCTTTTTCTATCGAAAAAAAGAAATGTACTCCTTTCTCCGCTTCGGAATCTGGCAACAACAATTTTTGGTACAATTTTGCGTTTGTTTTTTTACTTTTTGGCGGCTAGCCACTAATTTTAAACAATTTTTATTAATTTCATGCAGGTCTAAGGTAGTAAATACTGAACAGCAGCTCGAAAGGTTGGGTTAACTTATGAAAGAAAATCCCAATTCTCAGTTGGCATGATATCGCAGAACTGTTGATAGTAATAAAATATTAGACAGTTGGAAGTTTTTAATAAATCTAAATATTGTCAAAATATATTCGAAAAGCTACACTCTCTTAAAGGTTTTCTACTCCTGGCCAGTTCCACTAAGCTCTCATCCTCTGATGAATCGTCGAACCATAACTCCATTGTACTAATTTTTTACCAAGTTTTCATAAACTCGCTTTCTTTTTTACTTAATTTTAATTTGCACAAATTTACATACATATAAGCACACTAGTTTGTTCAATTTGTAAACAAAGCTTCTCAGCGGTCAAATATATACTATTGTGAGCAACCGAAACGAGCGAAATTCACAATAGCGATATTGTTCATCGAATGAGCGTCAAAATACCAAATGAAAACTCGTTCGATCAGCATTTTCGACCACAGTCGAAGATCGAATGCAACTCATAATAAGGGCCATTGTTTATATATTTCGCATAAATACAAAGCAACATGCAACTTGGAAGTCGCCCATACTTTCAGAGATATGCTGTATGAAAAGTCCTATTTGTATGGGAGGTGCCACGCCCCTTGTCTAATCGAGATAAAGGCTGCCCTATATTTTAAGTTGGGCTAAATGAGGCCGGTGTGCAAAATTTTATGATGAGCGTAACAAACAAACAAACTCACTTTCGCACTTATAATATTAGTAAGGAAATATCGCTTTCATTCATTTCTTCAGAGCTTGTGCTTATTTTATAGGAAAACTCATACGGCGTGTGACCACATTCATACACTGAGGGAAATAATGCATAGTAAAAATGAATACTTTATATTTGATTTTCGTAAAAAAATGTCCGTATTTAAAAATAACTAGTATCGCCCAGTTGTCGAAATTCGACATTTTTCAAAAAACACTTTTAAATTTTTTCTTATCACCAATATTGACTCCTTTAAGCGAATGACAATTTTGAAGTCTACCACCATAATTTATAGCGAATTTATAGGAAAACTGAAAACCAAATTTGTTGGTAGCTTTCGAAATTATGCCGAGAAAGGAACCTCAATTATATTGATCCGAGGAGCTCCTTGAAAGGTTAAAATTAAATTTCCAACATGTGCATAAACTCCTCTTTCTTTTCATCAGGAGGTTAAGTACCTCGAAGGTGAGTCAAACCACGCCAACTGGGTCAATGAATTTTCATTGATTTTCTGGAAAGTGAAGACAATTGTGGGAATCTGTAGATAATTATAGAACAAAAATACACTTTGGACGGTTTTTCGAAATTGCACTTCGTTTTTGTTTTTTTGGTATTGTAAGAATAATGCAATTTTTGAGAGAAAAATTCGTAACTCACGACCCACTCGATGAAATTCGATGATTTTTTTTTTGAGAGTTGCTGAAGCTTTTCCCTTTACAATAGAAAGATTTGCAGAATAAAATTTGCAAAACAATTAATTCTTTAATAACAATAATTTAAACAATTGCAATTATTTAGATCTTCTAGG
>NW_023458556.1:89987231-89993957 GCF_013731165.1 Rhagoletis pomonella | reverse complement strand
TTTTTTTTTTAAACGAAGCATTTGTAAAAAGACGCAGAGTGGCATACTTATATTTTTTATTCTTGGAAGATAAGCACCCTTTTTTTGGGTGTAAAGCAGTGTCCGCCAAAAAGAGAAGTCTTAAAATGAGAATGTATTAGTTATGAAATAAAAAATGGGAATGTGTTGGTGGTAATGCACGGAAATGCGTCATCAACCTGCTTCGCCTATTGTTTGCATGCAACTAAATAAAATTTGTTGCTCTGCTACTCTTTCTGTTGACGTTTGGATCAGGAATGAAAAATGGAAATTTCAGATTGTACCTAATATCATAAAATAAATGTACCTAAATGGACAAGAATGTATCTAAAAAAATATTTGTTTGTAGATTTAATATTTAAATTTTTATTTAAAAACTTGGATACAAAATATGTATGTGGATAAATATATACGTGCATACATACATATCTAAGCTATGACTATCGCATTGTCAGCACATTCTAAATATAAAAGTTTTAATCCAAAAAATGTACATACATATGTTCACCTATTAATATTATTATTATTAACTTATTATTATTAACAACCTTTTCAAAAAATATAAATACATACATATGTAAGTAATGGTTTACTTATGACTATAATTAGGTGAAAAACTGAAACTACTCAAAAATACGTTAGACATACAGTGACTTTAACCAGCGTTCACAAGGTGATTTTTTTAAATATATTCAGAATGATTTTAAGATAAATTTGTTTGCAAATTTAAAAAAAATATTGTTCATGCTATAACCATAACCATTAAAAATTTAGTCTCTGTTTACGAAAATTATACACATTTTCATAAACATTTGAAACTTTTTAATCTGAAGATAAAGAAAATTTTTGGGTATGTATTTTTATATATTTTTTACTTTCTACTTTATAAATGTGGTTGTGGTTATAGCACACACAATATTTTTAAAAAATTTGTAAACAAATTTAACTTAAAAACATGGTAGATATATTTAAAAAAAACGCTTGTAAACGCTTGTTTAAGTCACTGTATGCCTAACGTATTTTTGAGAAGTATCATTTTTTCACCTAATTATAGTCATTAATTAACCATTACATATATGAATATAAATTTTACGATGTTAATAAATAAGTGAATGTTCATACTGCTTATTGAAACACTTATAAAATATACGTAAAACAATAACAAAAAATTGCGCTTTGCGCTACATAAATTCATTATTTTTTTGAGATACAATTTCTTTGTACTTCAAAAATCTTTAATCAACTAATTGATTTTCATTTAAATCATTGTTTGTAACACTGGTTTTCAAAAAAACTTTAGCATCAAAATTGTAGCAACAGCTTTCGTTACATCTTATTAAATCTTTGGTTTGTATTAGTGCGGCACAAGTTCCTAACGTCAATTTATTTCTGGATTTTGTTTTTATAAAAATTCGTTCAACACAGGAAGAAGAATGCGGCAAAGAAAGCAAGCCTTGAGCAATACGAAATATATTTGAATACACAAATTCATTCATTTCATTTTTAGTTTTACTAATTTCAACCCAAAATTCTGAAATGGGTAAATTTTCAATTTTTTTTAATTGTGGATGATCAGCTAACGCCCGATATTCAGCATTAATTGCTTCTGCCCTCTTAAGCTCTTTTTCTGGAAATAATTTAACAATTAAAGGCAAAATGCTGTTCGTATTTCCAGAAAGCACTTCTTTAGGAGCGAATGCCGGAAGCGCTTTTGTAATTTCGTTTTCAAAATCAATCCTATTTCGCAAGTCCTCACAAAATGTTGTATAAAATCTTAGAACATTTGTTTTAAATTTCATAAGTTCTACATTTTTCAGACTTTGTACAGTATACAAAATTTCGGTTTCTGTGCCACAAAAAATTTGTAATATAGGAATGTGGTGTTGTAGGTTTAACAAATGTATGGAAGAAGCGTCAATTTTTTCTTTTGAAATAAAATTGCGGCATATTTGTCTAAATAAAAATGTTAAGCGTGGAATTAGCACGTGAATGCGTGCTTCTTCGGCTTGCATTTCGACATTAACGTCGTTAATAAGTTTGAGTACATACGATAAAAAAAGAAAATATAGTTTTATGTTCGTGTCAGAAAGGCTGTCTGAAATAAATTTGTTATTTTCGTTACCAAATCCAGATTCATAGTTGCATAGTCCAAAATAGTACTGTAAAGGAGTCCACTGTTCTAATATCCGATTAACCACCATCTGCAATGTAAATATACATATGTACGTTAATATATTTATGAACATATGTTTATTAAGAAACCTTAACCTTATATAAAAGTTACCTGCCGTGAAAGCCATCGCGTGGGGCTGTAGCGTAAAATGACATGCAGTTCACTTCCAAACTCTTGTTGGAATTTAAAAAAATCAGCCTTTCGGCTTGCACTATGGCAAAAGTGATGATTAATGCTCCGCATAATTTTCTCAACATCTCTGGGGAGCATTGAAGCAGCTGCTTCTGAAGATAAGTTTAAATTATGACAAACATCTCCGTTTATAAATATTTTTGGACAAATCGCTCTTAGTTTCGCTTGGACGCCATTGCGTTTGCCCATCATAACGTTACAGTTGTCTGCAGCAAACCCGAGTAAATTTTCTGTGGAAATGTTATGGTCCTGCAATACCTTCATCAGGCTATTAAAAATTCCTGTCGAAGTAGAATTGGCAACCGATGCAAAATCTAAAAACCTGTCTCTGCAGTTTTGTGTGAAAATCCGTATAATAACTGCAAGATTCTTGTTCATGGACACATCTGTACTCTCGTCTATGATCACAGAGTAATATTGCGTATTAGCTGCATTGCAAATTGATTTGCAATTCTCTGGTCCGGTTATTGACGTTATTATTTTCTGCCCTTTTTGCCGATTCAAACACATTTTCGAAACTATTTTTGAGTCCTTCACTGTTTTTACGCACTGCGATAGATGGTCCAACGATGTAAAAGGTAGATTGTGTTCTGCCACAAACAAGCATAAACGAATTTCGAGATCTTTTGCAGAATGCATAATTCTATTTTCTTCACTATTTTGTTGAGTAAAGTTGGAAATTTTAATCGTTGATTTCGCAATATTTTCATTCTTCTTTTGGAAATCAGAATTTGCATGGCGAAAAATATGGCTTAAGTTGCCGAAAATGGGTACGCAACACAATAAACACTTTTTACCCTGTTTAATATTTGGATCTTCTTGTAACCATGGATAGGTTTCTTTCCATTCCTTCCTAAAACGAATTTCATATTTGTTCTTTTTGGCCGGGATTTCATTTTGCCCCTCTTCGCCTTCATTATTGCTAAACGGAAGGGTCAACGAAACAAAAACCACTTGCAAATAGTAATACTTACTTTTCATCACAATCTGCTTCTTTAGTTATATTGTTTTGCCGAGTGAGCCACCTGAAACAAATAAATATAGATAATAAATAAATGCTGTACATGTTATTTATTTCGTTATTGAACTTACTTATCCATTTTTGTTGAATTGAAGAGACGCCCGAAAAACGCGCTTAGCCACACAACTTTTCATTTAGTTTTGTCTTCTTCTTTTGTATGTAAGATTCACAATAACGAAAAATAGAAAACATACAGAGTGCATGTCGAAACAAAACATAGTTCTTGAAAATCTCGTTTGCGGTTACAGCCATTCAACATTGCATTATTGCATGCATTATTACAACAGGCAAAAGAAAAACTAAAAATGGATCTGACCATAAGCTGATTGTACCTAAAATAGAGAGAGTGTACCTAATGTACCTTTAAGTCCGCAAACGTCGGAAAAAGGTACAATTGCACTTACTTTTTCATCCCTGGTTCGGATTGTGTACGTGTAAGAAGCCGATTGTGTACATGTGAAAGGCCGAATATAGTTCGTTTCCCAGGAAAGTGTTTGGCGGGCACTGGTGTAAAGTTACAAAAAATTACAAAGACGTACAAGCATAATACTATGTCTCCATTGAGAGACTTATCCATTAAGATTTAATAAATCCAGTTGCTAAATCACAACCGTCTCCATTACCACAACGAGATATGTTTGACGTTCACATTTTTAAATATTTGACGTTTGCTTATGTATGATTTTATAAATACAGTTGCGGACATTGATATACAGACTGATAAAAGGAAGGTACAAAGCGGAATTTCATTATATGAATTCTGAATATTATTGGCTTCTTATTCGTGGTAAATATGTATGTATAATGTATAGTTTGGACAGTGTAAAGAATAATACCATATTCCGAATCATTTTCCCGAATTTAAGAAAAATTATCAAAACGGTAAAAAACATTTGCGGAAAGAAAAATTTTTGTAGAACTCTCTTATTCATAGGAGGGAACCGAAAATCTAATCGTGGGCCTTTGTGATATCATGAATACGAACTGAGTTTAAGAGGATGTTCGGTGCAATGCTATCGAAGCAGAACCATTACCGAAATTTATAATTTTTTTTCGCAGCGCGTAAATGACTTATAGAAAGCGGAGACAACTCTGCTTGATATTACTATAAAACATTTCTTCTAAATTTTTAGTTTTTAAAATAATATTTTCTTAATTTATTACAACCAAAGTTATGTAAATATGTATTACTAATTTTCCTCCCAAACTAACAAAAATATAAAAATCCCTAAAAATAAGAAAGTTCATGTTTTTATGATATGCTAGATTTCAATGTCCTCAACTGTATATTGAAAACACAAATGTCATTTGACTTATGACATGTGAATTTGTGGTGCCACTTCCAACAAATTGTACTTATTGATCAATATTATTGAAGTTTTGACGAAGATTTAACTTAAATCTACTGCCTTTCGAGATTTAATTTTATATGGTAAATCTCAAAAGATTTAACGTCAAATCTCGTCAGAGGGCTAAAGCTGATGTCACATAAAACTTTTGCTTCGCTTTACGTGACAGATTCGCTTTGACAGATAAGATGAATTGTATGAAAATGCACAAAGCATGCCACATAAATCGTTGAAGCGGCAGCGCGAAGCGAAAAGATGGTCAACTCCCATCTTTTTGCGCGCTTTGACAATCAGCCGGTTTAATATTTATTTTGTTTCGTCCAAATTCGGGTTTTCATGCAGAAACATAAAACTTAATTACATTGCTGATAATTTTAAATCAAAATAATTAAAATCCACAGCAACTTTGATGAGTAAAAAAGCGGTACAACATTGTTTTCTTGGCGTTCATTGTGGCATACCTTTTGCGTCTGGCGCTTTGCTGGCAAAGTTATAAATGTCACGCAAAGCTACAAAGTTTTATCTGGCATCAGCTTAAATCTTCATTAAATCTCACAATGGAGACATAGTATAAGGGTTTGATTATGCATACTTCGCATAACTTCGCACAACCATTTGTACCAGTGCACTAAAAATGTAACTTAAGAAAATGTGAAGCAAAATCTAAACTCAACAGATCGCTAAGTTTTTAAAAGTTCTGCTAATTTCTGGGTAATGGAATACATACAAAGTACATACGAAATTACAGTTTGAAGTTTATGCGAAGTTATGCGAAGTATGCATAATCAGACCATAAGCCTATTTGGTTGCCAAATACAGCGCATAGCTACGCGAAAGATCTGTACATCAGTGCCGATCAAACACGAGCTCACAAAGGCAAAAGAGATGTGTATGAGCGACGTGACTGCGCTATACCACATACATACACACATAAACGTATTTGAACTAAACAGCGATCACTGATTGAACGTGCTAAATACATACATATGTATGTGTGTACACATTTATAACCGAAAGGAAAAGCATCGCTTCGAAGTCATGTGCAGTATGTGGTTGACACAACAAACTAATCATATGTATGTATGTCCATACACAGAGTTCAAAACAAACGAAACATTTCACGAATGATTCGTCCAAAGACACAAACTTTGCAAAGAAAAAAGAGTGCAAACAAAACGATTTCTGTTTCGCTCATTGACGAGCATTAGTAGATCGTTTTTCGCATGATTCAATAATACAAGGTTCGATAAACTGACAGTTGTCTCTCTCGCACCGCTCCCTTAGCAGAGGCACCGTGTTGCTTCTTTGCAAATTTACATGGAAACAGTGTAGCTTTGGTGTGAAATAAAGTACAAGCTTTTGTGCAATATCGCTAGCTTAGAGTGAAAAGTTGCTAAGTCCACTTTTTATGAAAACTCATATTTTGATATAGGAGGCAAGAAAAATTGAATACGCATCGTTTCGATAATTAAAAAGGTACTTGCTTAGTTTTTTCCTCTTCATAAGCAATAAAAGGAAAATTTGCTAAGTCCAAAAGAAGCAGCACAAATCCGATAAAGCCAAAATAATACGACATCTTTTAATAAATATCGAATACTTCTGATTCTTATGGAGTTTTGCTTTGCTTTAAACGCGCAAAACGTTTGATTCAAAGTCTTGCGAAATAGTTAAAGAAAATGGCTATAGGAAGATTTCTTCCTCTCCTGTAAAATTTTTAAAATGGGACTTAGCAACTGTTCTTTCTAAGCTAGCGATATGTTTATTTGTATATGCATATGAAGCATATTAACTGATGAAAACATAAACTGTTTTTAAATTGGATGTTTACATCAATCTCATAGTAGTCTTATTTTAATTTTGAGTCATTTTGCAATATTTATACATTACGTAATTCACGTAGATATATCAATATTACGCTCAACATTTCGTTTAAAATGCCAGATTTCCTGCAAATACATTAGAATTTACAAAAG
>NW_023458556.1:89983071-89987131 GCF_013731165.1 Rhagoletis pomonella | reverse complement strand
GTGTACACGCTTAAGAAAAGCTCTGAGCAATCGCAACCAAGTTGACAGCTCCGGCTGATAGAATTCTCTTGGATTGAAACAGGATCGAGATCAGCCAAGTATCTAAGGCAGCACCTACACGCTGAAAGGAAAATCGACAATTTATAATTTTCCGACCGCCAGCACTTGCCTGTTTCAAAGCGTTCCCGAAAATTGTTCTTTTATTTGCATCCATCGATTGCACAGGAGAAGATTGACAACAGCGGATCCAGCCAGTGTAGACCCCAGACCGAAGGAGTACTCCATTAGCGGTGTGAAGGAACGCAGCTCTAACTTGAGATTCGTGAAGTCGCGGTTCTGGTCATACCGTGGCAAACATCTTGACGGGTAGAATCGCGGGCGAGCGTAAAACGTGTTGCAATTCGTCGCATATACCATTTACATACCTAATTCCGCTGACACGATCCAAGACGCGCAAGTGCCAATCGCTTTGGTGAAGAAAATCTCTGTACGTCACCTTTAAGCACGTACCCAATCTATGCATTGAAGGAAGCTGTTGTTCAAACTCCTGACTATTTAATTTTACGGATGTAACTTAATTTTAATTTTGAAACAACGTAACCCAATTTAGACTGAATCATTTAATGGGTTTTTACAGCCGAACGATTCGCGTTGCAATCACAATTCATGTATATTGAGATCCTTGTACCTCAATCTTAATCAACGGAACTCTATTTATGTGAATTTGTATATAGTATCAATATATTTTTTTGAGGCAAAAGTGTGTAGGTCTTAAATTGAGCAGACTTTATTGGTTGCAGCTTGCCAAGCCCCACGTTAAGACATTTATGTGGCAGCGAATCGGGTTTATCCTGTTGCATTTTGATTGAAGCTCACGAACGCCCCGTAGCTTTGCATGTTCCGTGCATGTAACGTTGGCCGTTCGAACACCAGTTTGAAATATAAATTTACTTAGATGTAGTCTTATCCAATAAAGTGAAATGAATTTTTAAATCAAAAATAGTGTGTGGTGAGTGAACTTCGTGGGACTACGGATGGATGGACAGGATTGTGGGGGAGAAAGGATTTATTATGGGAAACAAATAATGTAAGTCGGGGTACTTTCAGTTAGGGGTAACCCCATTAGACCGCGGTTGGCAAAGGTTGAGGGAGGGATGGATAGGCCGGCCTCAAGTACGGTGGCGAAACGAAAGCACTACCATTGACAGATCACCGTGTGGAATTGATATCCGCTTCAATATGTAGGTGAAGGACGTTTTAGAGTTTTTTCCAGGAATGGAGGGGGATGCGAAATGATTTTGGGCGGCTACAGTACCACGAATTCAGTTTTGGATTGCTTGAGGTAGCCCTATATCGTTTTTGCTGCGGTGGTCTATCCGACCATCCCATATGGATGAGGTTCAAGTCTGTTTGACTGTGGAGCATAATAACATGACATGGGGGAGGTACTTGATTATATTCACGGACAACCAAAGACAGGACAGGAAGTTTCACAGAAAAGGGAGCTCATCACACCCATTATAAATGAAATATCATTCAGGCAGCTTTTGGAGAATACATACAGCGATTATACCAATACTATTGCTACAGGTAGAGACTTTTTTTACAGAAGGTGATGCCGAGAAAGGGCTCCAAAAGAACTGGACTGCGTAGTGACACTAAAAAGTTAAAAGTAAATACAAATATGACATCGAAATCCTGAGAGAGGGCAGAGTTCAGCTGCTATTAATCAGGAGAGCGATTGGGCTGTAAAGGTAAACACTCCCAGCAATAGGGATGCTAGGGAAGCAACGTCACGGGCAAGTCAGTGACCCATTCCTTTCCTGGATATACCGTCTCCTGAAACGTCACTGCTAGAGCTGCTAGAGAAGATAGGCGCAGAATTATTACAGAAATTCGAGTCGGTGTTTTTCACCAAATGGAGGTCAATCCAGCCGCCACCGAAGCTGTTCAAGAGGCAAAGGGAAAAGTCCGGAAACACATTCGTAGTCTGGGGAATAGGGTTTCCGCGGTTTAAGAGCACCATAGCAACGACAAGTTATCTGGCGTGCCGGAGTTCCGTGCCCATTCTGTGCGATGTTAGAGGGGACGGTGGGGTAGGGAGCGCGGATCGTAATCAATGTCGCAAGCCTGTCGCAGACTGTTTACAATTTCAAGTGGTGGCAGCAACAATTTTAGAGCAGAAAAATTTAAGCTCAAGGTGATTAAGGACTAGAGGAGGGTAGGGAGGGGAAAAACCAAATCAATTCAAATTGAGAGATTTCTATTCCGAATTGAGACACTTCGTACTGTAAGTTGTAGCCAAAAGCCATTCAATAATTCAAATTTTGGTGTTATTAAACTGAAAGCTATTTTCGAGATAACTAACAACCCTCGACAAAAGTGACATCAGCCCCCTTTTTAAATAAATTATCCTCCTCTGGTATGTACGTATAGACTCGGCGATATGCCCATAAAATCACTGCTCTTTTTATTGTATTAAATTCTTGCGCATATCAAACATTACTTTTTACGTTTTAGGATACGGTTTAAGGAATTCCAGCATTATGTAGTACCTAAAAAGAATCCTAAAGTATTTTGTTTGTGTAAAGTAATATTACACAAATAAAGTACATGGTATGTACGTATAGACTCGGCTATATGTCCATAAAATCATTGTTCTTTTTATTGTATTAATTTCTAGCGCATATCAAACATTAACTGAAATACATATGCCAACTATAATTAAATTATTTTATTTTTACTTTTTAAATTACGGTTTAAGGAATTCCAGCATTATGTAAAAACCTAAAAAGAATCCTAAAGTATTTTGTTTGTGTAAAGTAATATTACACAAATAAAATACATGGGGAAAAACCTTATTACAAATTTGTATGCTCTGAATTTAAAATTCAGTACAAATCAGTACACACTTTGAAAAATCAGGATATTAGCGTACTGATTGAAGAAATTAATAAAATAAGTACGAGAGTTGAAAAATCAGTACTGTACTGATAAAATAAGTACGTCTGGCAACCGTACAGAAATATCCGAAATGGATAGTGAAGAGGAAATGAACTCAACTTTTACGGAAGTGGAAGTGCAAAATTTGGAAGGCATTGAAGCGAACGAGGTTGAAATAAATAATAATGATTCTGAAAGTGCTTATTACCACTGAAGAAATCGCTTTAAATAGTCTGCACAAGAACGATTTAGTAGGACTCCCTTGCATAATATTATAAGATTACCAACTTCAGTGGGTGCAACACACAGTCAAGATGAGCCAGTAAGTATGATGTTTCAATATTGGTCACGGTTTTTTATGAAGATTGTGAGAATATAATCATTGAACACACCAACAGGAAATTAGCAGTAAAATTTCAGTCTACCAAAAAAATAGAAGCGAAACCATTGGATAAAATTGAATTGCGGGCGTATTTAGGCATATTACTTTATTCAGCTGTTTTTAAATCTAATCGAGAATCCATAGATCTTATGTTTGCAACTAATGGAACAGGCGGAGATATATTTAGGGCTACCATGTCTAGGCTTCGATTTCTCTACATACGTTCGTGCTTACGCTTTGACAATACTTCCGATCGAAAAGAAAGATTGTCAAACGACCCATTAGCAGCAATTTCAGAACTTTTTAATAAAAAAATTGAGAATAGTAAAAAAAGTTACTCCTTAGGCACTCATGCTTTTATCGGCGAAATGTTAGTGCCATTCGCGGCAGATGTAAGTTTAAAGATGCACGTACACACTATCTTTCAAATCCCTATATTTATTATGGAAAGAACTCAGATGGTATAAACCTTACAAATGCAGAAAAAAAGCTAGCAGTGCCAAATCAATCGGTATTGAGATTAGGCAGTATTATAGAAGGAAGTAACATAAACATTACTGCAGATAATTGGTTCTCATCAATTCAATTAGTACAAATATTAAAAGAACGCCTAATTACATATTTGGGTACTCAAGAAAGAATAAAAAGGAAATCCCTTCAGAATTTTTACCAAACAAAAATGGGCCAGTTGAAAGTAGTATTTATGGATTTACAAAAGATATTACACTTTTATCT
>NW_023458556.1:89981801-89982971 GCF_013731165.1 Rhagoletis pomonella | reverse complement strand
AGTTTCGTTGTAGTAGACAACAGAAGGGATACTTGAACATGATTTCCTTGATTTGACATATCGCCAGAAAGAACTAGGACTTGACTTTATGTCCGACTCGAACTTAAGAATATAATTTCGCTTTAAATTCCTTTCCAAAGATTTGAGTTCCTTTGAATAATACAAATATTTATCTTTAAGAGGAACGGAAATAGATAGCTTAAACTTTTTAAAATATTTGTTTCTCAAGTTTTTAAGTTTTCGCAGCTCCTTAGAATGCCATGGTATTCTATAACTAGTCTTTTTAAGCGCAGGTATTTTTTCTTTACAGATTTCACTTATCTTATGCTTAAAAATATGATAACAACTGGCAACTTCAACCCCGGCAAATAAGAAATCCCAATCTAGACTGTCCACTGCTGCATTAACTATTTCAAAATCAAAATTTCTATAGCAAAAGCGAGCATCTTCATTATCAGAACAAATCACATTAAACACGTAGAATTCCAAATTAAGGACAAGCGGTACATGGTGTAGGCCAGGAGTAGACAGAGGGTCAAGGCATTCACGCATGAAAAAATTCAAATCATCATTGATGCAAATCAAATCTAAAATTCGAGAAAGACTATTTGAGAAATTATTATATGAATAATATCCCTTAAGGAACGAGTTAACCTTTTGTTGTGTTCTCTTCTTTGTAAACGTGGCACAATTAAATTTCTAGCAAGAATTTTTAAAAAGTTGGCTCTGGAAATCTCACGGTAGTTACGAGAAGATTGATGCAAAATATATGCATTAACTGCACTTATATCAACTAATCTATAAAATACAGCTAAAGGCCAACATCGTGTACGGCGACTACATGAGTAAATAGAACACTTTTATCGAGCTCATCGACTCCCCCTTTAGTGTTGTTATAATCGGCAATCATTTCCGGCTTATTGGATACTGGATCATTTGCTCTATGATGATGCATCGAAGAAATTAAAATAACTGAACGATTTTTCCTGAGCACATAAGATAAAAGTGTAATATCTTTTGTAAATCCATAAATACTACTTTCAAAAGTATTTAAAAAAAGTTCAACCCCTCAATTAGAAGAATGCATTATATATTGCCATTTTTATGATTTGCATGGAGCTGTGCATCCTTCACACAATTTTATATCCCTCGAACAACAAATCAGTTTTT
>NW_023458556.1:89980059-89981701 GCF_013731165.1 Rhagoletis pomonella | reverse complement strand
GGAAATCATGTTCAAGTATCCCTTCTGTTGTCTACTACAACGAAACTGAAGCACAATCTTCTCTAGAAGCAGCCAATCTGTTTGCAGATTTCTTCTGGTCTAACTTTGAAGTTGATGCGGATTTGGCTTGTGAGATTGAACTCGATATAAATTCCCCAGTCAATCTTGGTTCGCTAACCTTAACGCTGGCTGATGTTGAAGATGGAAAAGAAAAAATTTATTTTTCAGTCAATCGCCTAATCTTCGTTGATCAGCATGGTTTCATGAAAGGTAGATCAACTGTTTCTAACCTTGCAGTGTTTTCTGAATATTGTATGTCTGCTTTCCAAAACCGTGCTCAAGTAGATGCTGTGTACACAGACTTCTCAAAAGCATTTGACAAGGTTAGCCACACAATTTTAATTTCCAAATTGAGGGCTTTAGGATTTTATTCCACCCTTTTAAACTGGCTTAAATCCTATCTCTCCTCTCGGAAATGTGTTGTTAATGTTGATGGAGTGTCATCAGCCTCTTTTATTGCGTCCTCTGGTGTTCCCCAGGGAAGTATACTGGGTCCTCTACTCTTTATAATTTTTGTTAATGACATTTCTAGTTGCTTTAACTACTGTAACTTTCTTTTGTATGCTGGTGATTTAAAGATATACTCAGCGAGTGCGAGTTATTCGGACTCTGTAAATCTTCAGTCTGATTTAGATAACGTCGATGCTTGGTGCAAAATAAATAAGTTAAGATTAAATATAAGCAAGTGCTTCCATGTCTCTTATTCTAAATTTCGTTCTTCTATTCCTACCTCCTATCACATTGATGAAATTATTGACCTTGGGGTGGTTTTCGACTCTAGATTCTCCTTTCAAAGTCATTTAAATTACACTATTGCAAAGTCGTATGCTGTACTAGCTTTTATTCGTCGTTTCAGATCAGACTTTACTGATCCCTATACTCTAAAGGTGTTATATACTTCGCTTGTGCGTTCTAAGCTAGAATTTGCTGCTTTTATATGGAGACCATATTATGCATGTCATATTAGTACGCTCGAGCGTGTCCAAAAAGTTTTTATCCGCTATGCTTTACGTTATCTAAAATTGTCTGAGCCAATTCCATCTTACAGAGGTCGGTGCATGCTTATTAACCTAAAATCGTTGGAAAGTAGAAGGACTATTCTCTCTCTCACTTTCGTTTATGATCTAATAAATGGGATTATCGACTCCCCATCCCTACTCGAAAAATTAATTTCAATATTCCGCAGCGCAGTCTGCGGAATCATAATTTTTTCTGGCTGGGCACGGTCAAAACAAATTATGCTTGTAATGCTCCGATTCTGAGAACTTTGAGAGAATTTAATTCGCTTTCAACTCTCAATGGTCTTGACTTTTCTTACACAAAATACTATTTTAAAATGTTATTAAATGAATTATTTAATTAGTCTTAAGTGCTCTCTAATTGTCTTTCTTTGTAATCTGTAAGAATTGTTACACTTTCCTCGATTAAAACGAATAAATAAATAAATATTGGGTTCTGATTCTCTTCCAGAGCCGGTCATGGAAAAGTTAAGTCAAGCAAACTGTGTTACATTTGTCCTAATAAATTAAAAAGAAAAAAACACACACTTGCCTGGAATGTAAAAAACCAATAATGGAATTCG
>NW_023458556.1:89977937-89979959 GCF_013731165.1 Rhagoletis pomonella | reverse complement strand
AAAAAAAATATCGTACCCTATCGTACAAGACACCATTAGTGTGCCTAACCACCTTCACTGCATATTAACAGGCCTCAATAGCCGATATCAGCACTCGTCACTGCTCCCCCCGTTAATCCCCGGTCGGTCCTCCACCCCCGCTGTCCAACTCTCGGTTCGCCTCCGTGCTTGAGGCCGACCAATACATCCCTTCTCAACCTTTGCTAACCGCGGCCTAATGGGGTTAGTCCCTAACTGAAAGCACCCCGACTTACATTATTTGTTTCCCATAATTAATCCATTCTGCCCTACAATCTTGTCCGTCCGTCCGTAGTCCCACGAAGTTCACTCACCACACACTATTTATGATCTAACAATTCATTTCACTTTATTTTGTGAGACTACATCTAAGTAAAATTACATTTCAAGTAAATTTACATTTCAAATTGGCGTTCGTGACCACGGTTGCCATTTCCAATCTATTTTTCAGACCAAAAAATGGACCAAATGGTAAAAAATTTACCAATTTTTATAATATCGGGAAATTGAGTGAAGTTTATTCCTCTTTATCAAGAAAATATGCCAAATCAGTTTTTATAACGATTTTTTTATATTGCATCCAAAATGCATTACAATTGTATATTAATAACATTATATTATCTAACGCTTTAAATTATAATGTGTTTCTTAATTTTGTCTTTATGCTAAATGCTAAATCAAAAAAATTTGCGCTCAACTGCTGCGGAACTTGGAGGCAGACTAAAAATGTTATGAACTAAATCACACAATTCTCCAAAGGCCGCTTCGCCCAATCCATTTTTAATCAAACCTACTTGATCCCAAAAACGTTCTATACTGGTACAGTTTTTGAAGTTACATTCACTCATCCTCAATTTGCGAAATTGAAATTCAATTATGTCTGCATCATTTACCAATGCAGGAAATTGGTCGAGTTGCGGCAAAATTGATACATCAGTATCAGAAAGAATTTTATGTGGTGTAATAATTTCAAGATGTTTAATATCTTTTCGATTGAAATCGAATATTATTTTCACTTTAATATTGGTCACCGAGTAATTGAAATTAGCAAGAGCCTCGAAATTTTTTTTTTGAAACGTGCTTTGACAGGTGATTAGCCATGCCATATTTGAAGATCAGTGGAAAGGCGAGTTCACACTTTTAGCAGGTGTTGCCAATCGGCCCTATGCTGAATACCGTCATCGTCATCGTCGACGATCGTCAGCGCATCTGTAACGTGGCTGATGATGGCCGTGTCGTCACTTTTACAATTTCATCAATTAAATAGAAAAAATTGAAAATGCGAAACTATTGCATGAAGTGAAAAGGTGGTAATAACCTAACCAAAGGCATGTGAAATAGACCATTTTAAAAAGAATTGGACCAATGGACCAAACGAAAAGAAATGGACCAAATTTGGTCCATTTGGACCAAAACGGCAACCGTGTTCGTGACCTTCAATCAACATGAAAGAGGATAAACCTGATTACCTGCCATCTAAGACGTCTTAACCTTTAACTTATGGGGTGCCATTTTTTAACATATATGTAGAGATGGTAGAAAATTTTACACCATTTTCTTTATTTTAATTAAATATACCTTTTTGCATTTTAGTAGTTAAGTATTTAAATAGATCGATCTAAAGTAATTTCAATTACAGTATTCGGAAAGAAAAAATACAAAACTTTTTACATTTCTCTGAAAATTTGGACTTTATTTCAATAGCCTTTTTTATACAAACAAAAAATAGAGGTATTGTTAACATGTACATAAAAAAAAATAAAAACTTAACGCTAAATCAAATGGCATTTTTTCACAGCCGAATACATACAAATTGTTATAAAAAAGCAACATTCGTTAAACTTTTATATTTTAGAAATTAACAATCACTCTTCTGGTTAAATTGTAATGCTACTCATCATATTCAGTATTCGTACAGTTAATACACAAGCGTTTGCTATAGCCCATACACATTAGGGGAATTCGCGCTTCTGTGTATTCGCTGTATCCAACGTAAGTGTAACT
>NW_023458556.1:89975967-89977837 GCF_013731165.1 Rhagoletis pomonella | reverse complement strand
AGATATAACTTGGCTCTCAGAGGGTCTAGGCTCAAATTAAAGGTCTTAAATTGCACGTATTGTTTGAGGGATATAAAAATGAGTGACGGATGCACAGCTGCATGCAAATAGAAAAAAATGCAACAAATAATTTCCCCTAATTCCCGAGAATAACATTTCATACTTAAATTGAAGACATTCATAACGAAAAGTCTTTCATTGTTTGGAAAAAATACAGTAACCCTAAGTTTTCGCTATTTTTCCCTAGTTTGTTTAATGTTTATTATTTTTTATGAAAATATAGCTGACTACTTAAGAAACACCATATAAATCCTAACTTCAGACGATGCAAAAATTATGAAAATTCCGCAAAATTTCAACGAAATTTGTAACTTTTGATTCAGCATCTTTAGAAAATGTTTGGTATGCAGTTTTATAGTCCATTAAATTTTAGTATAATATGATGCGAATTTGAAGTAGCTAGGACGTGCCGTTAATGTTTGGCATTCTTTGTTTTTTTTTTAATGACGATGTTACTAATTTTTTTCCATACATAATACGTTCGATATTATATGAAAACAAGCAAAAAAGTCTAAGTTCGAGCGGATCCGAACATTAGATACCTGGCGCAATTATTAAATACAGTTTTTTCACCTGGTAAGCAGGGGTGGTTTTATCTCTATTTCAAACATCTTCGATAAACTTGTATAGTTATATGTGGGCGGTATCACGCCCATTTTCCAAAATTCCATAATAATATTATTTCTTTTCAAGGGAATGTTGTTAGTATCAATTTTATGTAAATTAGCGTTCTTAAATTTCGAAATATCGAAGTTTCAAGCTTTTTTGAAATTTAATAATAATAATAGATTGGCGCTTACACATATGTTAGTGTTTGGCCGAGCTTCTCCTCAACTTGTGGCGTGCGCCTTGATGTTGTCACACAAAGCGGAGGGACCTACAGTTTTACGCCGACTCCGAACGGCGATTGTATTTTTTTTTATGAGAAGCTGTGAATTATTGCAAACATCAAATTTGAATAAATTAGCTTCAGTATTTACTGATTTATCGAAGATTTCGTATTTCTCCAAATTACCGTTATATGGGATGTTGGCGTGGTTATTGTCCGAATTTTCAGCCATTTGATATGTTGTACCAAGGCCAACAACCGTGCCGTGCCGAGATATACACATGTAATCATAAGTGGGCGTGGCTACGCCCATTTTCCAAAAATTTATAATATTCTTATTTTTCGTCTAAAAATCATTGTAAATATCAATTTTGAGGGAATAGGCTTAAGTAGTTACTAAAATATCGCAGTTTTCGTATTTCTGAAAACTACCGTTATATGGGAGGTAGGCGTGGATTTTTCCCATTTTCAATACCATCCGTCCTACGCTGAAAAGAAATACACGTACCGAATTTCCTTCAGATATCTCAATTTTTACTCGAGTTATCGTGTGCACAGACGGACGGACGGACAGACATGGCTTAATCGACTTCTCTTTTCATTCTGCTCATTTATGTATACATTTGTCTATATCTATCTCGATTCCTTTAAGCTGTTACAAACAACCGTTATGCGGACAAAGTTATAGTACCCTGTGCACAAGTGCGGAACGGCAAGCGCCAGCTACTTTAAAATTTGCCTTTATTATATGTACTAAAATTTTTGTTTTTTAATGATGCTGATTAAAAAGTTACAAAATTTTATGAAAATTTACAGAATTTTCATAATTTTTGCACAAAGCATGAAATTTGGATTTAAATGTGGTTTTTTAAGTAATCAGCTACAATTTCATAAAAAAATAATAAGCATTAAATAAACTAAACAACAAGTTTATACATATGTATGTGTTTAGGTCACTGTATGTATATTCGCTTAAAATAA
>NW_023458556.1:89974127-89975867 GCF_013731165.1 Rhagoletis pomonella | reverse complement strand
ACATATGTATGTGTTTAGGTCACTGTATGTATATTCGCTTAAAATAAAAATCATTAAAATCGGCCCAGTATTTTTAGACTTTTCGGATTAGAAAAAACTCTCTTTCAATTTTATACACAGTCCGACATGAAAATTTTCTAGGAGTTAAGGTTAATCATCTCAGTAGATTTTGGGTAGCAAAAATGGTTAAAATTATATATTTGTATTTTATGAAAGTAAGCAGTGTTGCCAGATCTTCGGCACGAGAAAACGTCCCTCTTGGTCTGAAAAAACGTCATTTCCTACCCAAAAACGTCTTTTTTTAAATAAATGTACAAAAAATAAGAACAACTTATGAAACTTTAATTGCATTCAAAGGTACATATGTACGTAAGGTATATTAAAATGTCATATCGACAGAACACATTTAAAATTCATTGTAAACTGGTTTCAGATCGTTAATATAAAAATCATTTTATACATACACTTGTGATCAGCTGATTAAGTCATCAACATTTTGATCAATTTTGGCTGTTTCTCGTTTGTTTATTTAATGTTTATTATTTTTTCATAAAAGCCAAGCTCATTATATGACAAACAAAATATAAATCCACATTTCAAACTTTGTGCAAAAATTATAATTTGAAAATTTTCAGCTAGATTTTCAACATTTTATTCAGATTTTTTAGAACTTTTTGGGTAGGCAGTTTGATAGCCCATTAAATTTCAGGGCAATAATATGCAAGTTTAAAGGGGCTAAATAATCGCGTTGATTTTTAATATTTTTTTTTTTCTTTTAGACATTTGGTTAGGGGCTCGGTGGTAAATTACGCTCTGCTAAGAGGGAGCATAGCAATACGTTAGCCTTTTTTGCGTTAAACGTAATTTTTTACACAGATAACGTCCAAACGTCAACAGGATACAAAAAACGTCCGAATGACGTTAAAAACGTCCACCTGGCAACGCTGAAAGTAAGGCATATTACAAAATCGGCTATTTTTTTTTTTGCAAAACGGTTAACAAATCGAATTTCCTCCGGCTGTTTGCTTTCGGAACCGGCTAAATCTAGCCGGAAAATGACTAAACTGGCAACACTTCTTGCCAGCAATGCAGATAAAATTCATACAAAAGCGCTAGGTCCAAATTTTTCGAGGAGTATTAAAGACGCTTTCTCTATATTTTGTTAGACTTTCCATAAGTAAAAATATTTTGTTAATATTACTTCATTCATATGAGTTATATCAAATTTTTTGTTTAATTGTATTTTTGGAATAAACAAATGAAATTTAAATTTTTTAAATTTATAAAAGTGAGTTATAATTAATAAAACTGAAAATATTAACATATGTTTTTGCGTTGTCATGTACTCAATAGGTCATCACAAAAATAATAGCAATTGTCACCCTTAGAGCTTTCAAATTTATATTTTTTTTTTCAATAGTTATAGCGGCGAATAGGGCTGTTAATGTAATGTCAAAAACATTCCCGTAAAGAACAAAACGGAAACAAAAGTATGGAGAGCAGTTTGAAAGGGAACACAAAAGGTTCGGGACGTTTCCGTAAAGCAAAAAATGAGAACAAAACTCTCAATAACATTCTCAGGAAGAACAAAATGAAAACTTTCGGGAACGTTTGCAATGTAAATGTAATAAGAACTAAGGTATCGAGAACGTTTTAAAGGAGGATTAAATAATAACAAAAGTCTGGGGAACGTTTGGCTAGAGAATAAAACTAGAACAAAGCACCCCTATTGCGAGTGTC
>NW_023458556.1:89970167-89974027 GCF_013731165.1 Rhagoletis pomonella | reverse complement strand
GTTATATATTCGGCGGCGGGATTTCACCACTCTATCTGAACTACTCATGCTCGCGGAGGTATACACGGCCTTCACCGTGCCAGGGCGCGGATTATTTCAATGACGCGTCATGCCGTTCGGCTTGCACTCCGCGACAGCAACATTTCAGAGAGCACTCGACCAGGTCATCGGCCCAGAAATGGAACCCCACGCTTTCGCCTACCTAGACGACATCATCGTCATAGGCTCCACCTTCGAGGAGCACGTAGAAAAACTACGAGAAGTACTAGCACGACTACAACGCGCGAATCTCCGCATTAACCCCGAGAAGTGCGACTTCTTCAAGAAGGAACTCCGATTCTTGGGTAATGTGGTCAGTGATAAGGGAATCCACACCGATCCCTAGAAGGTAGCCGCGATCCAAGAACTAAAACCACCGTCTAACGTGAAGGAAGTACGCCAGTACCTCGGGATAGCCTCGTGGTACCGTGGCTTCGTGCCCGATTTCGCCACGTTAAGCCAACCACTAACTGCGCTCCTGAAAAAGGGTAAGCACTGGAAGTGGGGAGTAGAACAACAAGAGGCCTTCGACACCCTCAAGCGGAAACTCACCGAGGCCCCCGTACTCGCGTGTCCTGATTTTACCAAGCAATTCACCCTACAGACGGACGCTAGCAACTTTGGCCTGGGAGCGGTACTGACACAGGAGTTAGAAGGAGGCGAACGCGTAATATCTTATGCCAGCAGGAAATTGAACAAAGCGGAGGCCAACTACTCGCCCACAGAGAAGGAGTGCCTTGCCATCGTCTGGGGAATCCGGAAGATGAGGCCCTACTTGGAGGGATACAGGTTCAAGGTGATCACCGACCACATGTCGCTGAAGTGGCTGTACTCGATCGAGAGCCCCTCTGGCCGTATAGCGAGGTGGGCCCTGGATCTGCAGCAGCACACGTTTGACATAGAATACCCAAAGGGAAAGCTCAATCTGGTCGCGGACGTACTATCACGGCAACCACTGGAGACCCTCCGGCAAGCGATAACGGCGGAACCACAATGTAAGTGGTGGCATAAGCGCGTAGGCGAAGTACGCGCCAACCCGGAGAAATACTCGGACTATATGGTGCAGGACGGACAGCTCTACCGCCATATAACGTGCCGACACCAGGATGAGGAAGCAGTGCCCTGGAAGTTATGTGTACCAACCCCCCTTCGCCAGCGGGTGTTACAGGAGAACCACGACGTTCTCAGCGCCGGCCACATGGGCATCCGGCGGACAGTGGCGCGGATTGCCAACCGATATTATTGGCCAGGTATGTTTCGTGACATCAGCCGCTACGTGCGCCAGTGTGATACCTGCCAAAAATACAAGGAAGGACAACAGAAACCCGCGGGAAAAATGCTTTCACAGGTGGCTTCGGAGCCCTTCGCAACGATCTGCACAGACTTCGTCGGACCTCTTGCGCGATCTACACATGGCAACACCATGCTATTGGTGTTCTTCGACCGTTTCAGCAAGTGGGTGGAGCTAGTCCCAATGAGACGCGCTACGGCAGAAGGCCTCCGCCGTGCGTTCAGGGAACGAATTCTGGCGAGATTTGGCGTTCCGAAGATACTCATCTCGGACAACGGCGTCCAGTTCACCAGCACGCTGTGGCAACGCTACCTCCAAGAGATGGGAATACGACAGCAGTTTACCGCGCCATACACCCCCCCCAGGAGAACCCAACGGAGCGCGCTAACCGGACGGTCAAGCGAATAATAGCTCAACTCACCAGATCGCAACACCAGCGATGGGACGACCTCCTCCCTGAAATTGAGCTAGCCATAAATACCAGTGTCACCGCCTCTACTGGGTACAGCCCAGCTTTTCTCGTCCAAGGCCGTGAGCCACGACTACCTGGAGCACTCTTTGACGAGATCAACATTGGGACGGGCACAATTTCCCCTACTGCCGAGGAGAAGTCCAGCAGGATGCAGGAGGCATTCAGGATTGTCCGGCAAAATATGGAGAGAGCGGCGACGGACCAGGCCCGCCACTACAACCTCAGACGTCGAAAATGGACCCCTAGGGTCGGCGAACTAGTTCTCGTCAAGGAACACCATCTATCCAAGGCCGCGGACGGATTCACAGCGAAATTGGCACCCAAATATGACGGCCCCTACAAAATCCTGAGGTACATATCACCGGTGATCGTCCAGTTACGCAAGACCGATGGAGGAAGGGAAAAGACGGCCAATATCACGGAATTAAAGACGTATCATACCAGCGAGGCCATATAGACACAAGGAGACACAAAAAAAAGGGAAAGACCACACAAATAATTGAATTAATTAACCAACTTTAATTTCGTACGCCACTCCAACCAGCCATTCAACCGCGAACCACCAGAGGGTGAACATAAGAAGTTCGGAAGAAAAAAAAAAGAGAGAAAAGCCAGAAAATGGACGTCAACGATAGATGGGCAATCAGCGTCAAACGCATACGCGAACACATAGAGGAGGAGGAAGCGAAACGTCCTCGCACACAGGTACTGGGGTCACAGCCCACTACCGGCATACGAAACGCCGCGACGGAACGCGCCGAAGCAGCCGACGCCGCCACGAGACACGCGGAGCTGACGGGTAGTGCCACCGCACGCCGCGTCGCAGCCATACGGCGGTCAACGCCCACGCCGCAGTCGGGACGACACGCGTCGCCACCATTCACGACGCCGCAGCGCAGATGACTAACATGCAAACTAGACAGCGGATATCCGCTACCACTACTGCAGTCGCTGCACCCAGCAGCGTTAGTAGCACGCTCATGCCTATGGACCCCACGCCAGGATCCTCCGCACATACCGGCGCCAGCACCACGCGCGCCCTCACGGCGCCGATGACCACTACACCGACGGCCGCCACACACTCGACCGTCACGCACCCAACCGTCGCACATATGGCAGCTCGACGAGCCGCCCACACTCAACAAGTCGCCGGGCGCACTGCCGCCTGGGCGGAAGCCGCCGCAAGGGCGCACCCTATCAGGCATACCGTGCCAACGGCCGAATGTATTCTCGGCAGGATAACGGCCGGTACGCACGACGCCTTGGTAGTCGCAGCAGAGCGAGACATCAGTACCAAGGAGAGTTCCACGAGCAGCAACTCAACATAATGCAGTGGGTCGAGCGGAAGTACGACTAGCTCGAACGATAGCACGATTAGCTCAAGTGACAGCTCGGACGACTCGAGCGAGGAGCCGGTTATCCCGTCGACCACCCCGGCCAGCGACCAGATACCCGCGAGGCGAGTACAATCACCGGCCATCCAACTCTCCTCAGGGGAAGAGACAACGCCACGGGAGGAGCAAGCGCCAGTACTGGCATACCCGCCAGGGCCAGGCAGCATCGCAATATACCCGGTGGACCTACGTTCGTTAGAGGGGACACGATGGTTGACAGATGCGGTGATAGACGCATGGGCGAGAGGGCTAGAAGCCGAGTTGGGACCACGGGCCACCATACTCAGCCCCTTCGTGGTGTGGTAACTAACGCAGAAAGGAAACCCGGAGGAACAGTATCGGCGCATCCATCGCTGGCTGCGAAAAACCGACCCGTTCGGCAAGCGGGCGGTGCTAACGCCCCACAACACGGCCGGACACTGGTACCTGCTGGTCCTGACGAACCGGGAGACCACCCACCATCTCCTCGATATGGAATGCTGGAAGGAACGCTACCTGTGGACCGTGGATTCTAGGGTGAGGGGCGGAGTCGTCCACGCAACTGAGACGTGGGGGGGAGTTCCTTCAATGGGAGTATACCCAGAGGTACGGCGGGATGGGCCTCGAGGTTCAAGAAGTCTACCCGAAGGTCCCACAACAGGAAAACGATGGAGACTGCGGGGTA
>NW_023458556.1:89967238-89970067 GCF_013731165.1 Rhagoletis pomonella | reverse complement strand
CAAATTTTATTCTGCAAATCTTTCTATTGTAAAGGGAAAAGCTTCAGGGGTCGCGAGTAATTTCGAAAAACCGTCCAAAGTGTATTTTTGTTCTATAATTACCTACAGATTCCCACAATTGTCTTCACTTTCCAGAAAATCAATGAAAATTCATTGACACAGTTGGCGTGGTTTGACTCAGGTGTAAAACAAAATATAATAATTCCTTCTCTAACGGCGGTTTTATACGGCTTTATGTCAAGATTGGGCCTAAAGCCCAATATTTTTGCATCATACGATTGGGCTACCGACTTGCACCAAATTTTATGTTGCTATTATGTGTTCTAAAGATGAAGCAAATCTGACCATACATTTTATGGATAGCTCTCAATTAGAGATGGGCACGGGATATCGGGACGGAACGGGACCAAAATCCTTTCCAGATTCTCCCGATAAAACCGCAACCTCAGCAAAGAAAATCTTCCTTAAAAAATATTTATGAAATATGTACTTTTTATGTTTTATTGAGACGAAAACGAACAGCGCAGCAAATAAAATAATCGGAGGATGCCAGATCTTTCAAACTTTTTTTTTTATTTAAAATTAATTTGAAAGACATGCGCAATTTTTTAGAGATAGATCTCGGGGACCCCGGGCCCGCGGTATATTTATGAAAAACATCGGGTTGAGCGGGTTCGGAAGTTAAAAATTTAATTTAGGGATGGGCGGGCTCGGGAGTAAATATTAAGTCCCATGCCCGTCTCTACCCTCAATCCCTGCGCCACCTAACGGAAGACAAACACACTGATCCTTTCAAAAATCATTACACAAAATAACAATCATTCAATGCGTTTCCGAAATCTGGTAGAAAATGGTTCCAATTGAATGCTTCTTGCCATTTTGTATGTATATAGATGTAGGTGTATCAAATTCCATTATCTTATCATACGTGCTCCCAGATATAGGCGATATGGAAATTGAATTTTGTATGCGAGGTGCCTCATCCCCTTCCGAGTACACATCACTTTTCGGTCAAGTTCGGTAATGATAACACATGTTGCTGTGTCAAATTTAAGGACGTTAGCATGAGCAGTTTCAGAGATAAGCGATATTAGATTTTTGTTTGAATGGAAGGTGCCACACCCCTTTTCCAAAATCTACCAATTTTCGCAGTAGGTACGGTATTGATAGCATATGTGGCTGTGTCAAATTTCCGGACGTTAGCATACGCGGTTGCAGAGAAAAATGATTAGAGAAATTCAGTTTGTATGGGGGGTGCCACGCCCCCTTTTCCAAAATCTACCACTTTTCGCCGTAAGTACGGTATTGATAGCATATGTGGCTGCGTCAAATTTCAGGATGTTAGCGTAAGCCGTTGCAGAGAAAAGCGATAGGAGAATTTCAGTTTGTATGGGAGGTGCCACGCCAGCTTTTCCAAATTCTACCACTTTTCGCCGTAAGTACGGTATTGATAGCATAGGTGGCTGCGTCAAATTTCAGGACGTTAGCGTAAGCGGTTGCAGAGAAAAGCGATAGGAGAATTTCCGTTTGTATGGGAGGTGCCACGCCCCCTTTTCCAAAATCTACCACTTTTCGCCGTAAGTACGGTACTGATAGCATATGTGGCTGCGTCGAATTTCAGGACGTTAGCGTAAGTGGTTGCAGAGAAAAGCGGTAGGAGAGTTTCAGTTTGTAAGGGAGATGCCACGCCCCCTTTTCCAAAATCTACCACTTTTCTCCGAAAGTAAGGTATTTGCAATCTATGCATCTGTGCTAAGTTTCAGTTCCCCAGCATAATTGGCTTTAGAGATATAGTGGTTTTCACATTTTAGTCTATATGTCAGATGCCACGACCCCTATGTATCGGGATTAACATTTCTGGATTAGAGGAAGTTATATCCTTTAAATGCGTGTATGTTTTATTGAAATCGAGCGAACGGTGCCTTCAGGACAGGGATTGCAAAATTTTCTTGTGGCGTATTTATATATAAATATTTTCATATAAAAATTTAACACGCACGTATTTGAATGTTCACATCTGAGTATGTATATGTTAGTGTACCAAGCATGCAGAGCGGTGACACACACACATACATACATAGTACATGCCCTGCAGTAAATTTTAAAGACAGTCTGACAAAGCGCTAGTTCCGAACATATGTTATATCAGAACTATCTCTGAACTAATGCAAAACGGATGCAGAGCGGGACAGTTGAAACTTGCGGTGTAAATGTGAATATGCTCACTACTCGTACAATGCGAAAGTAGCTCCGCGAGAAGACCTCCGACTAAAGCATCGTTGGTCGCGAGTTCAAATCGCGGTGGAGGCAGTTGTTGAGTTTTCATATTTAATGAATTTAAATTGTTGCGTGAAGCTTACAATATTTTTTTTTAATAAAATATGTAACAGAAATGGAATCTGTAAAAAAAAAGAAAAAAACGAAAAAATATCCAAAAAACTATCCAAAACGTAACCGGTTAAAAACTAATTGCAAAATATTGCACTGGGCGACAATTGCCACCGCCAATGACATCGCCGTGTAAAACTGGACAGTTGAAAGCATTGCTTGGGTATTGAGCTGTAACTAGTACTGTCGGCAAAAGGTCTAGTTCTATGCTAGTTCTGAGCTAGTCAGATTTTCTGCAGGGTATTTATTCGTACAAATCGCGTGCTGTGGTGTTGATGGAAATTCAACATTGGAAAGCACATTTATATTTGTGTTTCGACAAATGAATAAAAAGAAACAGTTTAAAAATGCCTTTGCGGCAAAACTTCAAACTTTATTTAACTAATTTAATTGACACTTTAGCGCATGCTAGTGCGCGTTACAAATTTGGTGCTTACTCAA
>NW_023458556.1:89938097-89967138 GCF_013731165.1 Rhagoletis pomonella | reverse complement strand
TGTTAGCTGATACAGTTGACTAGATTTGGGAAGGCACTGTTTAGTTTCAAGGCAATGATTTCTTCTTCAAAGAACTGGAGCTGAGCCCGACGACGGATAAAATGTTCAGCGAATGATAACTCTTTCGGCTGCAACTCCAAGCAGACGTGACCTTAATTTTAAGTTATTTACAAAGCGTAAAGCCCAAGCCATAACGCACTGTAATTTTATAAAAGAGGAATATTTTGTGACATCTATTATGTCGCTATTGTAGATTATAAGCAAAGTCTTCTTATTATGCTCTTCAGACGCGCAGAGATTGGAATACTAATTTGGTGGCTCCATGGGCCATGTGTTCTCGTTGTCATACAGAAAATCTGGGTTACTGATAGAACCTCCGAAATTCGACTAGCGACGAACTGCTTAAACTCACGTTTCGTAGACCGAATCCACAGAAGAACCATTTTTGAGTCACTCCAAAACGTGTAAACGACAGTTCGATCGAGACATTCTTCTACTAATGTTTTAAGTCGGCTTCCCAAGACGGCGGCTTGAAGCTCCAAGCGCGGAACAGTTGTTTCTCTCTTTGGAGCGCACCTAGTTTTCGCTGCTATAAAGGCGACATTTACCTCTTGTGCTCGTTTCATTTGCAGATATCCCACGGCGGCATAGGCAGTATCACTTGCGTCAACGAAGACATGCAATTCCAAGTTTTCTGCAGTTGTGTAAGTTGGCGAAATACATCTTGGTACCGCGAAGTGCTTGATGTCCTGAAATGCTTTCCACCACATTATCCACTGCGACTCTAGTTCACAAGGCAATGGATCATCCCAATCGATCGGTTGTTTCCACGTGGCTTGAAGTATCAATTTGGCCGTTATGGTGACGTTAGCCAATAGACCAAATGGGTCGTAAATGGCCATGACTAACCCCAAAAGCTCCCTCTTTGTTGGTGGTCTTTTACAATCGATGACTTCTCGCGGTATCTTGTGTAATTTAAACTGAAATTCCAACACGTCATTATTTGAGTTCCAATACATGCCCAAAATTTTATCGGTTTTGGGTTGACGGTCCATATTTGTAATATCTAACGATGCGGCGACACTGTTATTTAGCTGGTATTGTAACCTCTTACAATTTGATACAAAGTTCCTTAAACGGAATCCGGAGGCGGCGTTTATAGCTATAGCTTCCTTAACTACTTCCCTAGCTTCAATAACGTTATCGAAACAGATTACGAGATCGTCTACGTAAGTATTCTCGATAACAGCTTTGGCACCCCTTGGCATAACTCCATTAAACTGAGCGGCGTTAAAATTCTTAATGTACTCTGCAGCACATGGCGAACATGCGGCACCATCGCATCATCATCGATATGTCTCAATGTCATTTGACTGATTCCTATCCCTCCATAGGAATCGTTGCGCAGGTACGTCAGCAAGTCTTATCTTAACCTCTGAGAACATTTCCTCTATGTCACCCGCAACAGCAATCATGCGTTGACGAAACTTAAACATTATGGTCATTAATGGCTGCGCCCGTTCCGGTCCTTTTAGCAAAACAGAATTTAAATAATATTAGCAACGGCGGCAGCTGCATCGAATACGATACGTAACTTATGTGGTTTATGCGGGTTTACTACCCCAAAATGTGGCAGATACCAAGTAGTTGGCCCTTGCTCTCGAGCTTCGGCAGTGGACAATAATTTGGCATAACCTTTGTCTACGTATTTATTTAGCTCAGCTTTATAGCATTTGGCATACGCTTCATCTTTTAACATTTTGCTTTCGACGTGAATTAGTCTACGTTTGGCCACTTCGTAGCTCTGTGATAAATTGATGTGATCGTCACGCCACAACAATCCGACTTCATACCGGTTTCCTATATTTTTTGTTGTAACCCGCAGAATTTCTCTGGCACGAATGTCTTCAGTCGATTCCAAAGGCGTATCTGGTGGCTTCACTCCGAAACTTTCTACACTAAAGTACTCGTCTACTGATTGTTGTAATTTATGTGTTAGTGAACGATTTCCGGACGTGGAAAACTTGTGCTGTAGGATTGACCTTAGATAGAGTTGGCCCATAAACTACCCAACCCAACGGAGTTTCAGTGGCAACAGGTTCGTTGTTGCCAGCGCTTATTGTTTGCTTGGCGATACTTAAATGACAATTATCTAACCCAATAAGCAACGATGGCTTAGCAGCAGTATAGTTTGCTATCGGCAAGTTATCAAAATGTCTGAACTGACTGTGATTGAATGTTTGTATTGGCAAATCTAAACTCTTTACCGTGTGTACATTCTTTAATTGTGACGGCATGGTTTGACGTTCCGTTTTAATGTCCGAGTTAACTACTCGAGACTTTTAAGTAATTTCATTTTTGTTATACCATTGTAAAGTGAGTGGTACAACGCGACCTTTAACCCCAAGCTCATTGGCGATACCTTCTTCAAGCAATGTTATAGATGACCCTTCATCGAACATCGCGTAGACTGTAATACATTTACGAGGCCCAACTAGACTGACTGGCAATATTTTGAATAAACAGGTGCTCTGGTTATCAACGCGACAATTCAATAAATGTTCACTATTGGCCTGTATAGGTGACATCACAGCAGATTGTACTGAGTCAGATCTCTGACCTTGTAAATTAACTGTCTGATGCAACAACAGATTGTGATTGCGGTTACAATCATCAATCCCACATACCTTTTTTGATCCGCATTCCAGTAGACTATGTCCTCATTGAAGGCAACCAACGGTTGACCTTTACCAACTTCCATCTATTATTAACACTGAGTGCTTTAAACTCTTTGCAGACGTTTAAATTATGATTATGCTGACATTTAACGCAGGAACTTTGCTCTTCCTGCCTTTGCGTTTGTTGATTTGACTGTTGTTGTTGTAGCGGCTACTAAGCCCCGTTCGGGGCGGTTCATCCATCAACGTTGTCGTCAATTTCAGCTAGGGGAGGCCCAGGAAGTGTGCTACTTCCACAGGGGCTGTCCATAGGGACAGGGCCGTTAGCTGAGTGGGGTTCTCATGGCATGTGAAGAGGTGCCGGGAGTCATGTGGCGACTCTCCACATGCCGGGCATTGGTTGGGCACATCCTCGTTGATTCTGCTCAAGTAGGAGTTGAGCCTGCTGTAATAGCCAGAGCGAAGTTGGGCTATTGTAGTGCGGGTCTCCCGAGGCAGACAAAGTTCTGTCCCATCCACGTCCGGTGGCTGTGTGCCTAGAACGGAATTCACAGGGCGGGAGTCTACATAACTTTAGACTGATTCCCTGGGAATGCCGTTCAGGGCCTGTCGGTAGGTTGACGGGTCCAGAGGTTGTTTGATAAACCTCTGGACGTCGTCCGTCAGTTCGTAAAGATGCCTCCTGACGTGCCGTGGCGAGGGCTCTTCCGCGAGCAGCTGTCCGCTGGGATGGCCACGTCTGTGGCTCCCAGCAAGGGACTGCTTGCAGAGCATTATGTTATGCTCCTTTACTGGGAGCATCTGGGCCTCGTCATGTAGGTGGTGTTGGGGCGTCATCAGGAGGCATCCTGTCGCAGTTCGTAATGCCGTGTTTTGGCAAGTCTGTAGCTTCATCCACTGCGTCCTGCTAGTCCCCGGCGACCACACGGGCGCTGCATAGTTTAGAACCGGCCGGCCAATTGCCTTGTTTGTTGCCAACAACGTTTCTTTATCTTTGCCCCAAGTGCTGCCGGCCACCGACTTGAGGACATTGTTGCGGCTCTGTACTTTGTTGACAATTGCGGTTGTATGCGTCCAGAAGGAGAGCAGACTGTCGAAGGTAACTCCGAGGATTTTCGGGTTATTCACCGTCGGTATTGTTACGCCATCGACGTGAATACCCAGTTGCAGTCTGGCCTCCTTCCTCCAGGTGGTGAAAAGGGTTGCCGAGGATTTCGCAGGGGATAGGGCAAGGCTCCTTGCAGTGAAGAAGCGAGAAAGTTCGGCGAGGAAACCGTTTACTTTCGAGCACAAGTCATCAATTCCATTCCCAGACTCCGTGATCGAACAATCGTCAGCATAGGAGACTATATTAACACCCTCTGGTGGCTGAGGAAGCTTTGAGATGTAATAATTAAACAGTAGCGGGGACAGGACACCACCCTGTGGTACCCCCTGTTTAATTTTACGTGGCTTGCTAGTTTTGTCTCTGAAAATTACTGACGAGTGTCGACCACTCAGGTAATTCGCCGACCACCGTTTGAGTCCCTGTGGGAGTGAGGAGGCCTCTATATCATCTAGTAGCGTTGAATGACTGACAGTGTCGAACGCCTTGGACAGGTCCAACGCTACTAGAATGGTTCTCTCACAGGGGCGGTTTTGGTTTAGGCCACGAGTTATCTGAGTGTTTATGGCGTTAAGTGCTGTTGTTGTGCTATGCACTTTATGGAACCCATGTTGATGCTTCGCTGGGGTCAGGTGGTTCGTAAAGTACGGGAGCAGCAGCGCCTCGAGTGTCTTCGCTACCGGGGAAAGGAGAGTTATCGGGCGATAAGACTCTCCTTTGTTGGCTGGTTTCCCAGGCTTGAGCAGTGGGACCACTCTCCCCATTTTCCAGATGTCTGGAAAGACGAGAGTGGCCATAGACAGGTTGAGGACCTCCGTTAGGTACGCTACTCCCGCAGGACCCAAATTTTTCAGCATCAACATGCATATTCCGTCGGGTCCAATGGCTTTGGAGGCTTTCGCCTTCCCGATGGCTACCCTTACCTCACCGCTGGTGAAAACAAGAGGTACACTAGGTTTTGGCATTTTGTGCAGCTTTCTGGTCACTCGACGTTTGGCTTTATCCA
The DNA here is from genome assembly GCF_013731165.1 of Rhagoletis pomonella. NCBI lineage: Eukaryota > Metazoa > Arthropoda > Insecta > Diptera > Tephritidae > Rhagoletis > Rhagoletis pomonella. The sequence continues at coordinate 89,962,349 of NW_023458556.1, read as the reverse complement.
CCGGAGGATGCAGAATGAACTGCCGGCTAAAATAGCTCGTGCCTCTCTCTGGGTCCGACGAAGCGTGGTCACCATAGTCTATCTCGACTCTGTCGTCGCGCTTCGTTGGGTTGGACAACGACCTCACGGTTGACCAAAGCTTGCTCACACCAGAGGCGAAGTTCCAGGTCTTCAAATGCTCTTCCCATTTCTTCTGCTTATGTACGTTCACAAGTTGCCGAACAGCCGCTTCGGCAGGAAAATTCGGACGTGGATCCTTAATACATCCTGCTGGGATGAAGCGAGCTGCAGCAGCGGTGACAACCCTGCGGAACTTACGTTCACCTACATGAACGTCGGTTGGTATGGGTAGTGCAGTGAAGGCGCCCTCAGTAACATCCGTGAAGCCTTTCCAGTCAGCTTTGGAAAATTAGATATAAGTCCGGTGATCCACGGAAGCAGAGTCGGCAGGTTTATCAATCGAGATGACTATGGGCAGATGGTCTGATGCGAGAGCCAGCATAGGTCGCCATGATACGCTGTTTATCAGGCCAGCGCTGACAATTGTTAGATCTGGCGAGCTGCAGCAGCTGCCCATAATCCTGGTGGGTGCGTCGTCGTTCATTGTGCAGAATGTCGAATCGTCTATCTGCTCAGCCAGATGTATTCCCCTACGATCGTTTGACAGGCTTGAGTGCCAAAGATCGTGGTGCGCGTTGAAGTCACCAACTACCATACGGTTTCACCTCTGAGTAGCGCACCTATTTCAGGGTGATATCCTGCCGGGCAGCTGGTGACAGGGGGTATGTATACGTTAAATATTTCGAGCTTAACATCTCCTGACCGGATAGCAATACCCTGACATTCTAGGATGGTATCCCTGCGGTCGATGTCTGCTTCAATGAGACGATACTGCACGGTGTGGTGCGTGATGAACGCTAAACCTTTACCATTATCTCGCTCGCGATCTCGACAGTGCACGTTGTACCCGGCGCAATTCAACAGGGTTGAATTGCCTTGCAACTTCGTCTCTTGGACCGCAGCAATTAATATTCCATGCCTTCCCATAAAGACAGTTATCTCCTCGATCTTGCTCTGGAGTCCGTTACAGTTAAATTGTAGCACCTTTGTGTGCCTTTGGAGACCGATTGTGATTTGACTCGGTCCCACTGCTGTAAAGCACTCGACTTGGCACATTTGCATTCGACGATCGATTCGGTGTTAGCGTATATGATCGCATGGCTGATGATGACGATGGAACGTTTCGCTGCGATGAACAAAACATTGATGACATAAGAGTAACAACCCTGGCAAGGTCCTTAATCCAAATAGCGAAATCTTCCATAGTCGGATACGGTGACGTTGTTGCTGAATACCGACTCCACTCAAACTGCTTTGAGGGTGGCAGTTTAAGAATAACTTGCTCTAATAACATTAGGTTAGGTTAGGTTGAGATGGCTAGGGAGAGTGAATCCCCCTTACACTTAGGCCAACTAAAGGCCCATTGTGATACCATATACAATCTTTGTTCCCCTATGATGTTGCGGCGCTTACTTGGGATCAAACCAATTCGTTAACGGGACGAATTTCAATAGTGCTCTTATATTGATTTCCGATACCTCTGCAAGGCCTTGTAGAGAGGGCTCTCCGAACTTCTGTAGCCGTCTTCTGCTGAGTGCCGGGCATTCGCATATAAGGTGCTGTACACTCTCTTCCCTTTCTTCGCATCTGCAGCTGCGACAGTAATCTGGTGCGCTCACTCCCAATCTCGAAGCATGTGTGCCGATTAGACAGTGACAGAGTGAGTAGTAAGATTCTTGTAAGAGTAGATACCTCGGTGCGTTTTAACCCTAAAAGATTAAACAGACGGCAGCGTTGATCCGGATTAACTCGGACTTAATCCCGATCAACTGCAGTTAATTCCCGAGTTGATCCGGATCATCACTGCCGTCTGTTTATGCTTTAAGAGTGCAGATGTGCGTTTTTTTTTGTAGGCAGGCCGGTTATACAGGAGGAGAGGTTTCTCCAGCGTTCGTTTGCTGTTTGTACGGTGCTATTCCTGGCATGTAGTTTGAAAGTGGCTATTGGTATACCTACCATGTTCTTCCCCGGAAGGATGGGGGTGGTCGTACCATTCCTCGCCAGTTCGTCAGCTTTGCAGTTGCCCTCAATATCTCGGTGTCCAGGCACCCATATGAGTTGTATTCTATAATGCTGGGCCATCTCGTTTAGAGATCTGCGGCATTCAGTGAGGGACTTTGTGTTGTCTACGCCTGAGTCTAGAGCTTTCAGGGCTCCTTGACTGTCAGAGAAGATAAAGACCTGTCTTTCCTCCTTGGGTATTCTTGCTAGATACCGAGTGGCCTCCTGGATAGCCAGAACCTCCGCCTGGTATACACTGCAATGGTCTGGAAGGCGAACAAAATGTTTCCAGTTCCAGCTCCGGGGAGAAGACTCCTCCCCCGACCTTTCCGTCGAGTTTGGAGCCATCAGTGAACATATTTATAGCGTTGCGTATATGGTGAGGCCTGGTGTCCCAGTCCTTTCGAGTTGGTATGGTAATTATATAGATTTTGGTGAAGGTGTTTGATGGTATGCAGTAGTCAGTACTTGCAGGTATCGGTATGGGCACCCTCGTCCCTAGGATTGTCGAATGGCCTGATGGACCATAAATACAGAAGCCTGCCTCTCTAAGGCAGGCTATTTCCCGAGCTACCAGATCAAGCGGGGCAGATGTAGGACCGCGTTGAGAGCTTCGGTCGTGGAGGAACAAAGAGCTCCACTCCTTTGTACCTTTTGAAGTTGCCTGAGCGCTGTTGTCTTATCGAGGGTAGGCCACCATACTAGGGCTCCGTAAAACAGAATCGGGCGAACAATGGAAGTGTAGATCCAGTGAACTATCTTAGGTGAGAAGCCCCACGATACACCGATCGCCTTTTTACATGTGAAGAGTGCTGTGGTGGCTTTCTTGATGCGTTCCATTGTGTTGTCATTCCAGAGCAGTGTGCTGTCAAGAACTACTCCAAAATACCTGACAGTGCGTTTAAATTCCAGGCGTGAGCCATCGAGTTTGGGTGGTATAAGAGCCGGTACTTTGTATCGCCTGGTAAAGAGGACTAGCTCTGTTTAAGCTGGGTTCACCTCAAGACCGATGTTTTTGGTCCAAGTAACGAGTGAGCCAAGAACAGCTTCTATAAGACCACATAGAGTTTGAGGAAATTTTCCCTGTAAGATAACCGCTACATCATCGGCGTATGCGACTACCCCATATCCATCCGCCTCCATGCGCAGGAGCAGTTGGTTCACCGTCACTACCCATAGGAGTGGGGAGAGAACACCCCCCTGTGGAGTGCCCTTACTAACAGACTTACGAGTCGTCTGCCCCCCTAATTCAGAGCTAACCATCCTGCTGTTGAGCAATTGGTGGATGATACTAACCAAGGGTTTCTCCACCCGCAGGTCCGTCAGAGCCGAGGTAATCGCAAACGGGATGACATTGTTGAACGCCCCTGCTATGTCTGAGAATGCTACTAATGCAAATTCCTTTGCTTCTAGTGATTGCTCAATTTTTGAGACTAGCGTGTGGAGGGCAGTCTCCGTGGATCTGCCCTTGCTGTAGGCATGTTGTGCATTAGATAACAGAGCTGGGTTAATCGATTGTCTTATATAAGTCTCCGAAGAGTCTTTCCAGAGTCTTAAGTAGAAAGGATGAAAGGGTGATAGGCCTAAAATCGCCAGGATTAGCATGAGAGGCTCTGCCTGCTTTCGGTATGAACACTACCTTGACTCTGTCCAGGCTCCGGGAATGTAACCGAGTTTTAGACAGCTGGTGAATATGGCCTTGTATGCTCCATGGTGTGTTGTAGCTGGGCCGAATATATTCCATCCGGTCCTGGCATCTTATAGGGCTTGAAGTTAGATATGGCCCAACAGATTTTCCGGTCGCTTACGATTTCGTTGATGAGCTGTGGTGTAGCCTCTGCTGATTCTGGATCATATAACGTGTCACCGTTGCTTTCTGGGAAGTGATTATCCAAGAGTACTTTAACGGTTTCTGAACTTGAGTCAGTCCAGGACCCATCGTCTTTTTGGATATAGCTAGGTGCTATAGGTGATTTTGCGAGTACCTGACGCGAGTCTAGAGGCTTCGGATGTAGTCTCTATCCCGCTACAAAAATCACTCCACGAGGTGCGTTTCGCTTTCCTGATGGCTTTCTTGTATAAGTTAAGTGTCGATTTATATTGTGCCCAAGATGTCTCTAGGGCATCGCGCTTAGCAGCATTGAAAGCTTTCCTGCATTCTTTGCGAAGTTTATTTAGATCGGAGGACCACCAGGGAGGTTTGTACGCCTCCCTGGTTTTCTTCTTGTGACATGTCTTGATAAGCGCTGTCTCGCAACTCTCAGCAAAAAAGCTAACAAGGTGAGAAAGAGTGCTCTTTTAGGACCCTCCACGCAGAGATCTGATTACTGTAAGATTCACTAGCGAGGGTGATGTCAAGAACTTCCCTTCGATTGGTTGTGATAAATTCAGGGTCACTTCCCGTGTTGCAAATAGCCAGATTTGTGCTTAGCAAATAGTTATAAAGTGACTCACCTCGTTCGTTTATGTCGTTGCTGCCCCATTGGTTATGATGGGCATTTGCGTCCCCTCCCAGCAGTAGCATCGTGTCCATCGGGTTTGTATTTTTCACCAGCTCCATTAGTGCTGTGCGTGGGAAAGGGCCCTGATCGTCGAGGGCCAGGTAAAAAGAGGCCAGCCTGTATTTTCTTCGCTCTATTTCTAGGCTGACCGTGGTGATGTCTCCAGTGCTGAATTGTGGTAGGATAAAAGAGTTTATATTAGTTTTGACTAAAATGCAGGTGCGGGGTTTTCCCTTACCCTGAACACTGAATAGCTTGTACTTCGGGGTCCGCAAACCACAGATCCTATTACCAGTGATCCATGGCTCTTGGACCAAAGCGATGTCTACTTCACCTGAAGACAGTTGAAGCAGGAGCGCAGCAGATGCTGCTTTACTGTGATGGGTGTTGATTTGGAGTACCTTGATCACGCGAATCTCTCCTCTCTACCACCGTCACGTTGGCTTCGTCGTCGCTGAGAAGCTCACGCTCTGTATACAGCCTCTGTAAGGCTTCACCTACTTCGGAGCTGGATGAGGCGTACCCGCTCAGCTCTTCGGTTGCTTGGTCGTCGACTTCAATCTCGTGGTCGCTGGGTGGCTCGTCCGTCTCCACACAGGCTGCAAGGTTTACTAGGGCTTCGGTGTCAGTTTTGTAAACTTTTAGCGTTTTTTTCCCAAAGCCATAGCTCACCCTGTAGTCGCTTTTTGCGAGTGGCTCCGTGTTAACAACCCTCCAGTTGTGTGTAGGGATGCTGGGATTAAACTCCTGCAGCATTTCTAAGATATCTGCAGGTTCGGACGGCGTAACGGGTACACAGGCTCTCGCTCTGGGACGCGATGGGATATCCCTGGCCTCCACAACTTTTAGGCGGGCCCCCGGATACACCTCACCTACTCTGCTAATCGCCGCTTTGTACAGCTCTACCGATCTGCTGTCGTCACAGGCTATCAATTTGACGTTCCCCTGGAACCAGCCAGCGTCCGTACACGACGGAGGTGTTCCAGGGTCTTCCCTCTTGACCTGCAAGGCAACTTTCGCCAATGCGGCTTCGACCCACCTCCATTGGTTCCTCGGGATCCTGCCTTCTTCGTTGCTCTCATCCATAACACCAATAATCTTTCGGTGCTTAGCTATCTCCGCAAAGCATCGAGTCCAGGCACCTTGTGTCTTGGCCCTTTTCGGTGCCAGTGCCGGGGCTTCCTCCACGGATCTCTGACGCTTTGCAGCATCAGTCTTCCCATATAAGTTAAGGTCGAAGTCCGGGATAATCTTCTTAGCCCACTCTATGTCTTCTTGTACCTTCACGAAGTCCTCCTCCGAGACCTGATCCTCCCTAATCGGTGAGGTGGCCTGGCGGCGGAGGATTCGAGACGCGGTACGTCGATCTTGGTGGGTTGCCTTCGCAGGGTCAGTTCGGACGAAGTCCTTGGCCCTATTGCAGGTCACCATGTTCCTGGGTCCACCCCCAGTGGGCTGGCCAGACGCTGTTCGCTGAGTGACAAGCCCACTACAGGAAGGCCCAGGATTTCCAATGTTTGCCGGCCTGCTACTTCTATGCGTAGCATTGGCCTTTGGACTTCTCGGACCAGGGAGTACCTTAGTCCTACTGCTGGTGGGTGCGGATACAACTGATGTCTGCTTCCGCATAGAGCTACTTTTGGCTAGGCCCGGTGGTACCGTGGCTTTGCTGGGTGCGGAGTTTGTGAGTCCTTTCGGCCTTTGTTTCGGAGCGCCGGACTCCCGTACTGGAATTGAAGTTTGTGAATTTGATGTGATGTGATGGTGTGATGATTCCATATTTTGTCCCACGAGACGGGGAGAAGGGGAACGTCCGCCCGGGCAGAGATCCGCTGTACCCGGGTAAGGCTAGTTGGCTCCGAAGGTCGCCCGGTATCCGGAGCACTCCGTTCGCGACTGGGCTTGATGAAGGGAAGGGCCCCCAGCCAGACTGATCCTCGGCACGGGTCGTATTATACCTTGATCCGGCCCTGAAAAGAGAAGGGAGGGAAGAACTGGCAAGGAATTTGGTCAGAAAGGGAAGCATAGGTCTAGGGATTTAGGAGGGGTCGCCGCTCGAATTAGCCGCCAAGGCGTTACCAGGTGTCACCACGGAGAGGCCCCTTTTACTAGAGGGGTGCTAATCGCAATGCAATTAAACACCTACGAGTCGACGCTTTGGGATGTCGCGTGTGTGCAAGTCGATCACCCCCATCAAAGACACCTAATAACATTGGATTCAATAAATGTTGTTCACAGTTTGCTGACCTCAAGAATGCGACGACGTTTCGAACTTGATTTGATAATTCAACAACTTTTTCAAGTTGGGTTTCACTAATAGCTGGAAGCTGTTGAATTTTTTGCATTTGAACTCTTATCAATAAATCTGGGCGACCAAAATTAAACTGTAGCTCTTCCAACACAAGAGGCACATTATCGGGATAAATTAACAATGAAGAAACTACTCGCTTAGCATGACCATGTAACGCTTTATGAAGTCGCATTAAAGTCTGTATATTATTGTATCCAAATTCGGTAGTGGTATCTCTGTAGCTAGCTCTAAACAAAGGCCAATCCTCTGGGTTGCTATCGAAATTTGGCAAAGGATACAATTTAGCTGCTGCGTTGTCAACAAAGGATACCATGCCTCTTTGTTGCAATGTTGTGTTCGGCGGTTGCATAAATTGACACTGTGGTATGGAGTTCGAATCTGTCTGGCGACAATGTATTGATGGCTGCGGAAGTCGTGGTACTGATGTCTGCGAATATTCAGCTTGCGACTGTGGACAATATGGTCCCGACTGTAAATTCCTCATGGTTGTAGACGATAACGACAACGGCATATGCTGGTTAGATATATTATGTGGAAAAATATTGTTAAAGTGCTCCCCAGTAGCGGAAGCTGTTATATTTACATTATTCTGTAAATTTCTCACGGCCGGAGTTGTAGATAACGACGCTAGCATATGCTTGCTATCTGTATTATCTGGTATAATATTGTTGAAGTGCTCCCCAGTAGCAGAAGCTGTTGTATTTATATCATTATTGTCTGAAGGCTTATTTTGGCATATGAGACGGGCCAATGTTGCTATCACCCATCTTGACTTCGTTTTTAATTTGTTGTGTTTCACGGCTTAGCTCGCTTACGGACTCCTTCAAAGTATTAATGTTGCCAACAATGCGGCAAATTGATCGTGCGTTATGACTAGTGTTGCTAGATTTTTAATGCTCGAAATCAGTACATTAGACTTTTTCATGCTAAAAAAATCAGTACTTTTCAGTACATTTTTATTCAAAGCAAAATTATGAATGTAAGCAACAGAAAATAATTTAAAACGCCTGAGTTCTTGTTTTTAACAATATTTTGGTATAAAAATAAAATATAGTTTATAAAAAGTAAAAGTGTTATTCATTTTAACATGAGTGTACACATCATTATACACAGGAGCCAATAAATTATTTTATATTTGTGACTTTTTGAATAGCAATAACACTGTACGTCAAAATCAACTTTTTTTCTGGGTATCGGACCAAACCAATTTTTTTTAAGAGATTTAGTCATAGGTAAGTAATTTCTCCGTTCGAAGTTGGACTTTTGGTAAAAAATTATTTTTAATTACTGTAAGTAAACTACTAAAAAAGGAAAAACATAGTCGTGGTACGCCCTTTTCTCTTATTTAAACGATATAGTTATAACTTTCTATGTTACAGGTGCTATAAGGGGTCAAAGGTCGGGTCTTCGAAAAATTAATTAATAATTAATTAATCTTATATTTCAAACAAGTTTGAACTGATTTAAAAAAAAATTAATATCGTCACAAACGTGATTAAACCCGCTTTCTTCTGATATGTAATTTGTATACTTCGTATGTATAAATCTGAGAAAAAACATTTGAAAGGAAAAAATACCTTTTTTTTTATAAAAAAAAAATATTTTAAATAAAAACGCCATACGGCTTCACTAGTAGTTCATAAAATATAAAAATGTAATTCATTTTAACATGAGTGCACAAATCATCGTACACAGGAGCCAATGATATTTTTGAATAGCAATAATGAGATCATTCCCATCTTCAGTGTTTAAATAGTCAAAGAATTCTATACATTTCATTTTAAAATTACTTTTAATTTAAAGTTCACTTTCAAAAATTTGAATTAGAAGCCGGTTTGCGCCAGGAAACAAACTTTATTCTTAAGATCCTCTCATACTGTAAAAAAGTCCCACTTTTTAAGGAGTTCATCTATATTTCCTCATGGCTTAAATAATTTTTCAACTACGCAAAAACTGTGAAAGACTAAGAATTCGCTAAAAAGAGTATCTAACTCTATGTCTTGTATGCAAAACTCTTTTACAGAGTCAGTAAATTGAGAAAAAGGAGTTGTAAGTTATAGGCAAAAGCCATTCGAATATTGAAATTTATTGTTATTAAACTGAAAGTTATTTTCGAGATAATTAAAAACACTCGAAAAAAATTTAAGCCTTCTTTTTAAATAATTTAAGCTCGCATCATATTATCGCAACTGGTACGTAACAACCCGGCGATATGCCCATAAAACGATTGATCTTTTTGTTGTATTTATTTCTTGGGCATATCAAACATTATCTAAAACATGTCAACTATAATTAAATTATTTTCTTCTTATTTTTTACAGTACAGTTTAAGGAAGTTCCAACGTTATGTAAAAACCTCAAGAAAATACTAAAGTATTTTGTTTGAATTGAAAATTCAGTACAAATTGAAGAAATGAATAAAATCAGTACAAGGGTTGAAAAATCAGTACTGTACTGATAAAATCAGTACGTCTGGCAACCGTAGTTATGACCATGGTTGCCACTCGCCAACATTTTTTTCTACCAAAATCTCTTAAGAAAAGTGACCAAAAGTTACCAAATCTTCACTACCAAAATCTTCACTTCTTCAGTGAGAAAAAAATATGCTGAATAACACTGCTATATTTCATAACAAATATGTATATACTTACAGCCCGGTTCTGTGCACTTAATAAATTCAATATTTTTATAATTTGTCAATTTTTGATTATTTATCAAGAACTCCCAGTACTAGCACAGAAGTTTAAATCTATTTTCTTGATAAATTATCAAGATTGAAAATGCTATTGACAATTTTGCTTTTAACCGTTCGTTTGACTCGTACAAAATTTCGAGTAAATTGCGAAAATTGCTATTTGTTTGCTATTTTTTCGGGTTTTCATAATTGACTGTACGTCGAAACATATGTCGGTAGGTGTCGAAATACATGTCGGTAGATGGGTCTGGTAAAAAGCACGCAACATTTTTTTTTACCGGAATAATCAAAACGATTTATCGTCCCGTTTCTGCCTTAACCACGTATCCACAATTTTTGGGAAAACTAATATTACCACTTATAACAGCTCTTTAAGCGTCACACTATTTGAAAATAGAACAAAGACTTAATGAGGGTTCCCACTACTGTTAGTGGAACCAGAAATATTAAGTAAAAAATATTAAGTAAATGCGTTTATTGTATCCTAGGGGAAGAAATGAAACATTTTTTCTTACTCTCTCTCTAATATACATCTATTGCAGATACGAAGTTAAGGCAGAAACTGGACGTTATGGACCTTACCAAAAATTAGTTGTGTTTGTTTACAAATTATGCAGTAACTTGCCAGCAACTCTCCAGTAACTTAATTTCTAAGAATTCGCTCTCATAGAAAAAATTTGCAAAAAAGTACGCGAAGCTATTCCAGTAATAATTTGCAAGTTTCATGAACAGCTGATAAATTGGTTTATTCGCAGCAAATTTCTAATAAAACAATATATTTTATATTAAATAACAATAAAAACCCACAAACAGTTTCCTTATTAGTTTAAATTACATCGAGCAACATGCGATCAGCTGTTTTTTGTACTGGCAAATTCTTACAAGTATAAATTCATCCAGTAAAATCCAGTAAAAACTTGCAACTTCAACTGTCATTTTTCGCTCTCTCAATTTCCCCTACTTTGCAAGTTTCGTAAAAACTTGTACTGTATTTTACTGGAAATGAGTAAACAAACGCAACTATTGCCAGATGGCCAGCATTAAAATGTGGAGGGTAGAATTCAAAATTTATCGCAAAAATTCGAAAGTTGTCTTAAAAGTGCGGCCTTTGGTGCTGCCACTGTAATTCAAATATTTCCAGTATTCGAATATGAGATGACTCTAATGACTCTAATTTAATCGAAGTAATTTTGTAATTACCCTGCAGTGTAAAATTATCAATTGTTAAAACTAACCAACTTATATGTAGTTAGCTTTTTGGCGAGATTTCGATTAATACCTCACTTTTAATTAGCTATGACAAAACCAACTTAAAGTGAATTGTAAAGTCGTGCAGCAGTCATGCAGACGCAATCGGGAGTTGGTTTTCTTTACAAGTTTCTATTAAATATCCTCATACAAAAATTACTTTCAATACACTTTTTTTCTGAACTTCGCAGATTCTTTTTCATATTCAGGACAAATAAAAGGAAGATCGAAATTTTATACTATCATTTTGAAGTTATGTCTGACGGTGTTCGAATATGGGGCCACCCAGAGCAGAATATGTAAACAAATATGAAATTTAATAAAATAAAGTAAATAAATAAGTAAATAAAAAAGTAAAAAAACAAAAAATATTTTGTTTTTATTATTGATATTTTATGTCCAAAAGTAGTTAGTTACAAGTTAGTTGACATGTAATACAGAGGTATCCAGGTCTGACTTTTTTGCGGCCATCGCCCCACAAAAGTAGTTAGCTTTTTTCGAACAAAATACACAGTTAATAGTTAGCACTAGTGTTCGCGTAAACAGACTAAAGTTAGGTATAAGCTAACGTCACTCCCTGCAGGGTACGCACATTCAAAACATAGTTCATTTCTTTCTAGTTATGCAGATAAATGTTTAGTTGTAAATGTTACCAAAATGAAATAAAAGTTACCAAGTTACCAAATCGTTTAAAAGTTACCAATTGTGGCAACCATGATTGCAAGGCCTGCTTATGACTTCGACTGAAAAACGTTGACTGCGATGCTCAATGTACACTTAAACGATAACTGAATTTAGGGGTTGATTCGACGATTTCAACTAGACTACGCTGGCTGCGAAGCTAAAATGCTGAACGTTTTCTGTACAGCTCAATATTGAACGACGTTGACTACAAAACTCGATGCTGGCGACTTTGGCTGTGAAACTCAATGTTGAACGTTTGCTGTACAGCTTAATGTTGAACGACGTTGACTGCAAAACTCGATGCTGGCGACTTTGGCTGTGAAACTCAATGCTGAACGTTTGCTGTACAGCTCAATCTTGAACGTTTCAACAACTGACCATTTGAATTTCTTTTACGCAGCACCCATACAATTCCAAATACTGCACGAAATGGAATGAATGACACAAGCCAATATTCGATGACTGGGTGACGCGCAGTGATCGGACGTCAAAATAAATTTGTGTGGTACAATCTGAAAAAAAATGTGGTAGATTTCAAAAAAATGTGGTAGATCTCAGGTTTTGGATCAAACTTTGTACAAAAGTTAAAAATATTCTGCAAGGTTTCACCTAAATTGCAAACATTTTAACTAGAATCTTAAAAAAAAAAAAATAATAAATAATAATAAAGTGCAAGATTGAAGTTGCTAAAAATTGCGTTGAGTTTTGGCAAGTTTTTTCCTTGACAGTGTAAAGCAGTTCCTTCCATATCAAGATATTTTTCGAACATGTTTCGAAAGATTTCTACAACCTTGCGGAGTGCTGCCAGCTTTCCTTTTTATCACATCACGATATAGCGAACAAATGTGGCACGTTCCAGAAACTGCCACTTGGGATTTGCCAATTTTGAAAATTCTCAAGTAAAAGTAAAGAACGCTTTAGAAACTTTAGATGTACTGCAATTTGCTAATACTTTCACAAAAATCGCCGTTTTTTACCATTTTCGCTATTAATTCCTTTTATAAATCACTCCAAAAAACGGCTCGGTTCGGTTCAGTGGTTCGAACCACTTAGAAAAAGCTTGTACCGGTTCAATAACCGGTTCATGAGTATTCCTGAACCGCGGTTCGGTTCGGTTCAAATGGTTCAATGCTAAAGGATACAAATATTAAAAAATATGACAAGTCTGTGTATATAAATAAAAATAAAAGGCTTTGTTATTGAGATCAAATTCAAATATCCGTGTGTGTAGTAGTGGAAAAATAAATAGGGACGCGACATTTTAACAAGTTAGGCTTTTTTTTTTTTAAGTATAGTTCATCGTCTAACAAAAACTATGAAAACTGTTCAAAGTTTTATGTTGACTTTTGGCAATATTTGTACGGATTTTCTTTTTTGATACAAATTTTTGTATGAAATCTGAGTATTTTGAATTTTTTTGCTGGCGGTGATATGAAGATTCTGCCATGCAAATAAAAACATTTTAAGAATTTATTTATGGACGACACAGAGATGCCATTAAACTCAAAAGTGTATTACAAAATTTGCAAAATGCTTAAGTGGACTTTGAACCGAACCGAACCATTTTTACCTTCCTTTTATTAGCTCGGGATGTAACTATGTAATATTGATGCGCCTAAAAGATGCTGCGATTTCTATTCTCAAGTTTCATACCTGATGACAGTACGAATGGCAGTTATAATAGGGAGGTTTTAGTTTTTTAAACTATAATTTTTTTATTTGGATTGGTTTTCGGTTCGGTTTTGGCATTTCAAAATAAAAATGGTGCGGTTCGTGGTTCGGTTTGAAGGTCGAAAAAAGCGACGGTTCGGTTCAAAACTGGTTTGCAGCCCTGTTATAAATCATATATCGCTAGCTTAGAGTGAAATGTTGCTAAGTCCATTTTTTATGAACAATTAGTTTTTGGTGCAGGAAGCAAGGAAAATTGAAAATGCACCGTTTCTGAAAGGATCTAACTACTTGTTTTATTTCTACACGTTTTATTCCGTGATGTGCAAAATTGCTAAGCCCAAAGTAGTCACAGAAAATTTGATAAGTCCAAAAAAATATGAATATTTTTTTACGCTGTCGAATTCGATTTGTATTGAGGGTTGTGCAACAACATTATTTTTGAATATTTATATACACATGTATGTATCTATATTAGGCTGGGTCGATTTTGCATGGGGGAAAATAAAAGGCATTAGACCGTGTTGTAATAGTAATATTATGATGTTTTAGGTCTAAGCTAATTGTTATTGGCCAAGAAAGATTAATTTAAAACTTATCTTTAGCCCGCGCAATTGAATCAAAGTGTATGAATTTTGAAAATGAAACTTTGGCTTGTAATATCTATGGAATGCGTTAATTGTTATAAACAGGACGATATATCAAATTAAGGGTTATTAAATTTAGTACCTCACGTTCATTTATCATTTTTCAATAAGTATACAAATTTTTGAGATATTAAAATAAAAAATAAGAAAACTATAATTTTCCCTTATGAATTTTCGATTCTTCATTACTTCAGCAACCAAGTGAAAAATACAAAAAAGCGAGACGAGATTTATTTCAAACGTTTTAATGCTTTCGGATGTTTATATAATATTAAAAGGACCGTGGACTTGGTCACGCCTATTTGGTCAGTTTTCTAGATCATGGTGAATGAAGTGTAACATGTATTGTCCAAGATTAGGAATCGTTTGATAAGTTAATAGTAGTTGCAAGCATAAATATAAGTATTTGCATACATTAACATAATACAATTAGGGCGAGAAACGCCCATTTTGAGTCCATTTTTCGTGGTTTCTAAATTTGCCGTTATATGAAAGTAGGGGACGTGCAAAAATGTGTATACTTTAGTTAATTTCATTATTTGTAACTGTAGGTAGGTAAATGCGATAGTCTTTAACATATCCTGGAAAATCCTTTTGAGGTCTCTCCAATTGGACGATATTGCTTTGCATTCAGCTTGAACGAAAAGTCACTCCCTGGCATACTTTTCTGTAATCCGGTTCTTTCATTTAAAGGTTATTTATACAACTGAAGAGAAATTTTTTTTAGAGAAAAACTGGAGATCCACTTAAGTTTTTCGATATAACTTTGGTTAATGTTACTCGATCGGTACGTAATAATTACGAGACTTGCTATTACTGATTTATGATAATAATATGATGAAAATCATTCAGATTATAAACAAATTATTAAAAAAAAAAAATTTTACAAATTTTTTTGTCATTTTCCTATATTTGCAATTTTTATATTGTATGCATAAACATAAGTGAACTAATTAGTGTTTCTAGAAGTTGTGCCTGTTCAGTGCTTCCATACTCATTTGCATAAACAACATTTTTCCACGATGATGGAAAATAATGGCTTTTCTATTAGAGCTACCGAAGTTGTTCCTAAATTTGCAAAAATTCGCAAACTATAGCTAATATTAAAAAAAGATTAGAATATTTGGAACCAGCGACCTAAATGCACGCCAGCAATATTAATGCTGTTCTTTACATTTTTTGACTATAGGCCAGTGCAATTATCAAGAGAACAATTCAAATTTTATTGAAAAGAGGTAACTTTGAGATTAACGATAAGCTAAAGGGCTGCGACAAATGATATTTGACTTTATCTTTTGCGTTAACGGATTCATTATCTAATAATAAGCCCCAAACCTTTTTGCTGAACCCAGAATTTTTAACAAGAATTGGTCTTATTCGAAAACAGCTTTAACATTTGATGCAACAAAATCACTGTTCCCTCGTGTTATTATTATTAAAAGAACCTAAACAATTTGTTCTAACAAATTGTTTCTTAAAATGTACCTACGAGATGGATTTTTCGTATTGTACATATTGGAAAAATTCATGGAAAATTTGCTAAATCCAACAAAAAAATTTTAGGAAAAAAGTAGAAAATTTGCTAAGTCACAAAATTATCTACAAAATTTGTAAAAAAGCAGATTTTTTATTATTATTTTTTTTTTAATAAAGGGTAAATGAAAAACGCGAAACATTGCATTCAAAGTTTTGCAAAATACTTAAAGAAAATTGCTTAGGAACGTTTTTTGTGTCTCCTGTACAATTGAAAAAAATGGACTTAGCAACTTTGCACTCTAAGCTAGCGATATTTTGCAATTTAACACAACAAAATCACGTTTCCTGTCGATAAATCGAATATTGAGAAAATTTAATATTTAACACTTTATTTTATCCTCACATTTTGACTGTTGTTAGTGTTTAGTGTTGGACAATTTTTACTCTTAAAATTAACTAAAACTACTCAAAAACGCGAATATGTGGTAGATTTCCGACCTTGTGTGGTAGATGTGGTAGATGCTCAAAAACGTGGCAGATCTACCACAATGTGGTAGAAGTCCGATCACTGGTGACGCGCCGAACCGATCGACAAATATGGCTGACCCTTCCACGAATCTTCGTAAGTTGGTTGATTCATGGAAAATATGTATGTATTTTATGCAAAGACAATTTGGTATAACTCGAATGTACCAATGTTGTAAGCAAATTTGTAACTTAATGTCGACAAATGAATAAAAAGAAACAGCTTAGAAATGCCTTTGCGGCAAAACTTCAAACTTTATTTAACTAATTTGATTGACACTTTGGCGCATGCTAGTGCGCGTTACAAATTAGGTGCTTACTCAACGACGAAGTGAAAGAAGGGCCCCATTCAGTGCACAGTTGTCATGTCGTTGTATTGTTGCGAAGAGTTACCATGTGATTGTACTGTTTTGCTGACAGTGTGGCTGTAGATGAGTGCGCAAAGATGCTTGCTATAATTTGTTGATATCCAGAGAGGGTCACGGTTCGAATTAAACTGCAGGCAACATGCAAATTAACTATATATATATTTTTTTTGTTTTTATCTTGTTTATTCACATCACGGATGCTTTTTCAGAACGATCATTTTAATATGCGCGTAATTGAATTGAATATTTACCAATATACAATACTTTCGTTGACGTTTAAAGCAAGATTAATTACAATTGATTGCACGGCACCGAAATTATACCAGGGGTTGGATTCTGTAACTTTGAGAAAATGCCGTGTACACGGAGTGAAAAACTCACAACCAAACACTCACTGAATAAAATGCTGTGAGTTTTTCGGAAGAACAGTGTATACAATATTGAGAGTTAAAACTCATTCTCTCAGTTGCTGAATCGCAAAATGAAGAGTGTAGTAGAGATAAGCTCAAGACTTAATATTTAATCCCCATCCCGCCCATCCCGAAAGTCAATTTTTAAGACCCGCCATCCCGATGTTTTTCAGAATTGTACCGCGGGTCCCGAAATCTATTACTATCTTTCAAATTAATTTTAAATAATAAAATAAAAAAGATCTTGCATCTTCCCATTATTTTATTTTGCATTGCTGTTCGTTTTCGTCTCAACAAATCGTAAAAAATTGCATATTTCATACATCGTTTTTAAGGAAGATTTTCTGTATTTGCGGAGGTTGCGGTTTTATCGGGAGTATCGGGAAAGGATTTTAGTACCGTCCCGCCCGCAAAATTTTTACAGACCTTCCCGATGCCACCCATCCCAACCAATTTGAAATCAGTACCGTGGGTCCCGATATCCCGCGCCCATCTCTAGAGCGTACACAATTTTCAGTGTACACTTGAAAACTCACAGCTCCAGAATACAGCCCCATGTGAAGTAATAACCCCACGTCTCAATTTTCTACTAAATGTGTCTTAACATATGTCAAATTTCTGTTTTAACTTTGTCCCGTTTTCTCATGTGGGCAACTTGCTGTCTTAACATATCACTGTCAAAATGCCAACAAGCCAATCAGATCGATCTATACCCAATGTAGTTGGCTCGGTAAAATGAAAACTGAGTTGTCAAACTTCGAAACGACAGCTGATGTTAAGACAGCGATGATAAGAAATTGGGCAAGACAGATATGGTTTAACAGTGGAAATTTGCGGTCTCCACCTGTCTTAACACAGTTTTTTTTTAACATAATCTGTAGAAGGTGGAGACGTGGGGTAAGAGCGGGAAGAAAGATTTGACACTATCTTATTGGACAATTTGCTTAAAAAAATTTCTATAAGAGCCGAATGTCAAGAAATCTAAGAAAATAAAGTGAGAATGCTGTTTTATTGCTACAGCCGGTATAATTTCACCATGCTTTGACACTACTATCTTATTTGAAAATTTTCCTTCAAATTTTTTTTATAAGATAGCCAAATGACAGAAAATAAAGCGAGAAAGCTGTTTTATCACTTCACCTGTTTATTGCGACATGCTTCATACCATATATATCAATGCAGCTTTACTCACATAGTTAATGGTTACAGTATGTAGAAATTTTATGTTTTTTATTTCAGATTTAATGATGACGAAGTTAATGTGTTAACTCAATTGGTTACAAGTCGCCCACATCCTACACAGTCTGGACTTCGGTTTGTTTCACTAGCACTTTGCATGCTTATAGCGTGCCCATCGCTTGTCTCTACAACTCTTCTTGAAAATAAAGCAGTTGAATGGCTACAATGGCTCATAAAGGAGGATAAGTTCTTCGGAAAAAAATCAGACACAACTGCGTCGTTGGGTGAAATGCTGCTTCTGCTCGCAATACACTTTCATAGTAATCAAATTACGGCAATTAGCGAATTGGTTTGTTCAACTCTAGCAATGAAAATTCCTATCCGGCCAAATAGTACGAGTCGCATAAAACAGGTTTTCACGCAAGATCTATTTACTGAGCAGGTCGTAGCGTCTCATGCAGTTCGAGTACCTGTAACTCCAAATTTAAATGCGAACATTTCTGGTTATCTTTCAGTGCATTGCATACATCAACTTTTAAAGTCGCGGGCATTTCTGAAGCATAGAGTACCTATTAAGCTATGGATTTACAAACAAATTTGTAGTTCTGTTCGACCAGTACATCCAGTTATGCCAGCTTTAATCGAAGTGTATGTCAACACACTAATAGTGCCGAATCCGTTAGGAAAAGTAAATGTCGATCATATGCACAAACCTTTCTCCGAAAATGAAATTTTATACATTTTCAAGTCGTCCAAGACTACTACAATTGATAGTAAAAATATTCTCGGAGTATCACAAATGTTAACATTCGGTGCAACATCCACCGAAATGGATGAAATAATGAGCATTGAAGTCAAGTGCTCTTTAACCGCACAATTGCTCATATTATATTATTTGGTTCTATATGAAGATACGCGTCTTTGTAATACACACAACCAGTCCTTGGCTGGAAAGAAAATAAAGGAGTACTCGAACAACTTTTTGGCAGAGCTTCCAATGAAGTATTTGCTACAGAAAGCGGAACAATATCAGATCGATTATGCCGGTCTATTTCATCCATTACTTCGCTTAATTATATCCAACTATCCTCATTTAAGTATGGTTGACGATTGGATGGAGGAGCATTATGCATCAATTTCCGTATCATCAAATCTCATGTTAAATAAGCAAATTGATCGATCCCTCGTAATTAAGGCACTGGATATAATAAGTACTAAATCTTCAATAGCCATACGAGTTTTTAAAGCTCTTTTAAAGCTTCCCGTTGAAGACTTGGCGCAGTATACAGATCTAATAGTGGAGAATATGCCTCATGTTTTTCAAAAGAACGTTCCACGAATTATTCAAGACCTATACAAAGATATATGGTTGCGGCTTAATTCTGTCCTTCCCACTAGTTTTTGGAAAATGTCGCTTAATTCTGTCATGAACGCAGAAACGAGCTCCCCATGTTGCACATATGTTAACGAAGATTTGTTGGATCCATTACAAGTTTTAAGGTAGGTATGTTATTCCTACTATGTACATTAAAGTGGTCCAAAAATGTATGTAAAAAAATAAGGTCGGATTTTTAATGCCGCCACCCCCTAGGATTGTTCTATACCGAAAAAAATTACCCATATTTTTTTATTTTGAAATCAAAAAATATTTAGGGAGTGCTCAAAGCGCTCAAAGTTTTCCATGTATTTTATATGGAGAAAAAACAATTTTTCGTATAAATGGTGGATCGGACCGTGGTTCTCTTCAGGAGACTTCCAGTATTAATATCCAATTGTTTATTTAACCATTTTTTATGATTCAAGATTTTTATTGGTCCCCCATTGCATTTTCTAAGGGCTTTGGAGGACCTATAAAATATAGTTACCATGAAAAAATTGTTAAAGAAACAATTGAGTATTATTACTGGGAATCTCCTGAAGATAAGTAAAGTTTTCCGATCGAAAAATATTGATTTTCAAGAATTCTACACTATTTCTACGAAAAGATGTTTTTTCTCCATATAAAATACATGGAAAACTTTGAGCGCTTTGAGCACTCTCTAAATATATTTTGATCTCAAAATAAAAATAGGGGTATATTTTTTTCGATATAGATCAATCCTAGGGTGTGCCGGTATTAAAACTGTGACTTTATTTTTTTGGACCACTCTAATGTACATACACACATAAATTTCTATATTTTCCATAATTAAACTATTTATGAATTTCAGGTGTGGAAAGCATGTCTTCTATTCCCCCCATACTCTTATGATCCTGTTACGCATTTTGCAAGGAAGTTTGGCAGCATCCAAAGCTTTTCTCAATATCCAGATGCAATCTAAGCAGATATTAGACAAAAATGGGCAATTGCAGTGTGACAGCGATCGAGACGAGTTGAAAACAGCTTTGATTGCTTCACAGGAGAGCGCGGCTGTCCACATACTCCTAGAAGTTTTAGCTGATATGAATAAAAATGCCGTTGATACAGTATCAACTTTTTGCTTACGGGAAACGCAAGGCATAATTTGCTCCTTCATACATCAAGCTTTTATATCTGAGCCTTCTTTGGCTAAACTTGTACATTTTCAAACATATCCGAGAGAAGTTATACCAATGATGGTAATGGGTGTTCCTTCCATGCATATTTGTATTGATTTTCTTCACGAGTTTCTTACTATGCCGGAAATGGATAAACAAATATTCACCATAGATTTGGCATCTCATCTCGTACTTAAATACGCTATACCTAAAAGCTTAAGTGTTGCAAAATTCTGTATAAATACGGTTCAATCATCCTTGTCGTTACTTTCTACACAAGCTAAATGCAAATTTTTGAGTAACATTCTACCAGCCCTTATTCGATTCGCGGAGGCTTTTCCTATTTTAGTTGATGACTGTATTAATATACTTATGCTAACTGGAAGGAGCTTGCATTCGCAAGGCACTTTAGGCATTAACTCCACTCAAATGCAGCTCACATCAAATACGAAACAAAAGTGCTTCAAGGATACACAGCAGTACATATCCATGATAGAAGAGGCATTTGAAACGTTGATAACAAAAATAGTAAATAAAGTGGAGCTGTACTGAACTACCAGATTCAATTTTAATTATATGTGTATTTGTGTACTGACCTCAAGAAACAAAATAGGCGGGAAATAAGTTTTTAAAAAATAGTCTCAACTAAACACTAACACGAAAATTCTTAAAATTCTTAAAAATAAAAGAGACTCAATATGGCTCATTCCACGGTAATCGATACCGTATGAAACGAAAATAAACATAAGAATTTGGCTGTATTCTATTGAGTAAGAGTAAATAAATCTAACTTTCAAGACTGAAAGCCGAAATTCCGAAATTTATCTCAAAATCAGATATTTTTTTACTTTAGGTTGTACCATTTACCATTTACAAACCCATATGAGAGGTTAAATTTTTTCTAAATTTACAAGACTGATTTTCGTGGTCTATTACCTTTTTGCATTGTTTAAGCCGTCAATGGAGAGAACAATTCGTTTATGTACGCTCATATTCTTCCACGCTACTAGAAGATATAGAGGCTTCCTCTCTCCCACAGAGGCTCAAACGATGGTCGGCAAATTACACTGTGGAACAAATTCAGGTTAGCAAAAGTTATGTCGATTCTGAGAGTGAGGGGTGAAAATAGAGGCTAAATTAGAAGACCCGTATCGCGGCGTTTGTTTATATTAGTTCGAATTTTTTTTTAATCGACCTTCGAACTTTGCAGTCAAATGCCGATTTTCAGAATATTGTTTAGATGGTTTTTTGGTTATAACTCGTCGACTAATTGATATTTTTTCAATCTGTTAAAGCCAAATTACACAGATGTGGCCACCCAAACAGACAGCTGCTTGCAGAGGAGCCCTCGCGTAGGCACGTCAGGAGGCATCTATACGAACTGACGGCCTCTGGACCCGTCAGCATACCGACAGGCTCTGAACGGCATTCACAGGGAGTCAGTCTCGAGTTATGTAGACTCCAGACCTGTGAATGCCGTTCTAGGCACACAACCACCGGACATTGACGAAAAGGAGCTTCATCTTCCTCGTGAGACAAGAACCACAGTAGCCCAACTTCGCTCGCTACTGCAGCAGGTTAAACTCATACCTGAGCAGACTAAACGCGGATGTGCCAAATGAGTGTCCGGCATGCGGAGAGACCCCTCACGACTCGAAACATCTCTTCGCATGCCCGGAAAACCCGACAACCCTAACGGCTTTGTCCTTGTGGACCGACCCAGTGGAGGCTGCACGCTTCTTAGGGCTGCCGTTAGTGGAACTTGACGACAACGACTGAGATATCAACCGATCTGGGCGGGGTTGTTGTAGCCGCTAGAACAACAACAACAGATCAATTCGTTAGCATTGCAATGGCGTAATTTTCAAGTATTAAATGTTTTATTATATATTTTGAGCAAAGCATATTTCCATGTCACGCCCGTCACAAAATACACAAAATAGTTATTTTTGAAGAAAAACACATCTTGGACAGTGTAAAAAAGCTGACGAAAGTAACGCTATGACACATGAACCGATTATGTTGGTCACGCCCGTCACATGTCACACCCGTCACAATTTAAAATTCGACAAACTTCAATAAATTCAGCCGTTACTTATGTGCTAATCTGAAATGTGTCATATATCTGTTTGTGATCAGCGATGATAAAGCTAATTATAAAACTATGTTGCTCGAGCGATGGGAAAACTTAAGCTATGCTGTCACGGATAAAAAGAAACAATTACTTCGCTTGTCAGGGCAAAAACAGTATCTTTAACGGTTTTTACAGGTAACGGCCTTGGTTTGCAGGTAACAGCCTCATACTATTTAAAAATAAGGTACTTTACAATTTCTTTTTGGTTGTTCCACAATACATCATACTTTACAATTACTCAGGCATGCAATGGAGATAAAGAGTCCGATCAAGGACTATCCCGTCTTTAGGTGGTAGAATCTAGCATGTGTTCGTAAAATCCGATTTTTTGAGAAAAAAGTTAGTTTAGTTGTCTAATAATGTGTATTTATGTATTTATGCTCAACTTGTCACACCCGTCACAGTTGAATTTGGAACATATAATCTATAATTTCCAATAGAGGTAAGCAACTTTGGCGTAAATGCTGAGAATGTTCATTTAACTATACAAAGAACTACTTAAAACCATAAGCAGAAGACGTAATTAGCAGAAAAACTCTGATACAAGTAAGTATTTAGTAGCTAATTTGGTTTGCGTACTCGTCACACCCGTCACAGTGACTAAAATTCAGATAACTCGTTCGGATTAAATTGTTTTTGAAATTTTTTTCTAGGCATTGTGTATATCTCGGAAACCTATTAGAAAATACTCGTTTTAAAAAATTTTTAAACGTGAGTTGAAATGTCACACCCGTCACCGTGGAATGAGCCATATGCATTATATATACGGTGACCATTTGTCCCGATTTTGGCGGGACAGTACCAATTTTAAGGACATTGTCCCGCTGAATATTTTTTAAAAGTCGGGACGTATAAGTGCCCCGATTTTTCATGTTTGTGCCGATTAAGTCCCGATTTTCAGTGCTTATTTATTAATTTAATAAGAGTTTCCTTGTACTCTGGCCCAAAAATAATTTTTCGTGCAAACGTGGCAACACTAGCCGTGTTTTATTTGTCCAGAAATTTAAGCTATTAGCTTATTTTGTATGGAGGACTTACCCAACATAATTATATTGGCTTATGAAAAGCTATCTTGGCTTGTATATTGAACAAGAGGCATTGCCATTCAGCATCAGAAATTTTCTCCTTCAGCCAATCAGAAAGAGGCAAAAACTTACATTCCCAAGACAGCCGGTTCTACGTACCGGAATGACTCGGGTTTTACCCGACCAAGGGTTTTTGTTTCGGCGACCTAACCCCGCTTAGATCGGCGATACCCCTCAATCATTGTTCGTCCATGGAGCAACTCCTTGCAGCCGGATTGCTCCGCATCCTTCTTCTCCGGGCGGGCGTAAAGCCCAACCCCGGACCAGAAACGTATTTCTGCTATGTTTGCCAGAATCGACTCCATCCAAACTCCACTTCGGTTAGGTGCAATTCATGCAACGGATGGAGTCACCTAAGAACCTGCTCTGGTCTTAGGTCTCATCGGGAGTGGACCACAAGCTATGTGGCTCCCTGCTGCTCGAGCCAAACGGCACAATCAGCCTCCACGGCTACCCGCTCGCGCAACGCACCGAACACCCGAAGAGCCTGCACGGCTCCGAGAAGCTCTTCTGGGCAGCAGCAAACCTCCCATGCTGCTCTTTATGGGTTGGCATGGCATATTGATAGCTGTGGTCCAAGAAACGAAGTTGCACAGCAACTCAACTCTGTTGGGTTTCGCCGCCTACAATGTGCTCCGTAAAGATCGCGAGCGAGATAATGGTGGCGGACTAGCGTCCATCCT